>NC_092497.1:53822586-54142586 GCF_047495875.1 Pithys albifrons albifrons
ATGGTTCCACATCAAATCCTTAGCTCCAAACTGGAAAGACATGGATTTGATGGATGGACTACTCAGTGGATAAGGAATTGGCTCGACGGGTGCAGTCAGAGAGTTGTGGTCAATGACTCCATGTCCAGGTGAAAGCTGATGACAAGGGGTCCCTCAGGGCTCTGCCTTGTAACCACAGCTCTTCAATCTCTTTATCAATGACACAGGGGCATTGAGCACACCCCCAGCAAATTTGCAGATGGCATAAAGTTGAGCGATGCAGTTGGCATAACAGAGGATCTGGTACATCCAGAGGGGCCTGGACAAACTTGAGAAGCAGGACCACGAGAACCTCATGAAGTTCAAGTCCAAGGGCAGAGTGCTATATGTGGTTGGGGCAAAGCCAGATGTGAGCATAGACTGGGAGAAGAACCCTGCAAAGGAGGACGTGGGGGTTCTCAAAGACAAAGAGCTGGACATGAGCCAACAGTGAGTACCCTCAGCCCAGGTGCCCAATAGCATCCTGGCTCTGCCTGAGCCTCTGCCCTGGAGCCAGGGGAGATCTTTCCAGCCCAGCCCTCCTCATACACCCAGCCCCAGGACATGGGAGCTCTCACTTGCTTCCGTGATGGCAAAACAATGCCCTGTGGAGAAACTGAGGCACAAACCACCACCAGCATGGCAATGGTTACCCACCACTGGTGCAACATGACAGTGGCCGTGCTCAGTGTCCTGAGTCCTAAGAGCTGCTCCCAGCCCTTGGAATAGCCTTCCCTGCCCCTGCAGGGAGTTCCTGTGCATGACATGGTCCAAATGCCGAGGACTAGGAGGAAATTGTTAGTGACTTACTGAGCCAGCTGGATCCTAACAAGTCTATGGGACCAGATGGGATCCATGCCAGGGTGATGAGGGATCTGGCAGAAGAGCTTGCCAAGCTGCTCTACATGATCTTCCAACAATCCTGGCTCTCTGGGGAGGTCCCAGATCATTGAGAGTTGGCCAATGTCACGCCAATCCACAAAAAGGGCTGCAAGCGGGACCCTGGCAACTGCAGGCCTGACAGCCTGACCTCAGTGCCTGGCAGGGTTATGGAGCAGATCATCCTGAGTGCAATCACACAGCACCTTCAGGGTGGACAAGGGATTAGATCCAGCCAGCATGGATTTAGGAGGGGTCTGATCAACCTGATCTCTTTTTACGATCAGGTGACCCACCTGGTGGATGAGGGGTAGGCTGTGGATGTGTCAATCTGGACTTCAGCAAGGCCTTTGGCACTGTCTCCCATAATATACTCCTGGAAAAGCTGGTAGCCCATGGCTTAGACAAGTGTAACCTCTACTTGGTTAGGAGCTGGTGCAGGGCCGTGCCCAGAGAGTGCTGGTGAACAGGGCTGTGTCCAGTGGTCACCAGTGGTGTTCCCCAGGGGTCAGTGTTGGGTCCAGTCCTGTTTAACATCTTTATTATGATTTAGATGAGGGGATTGAGTCCATCATCAGCAAATTTGCTGATGACACCAAGTTGGGAGAGAGTGTCGACCTGCTGGAAGGCAGGAGGGCTCTGCAGAGGGATCTGGATAGACTTCAGAGATGGGCTGATTCCAATGGGATGAAGTTCAACAAGGCCAAGTGCAGGTCCTGCCCTTTGGCCACACCAACCCCCTGCAGCGCTCCAGGCTGGGCACAGAGTGGCTGGAGAGCAGCCCGGCAGAGGGACCTGGGGGGACTGATTGAATAGAAGCTCAACAGGAGCGAAGAATGTGCCCAGGTGGCCAAGAAGGCCAATGGGATCCTGGCCTGGATCCAAACTAGCGTGGCCAGCAGGCCCAGGGCAGTGACCCTTCCCCTGGACTCTGCACTGGGGAGGCCACACCTTGAGTGTTGTGTTCAGTTCTGGGCCCCTCAGTTCAGGAAAGAGATCGAGGTGCTGGAGCACGTCCAGAGAAGAGCAACGAGGCTGGAGAAGGGACTGGAGCACAAGTGCTGTGGGGAGAGGCTGAGGGAGCTGGGGGTGTTTAGCCTGGAGAAGAGGAGACTCAAAGGTGACCTCAGCACTGTCTGGAACTCCCTGAAGGGAAGTTCTGGCCAGTGGGGGTTGGTCTCTTCTCCCAGGCACTCAGCAATGGGACAAGGGGGCATGATGGGCTCAAGCTCTGCCAGGGGAAATTGAAGTTGGAGATCAGAAAGAAATTCTTTGCAGAGAGAGTGCTCAGGCATTGGAATGGGCTGCCCAGAGAGGGGCTGGATTCCCCATCCCTGGATATTTTTAAACACAGATTGGACGTGGCACTGAGTGCCATGATCTGGTAAAGGGACTGGAGTTGGACCAAGGGTTGGACTTGATGATCTCAGAGGTCTTTTCCAACCCAATCGATTCCATGATTCTGTGATTCAGAGTGTCCCCAGAGAGTCTCCAAAGTGTCTCCAGCCTACCCCCAAAGTGTCTCCAGAGTGTGCCCAAAGTGTCAACCCCCATGTCCCCCTGCTCAGTGTCCCCAGAGTGTTCCCAAAGTGTCCCCAGAGTGTCCCCAGAGGGTCCCCAATGTGTCACCCGCCTCTGTCCCCCCGCTCAGTGTCTCCAAAGTGTCCCCAAAGTGTCATCCTCTGTGTCCCTCTACTCGGTGTCCCCAGAGTGTCCCCAAAGTGTCCCCAGTATGTCCCCTGCTGTCCCCAAGGTGGCCTCAGGCCCCCCCACCTTGGCCCCAGGAGGGGACACCAAGGGGACACAAAGAGGACCCCAACAAACCTCAGAGGGACCCAGGAAGGGGAGGGAATAAACTGGGATTGGAATAAAAATGGGTTTGGGAATAAACTGGCATTGGGATAAACTGGGATTGGGATAAAAATGGGATTGGGATAAACTGGGATTGGGATAAAAATGGGATTGGGATAAAAATGGGATTGGCATAAAATGAGATTGGGATAAAAATAGAATTGGGATAAATGGGATTGGGATAAGAAATAGGATTGGGATAAATAAGGGGACTGGGAGAAACTGCGATTGGGAAGAAAAATGGGATTGGGAAGAAAAAACAAGATTGGGAATTAACAGTGGGAATGGGAAGAAAAATGGGATTGGGATAAAAATGGGATTAAGATATAACGGGATTGCGAAGGAAAATGAGATTGGGATAAAAAAATGGGATTGGAATAAACTGGGATAGGGATAAAATGGGATTGGGGTAAATGGAATAGGGATAAATTGGGATTAGGATAAACGGGCTCGGGATCAAATGGGTTTGGGATAAGGCAATGGGATAAACTGGGATTGGGATCAATGGGACAAACCGGGCTCGGGACAAACCGCAGGTCCCGTCCCCCGATCCGAACCCGCGCCCGCAGAGGAAAAGCGGCTGCACTCCCGGCGGAGCTCTGGGCGCGGGGAATCGCGATAGTGCGATAATGCGATAGTGGGAGGAGGGGGAAGACACGCGGGGCGGGACACACTGAGGGATTTGGGGAAAATAATCCGAATTTGGGGATAAACTGAGGGATTTGGGGGAAAAAAATCCCATATTTTGGGGTCACACTGCAGGATTTGGGGGGAAATTCCATAATTTGGGGAAAAAAATCCCACGTTTTGAGAACAAAGTGAGGGAGTTTGGGAGAAAAACCTGATATTTTGGGGACAAACTGAGGGATTTGGGGGAAAATTCCATATTTGGGGGTAAACCGCTCAAGTTTTGGGGGAAATATCCCATATTTGGGGGTAAACCCCTCAAAATTTTGGGGATAAATCAGTGGGGTATAGGGATAAACCACCGGGATTCGGGACAAACTGAGGGGTTTGAGGAAAAATCCCATATTGTGGGGATAAACTCCTTGAGTTTTGGGGATAAACCCTGGAAATTTGGGGATTAACCCATGAATTTTGGGGTAAACTCAGGGATTTGGGGGAACAAATCCTCTATTTTGTGGAGAAACTGAGGGACTTGGGACAAACCCTCAGGTTTTTGGGATAAATCCCCAAAATTTAGCGACAAACTGAGAGATCGGGGGGAAATCCCATCTTTTGGGGACAAACTACTGAGATTTGGGGATTTGAGACAGATGTAGGGATTTGGAGGAAAATCCTCTAGTTTGGGGGTAAATTGCTGAGATTTAGGACAGACTGAGGGATTTGGGGATAAAATCCCCTATTTTGGGGATAAACTGATGGACTTGGGGAACAATTCCATATTTTGGGCACAAACTGAGGGATTTGGGGAAAATCTCCTATTTTGGGGATAAACTGAGGGAGTTTGGGAGAAAAATCCAATATTTTGGGGGACAAACTGAGGGATTTGGGGGAAAATCTGATATTTTAGGGACAAACTGAGGGATTTGGGTATAAAATCCCACATTTTGGGGTAAACTGAGGGATTTGGGGGAAAAAATCCCACATTTTGGGGATAAAATTATGGGACTTGGGAATAAACCCCTGAGATTTGGGACTGTCTCGGTTTGAGGGGAAAAAACCAAAATGTTTTACCCACAAGCAGGGGAGGGGCCTCCTCCACGATAATCACACCACTCTTTATCAAATTTAAGAAAAGGAATTTTAATACAAGAAGGATAACTGCTATATATATATATGTAAACAGACTAGTGCAACCCACTTCCCCAACACCACAAGAGAGGGAAAAAAAAACCAAAAGAAACAAAACAACAACAAAACCCAGCAGGTTTTTTTTCTCTGGGAGAAAAGGTTATACTTAAGTGTCAATGTCACAGCCTGGCTGGCTGCAGAGTGAGTTTCAGTCCCTTTCCAGCGAGACAGACGAGCAGTGAGCTTTCAGATGGACTCAGTCTCTTTCCTCTGTGTTCCCCGTCCAAGAAGTAGAAAGGTACGAGCAACCAGCAGCAAATCCAAGGCAGGCAGCAGCAGCAGCGCGGCACGAAAAGTAATCCGAGGTGGGCAGCGGCAAGACAGCCAGGAAAAACCCCAGCAGTAACCAGCAGGGCAGCCTGCCTCCTTGGAGCCCCCACTCCCGCGTTCGCGGAGCCAAGACTGGGGAGAATATCCAAAAAAAAAAACCAAAAGAGACAAACCTGCCCCCACCCGAGCCATCAACAGTTAACTGCTTCTTTTGTTAACCGCTGGCCTGGGCAGTTAAGTGGCAGGGGAGAGAATTTACATAATAATCCCAAACTACAACAGGGACAAACTGAGGGAGTTGGAGATAAAAATCCCATATTTTGGGGCCAAACTGAGGGATTTAGGGACAAACTGCAGAATTTGGGAGAAAACTCTCATATTTTGTGATAAACTGTTGGATTTGTGGAGAAACAAAGGGATATGTGGGGAAAATTCCATATTTTATGGACAAATTGAGGGATTTTGGAGTTAAAAATCCCATATTTTGTTCCTAAGAATTTTTTATTGACGTCTTTTCTAAGATTTTTATTTTTTTAATCTTTCCTAAATTTTGTTTCAATTTTTTAAAAATTTTTCTAAGAATTTTTTTTAAAAAATTTAAAATCTTTCCTAAGAATTCTTTAATTTTTTTTTCAATCTGTTCTTAGAATGTGTTTTTTTAAATAGGATTGGGATAAAAATGGGACTGGGATAAAATGAGATTGGGATAAAAATGGGATTGGGATAAAATGAGACTGGGAAATCCCATAATTTGGGGACACAATGAGGAATTTGGGGATAAAATCCCGTAATTTTGGGCCAAACTGAGGGATTTAGGAGAAAATCTTATATTTTGGGAACAAACTGCTGGGTTTTGAAGAAAAATTAAATATTTGGGGGACAAAATGAGGGATTTGGTGATAAACTGAGGGATTTGGGGTTGAATCCCATATTTTAGCACAAACTGAGGGATTTTGGAAAAAATATCAGTGGACATTAAAGAGGAAGAGCCCTGTCGGAATTTCATACGCTGTTAGACCTCAAGGGCAAACCGTGTAGCTCCAGTCCTGAACTTACCTCTGTGATTGAGTGTGATGGAGCTTTAAGGAACTGAGCTCAGAAGGGGCTGCAGCCACAGCCTCAGCAGATGCGCATAATTAGCCAATTACAGTGAGGCAGTGTCGAGTAAACAGCATCATTAGCCAATGATTAGTGGCTCAGTGGCAAAGCCTGCACATGAACACGGGTCCAAAGTGTCTATGAGTTTTGCATGTGCAATAATAAAGGTCTGGATCAGCTACTTCGTGTTGAATCATCTGTGCGGGCCAAAACCACATCTCCCTTCAGGACCCAATCGGAAGCTGCTGTTATTATAAATTTAAAGGTTCCATTCCATGTGTAATTTTTCCTATTCCCTTGGAAAGATCCAATGGTGAGAAATTTTGTTCAGTGCAAATCAAACTGTCAGTGTAACTTGATTCTATCATAAAAATTGGCATGGTCTCTCAGGTCATACATATGGGACTAATAGTCTCCTGTCCCTCTGTCCCCTCCTGTCTCCTCCAGTCCCTCTGCCCCCTCCTGTCCCTCTGTCCTCTCCTTTCCCCTCTGTCCCCTCCTGTCCCTCTGCCCCCTCCTGTCCCCTCCTATCCCTCTGCCTCCTCCTGTCCCTCTGTCCCCTCCTGTCCCTCTGCCTCCTCCTGTCCCTCTGCCCCCTCCTGTCCCCTCCTGTCCCTCTGTCCCCTCCCTTCCCCTCTGTCCCCTCCTTTCCCCTCCTGTCCCCTCCTATCCCTCTGCCTCCTCCTGTCCCCTTCTGTCCCTCTGTCCCCTCCTGTCTCTCTGCCCCCTCCTGTCCCCTCCTGTCCCTCTGTCCCCTCCCTTCCCCTCTGTCCCCTCCTTTCCCCTCCTGTCCCCTCCTATCCCTCTGCCTCCTCCTGTCCCCTTCTGTCCCTCTGTCCCCTCCTGTCTCTCTGCCCCCTCCTGTCCCCTCCTGTCCCTCTGTTCCCTCTGTCCCCTCCTGTCTGTCTGTCCCCTCCTGTCCCCTCCTTTCCCCTCTGTCCCCTCCTGTCCCCTCTGTCCCCTCCTATATGTTTTAAGGAAAAGGGTCTCTTCTGTGCGGCGTGGAGGGGAAGGGAGAAGGGTTTTCCTGCTATCCGCTTTGTTCCATGGGGGCAGAGACAAAGATAGAGACAAGCAGTTCCAGGCAGCTGCAAGGCAGAGCATCATCTCTTTATTAAAAAAACCGCGAGGTAATGTCCAGTTCTGGGGGCGGTCCCCAGGTTTGGCAGGATTGGGTGAAAACTGAGGAAAAGGCAGGGCCCAGAGTTCATTAACCAACAGAACTGGGAGAGGGGCAGGACCACAGCTGGCAGGACCATAGCCGCCCCAGCAACAGAACAAAAGGCCTCTGGGCGACACAAAGAGAACTGGAAGGGTGTGGACAAAGACCCATCACAACTGAAACGCAGGCAGCGTAACAGAACCAGAAACTGCTTTTTAAAACTTCAGCTGAGCCTCTGAGTTTTGTAAGGTGTTTGTCCAGTGCTGGTTTTGGAATTCATTTCAGCATCTTCGTACATCACACTGTCCCCTCTGCCCCCTCCTGTCCCCTTTGTCCCCTGCTGTCCCCTCTGACCCCTCCTGTCCCCTCCTGTGCCCTATGTCCCCTCCTGCCCCTCTGTCCCCTCCTGTCCCATCCTTTCCCCTCTTGTCCCGTCTGTCCCCTCCTGTCTCTCTGTCCCATCCCTTCCCCTCCTGTCCCCTCCTGTCCCTTTGTCCCCTCCTATCCAGTCCTCTTCCCTCTGTCCCCTGCTGTCTCTTCCTGTCCCCTGCTGTCCCCCCATCCCCTCCTGTTCCTCTGTCCCCTCCTGTCCCCTCTGACCCCTCCTGTCCCTCTGTCCCATTCTTTCCCCTCTTGTCACTCTGTCCCCTCCTATCCAGTCCTCTTCCATCTGTCTCCTCCTGTCCCTCTGTCCCCTCTTGTCCCCCTGCTGTTCCTTCCTGTCCCCTCCTGTCCCCTCTTGTCCTCTCCTGTCCCCTCTATTCCCTCCTGTTCCTCTGTCCCCTCTTGTCCCCTCCTGTCCCTTCCTATCCCCCCTGTCCCCCCTCCTGTCCCCTCTTATTCCCTCCTGTCCCTCTGTTCCCTCTGACCCCTCCTGTCCCCTCTGACCCCTCCTATCCCCCCTGTCCCCTCTTGTCCCCTTTGTCCCTTCCTGTCCCCTCCTGCCCCTCTGTCCCCTCCTGCCCCTCTGTCCCCTCCTGTCCCTGTCCCCTCCTGTCCCTCTGTCCCCTCCTGTCCCCTCCTGTCCCTCTGTCCCCTCCTGTCCCCTCCTATCCCCCCTGTCCCCTCCTTCGATAATGAAGACACAATCATTTCAAGACTATAGGTCTGGTTTACTATTTGTGGTTTAGGTTTTGTTATAAAATCCCCTCTTCTTGCTTAATTCCCCATTGGAAGTTCTGGACCTTTCCTTGTTCCCTCATGGCTGTGGCCCCTGCCCTCCTATTGGTCAGTTTTTGCCGCATTGCAGGAGTTTTCCCTATATGGTTATCCCCGCCCTTGCTCCGCCCTTGGCTCCGCCCATGCTTCACCCGACCCTATAAAAAGCTCTGGCCAAAACCCTGAGGGAGCAGCTCGAGGAGAAGCCTCGGCAGAACATGGAGCCAAATCTCCTCTGGTGAAACACCTCAGGGAAAAACTTCTGCCAAAGCACTTTGGCCAAAGTGCCTCAGGCAAAAAGCCTGAGGGAAAAGGCCACAAGGGAAAGCTTTGGGAAATTTCTCAGGCAAACTCACCTGGCCAAACCAGCTTGGGCAAAATGCCCCAGAGAAATCACTTGATCCAAAAGGCCTCAGGTAAAAGGCTTGGGAAAAGCAAAGCAGCCCAAGGACTTTAGGCAAAAGGTCTCAGCAAAAGGCCTTGGGCAAAACAGTTTGTCCAAAATGCCTTGAGCCCTCCTCGTGCCCACTAAGGCTGTAATGTGTATTGTACAGACTTCAGAAGGATAGAATTAATGTAATGATACAAAATCTTTATATTGTCAATTACATACGATTTACGCTATATATAATAAAACATTACAGTAATAAAACCAATAGTATTCTTCTTAAGAATAACAATGCCATTAACACTGGTAGCAATAAGGATAATGATGTGTGTGTGTGTGGCTCGGCTTCCCGAACGAGGATTTGGGGAGGGCTGTCCCCATGTGGGTGTGCCCTTCCAGGCTGCGCAGTGGATTTTAGGTGAGGCTCAGCGTGCGCAGAACTGGCCCCACTGTTTAAGTCCTGAGGTTCATCTGCCACGACCAAGCGAGCTTGGACGGTGCCAGTAAAGTCCTCAGGACTAGAACCTACAGCACCCGGTATTTCCCAGGAGGTCTCCCATCCAAGTACTAATCCGGGGCTGACCCTGCTTAGCTTCCGAGATCTGAGGGGATCGGATGTCAGGGAGGCATTTAACTGCCCAAGGATAGTGCTAATGTAAGTAGAAATATTATCGATAACAATAGTTTTATAAGTAACAGAGATGGCTCTGAAATTGCAGATTCTTTTCAGGAAACTCACCCTGACTCCACATTGGTCTGAAAAAGTGAGTTGGAGAGCAAAGTAAGGACTGTACTTTCCAGTCATTTAAACAAGATTATTAATAGACTTTGGAATGGAATTCCAGGTTGACGTGGAGATGTGTCAGAAGCTGCTGAGGGGAAACCAACAGTGGGGTCCTTGTCCCCTTGCCCAGGGTGCCCCCCCGACCTGGATCCTCTGCCACCTCATGTCCACCAGGGCTGGGGAACAAGCTGGGACTGGGCCTGGCCCCACAGCCGGGGGGGGTTAGATTAGATATTAGGAAAACTTTTCACACCAAAAGCCTTGTCGAGAATTGGCCCAGGGAAGTGCCTAAGTTCCCATTGCTTGAAAGTGTTTAAAACACATGATGGGTGTCTTAGGGACATGGGTCAGTAGTGGACTTTGCAGTGTTGGATTAATGGCTGGGTTCAGTGATCTTAAAGGTACTTTCCAATCTAAATGATCTGAATTCTAAAGCAGGATATTTGTTAAGTCTTTTACATAGCAGCAAAAATTCTGTGCTGATTTTGCACATCCTACTAGTAAGCAACACACTCACCAAAACTTTATAGTCAGCTAACTTAAGACACTTCCATAACTGAACTTCTGAACTGATTTAATGCTGAATCTACATATACCTTACATTCCGAATATCTTTTATATGTTTTTTATGACAATGTATTTTCAGTTTGAAAAGGAGCTTGATAGAGCTTAATGCGAGGTGTTTAATGACGTCCCACGCTGCTTTGAGCGCTCACAGCAAGGATGGCAGGTGGCGGATGCACCTTCTACGCGTGGGACACCTTCTAATGCATCTGCACCGCACAATTGCTCTCAGACTAATAGTAATTACTCCATTTGCCCGCAGGCTGGCCAGCTCTAAAGCAGATCCAAAACAGCTCCAAACCACACCTAAACCAGTTTTAAACAAGCTGTAAAACCAGTCCTAAAACAGCCTTAAATCAGCCTTAAACCAGGCCTAAACCTGGTCTAAATAAGGTCCAAACAAGCTGCAAACATGCTTCAAACAAGGCCTAAACCCATGCTAAAAGCCCTAAACCAGCCTTAAATCCAGATCTTAACCAGCACTAAATCCAGCCTATAAGCAGCCATAAAAAGAGACCTAAACCAGCTCATCTCAAACCAAGACACAGCCCTAAACTAATAATAATAACTAGAAATGATACTAATAAGAATGTGGTAATATACTAATTAAATGATAAAATAATAGAACTATAGAAAACTCTTGTATAATAAAAAATGTTACATAAAATCCACATGATGTAATATTCTAGCGTATGCTATTCTAAAAGTAACAATAAATAGTGATGTGTCTCAAAGTGGTGTCTCTCCCCCAGCACCCTGTGAGGACAGTGGTGGAACAGAGCGAGGAACTGGTGGCTCGTTGTCACATTTGGGCACAGCAGGGGATGCTGGTGTGGGAACTCTGTGCCCCACTGTGTCACACGCATGGATGTGACGTCACCCGTGTCCCTGTTTTGAGGATGGGGCTTACAAACCACAAGGGAGCTCATGTGGCTCCTGCAGACAATTTGGGGTCAGTGTGTGGCATCCCACGTGTGACACCCGATGGTCTTAACCCTGGGCTTGGTCCTGTTCCTGGCCCTGGTGCCCCCTGGCACAGCCACCCCCTCAGCCCTGCTCCTGGCCCTGGCCATGGCCCCTCTCCCCGTTCCTGTCCCAGCGCTGCACAGGGAAAGGCAGTGAGGAGAGGAGGTGACACCCAGCTGCAGGCAGTCCTAACTCTAACCCTAACCCCAAACCCCCCAGTACCTGCAAGTGTCCCCGGCGCGGGTAAGCAACCACAGCAGGCCCAGCTTTGCTGCAAGGACTTTTTTAATGGTGATGCCAAAGGGGTTTCTGATTTTTCATTTTAATAGGTGTTAGGAACACAGTAACTATACCAAATGTAGTGTTCATATTTGTAACAGTTTAAGTTCATTGTTTATATATCCTAACCCCTACCACAGATTAGTAGCTCAAAGTAGCTATTAACGCTCTCTTCAAGGTACAAGAGCTGACAACTCTCAGAAAGGCCTGCAGAACAAGATCAAACATAAACCTACAACCTTGAGTCTAAGAACACTGGAAGAACTCCAAAGCACGAAGAAGAAGAGCTGATGGAGAACAGAGGGTCCCAGTGACCCCAGCCTCAAAATCCTGGGGGATGGCACAAGGGTGGGACTGGGACTGGACTGAGAGTTGTGTAAACTAGGGATTGGGTGGGCAATATTACAAAACCCATGGAAATCAGTGTTCTAGGAAGAAGGGGGTAGCACGAAGATGTCATCACGTATTCCTAAAAGCCCCAAGCCTGGCCATTAAAGAATGTACCTTTTTATCTTACCTTACATTAACTTGGCTCAAAGTCCTGTTTTTGGGGGCACTCATAGCAACAATAGTCTGGCAAGGGGTCGAGGGCAATTATAGGCTGAGGAATTGGATGAGATTTCTCAGCTGCTGCCACACGTTGCGGCACCAAGGTTCCTCATGCTGCACCTCATTTCAGCGGCAGCAGTGGCAGAACAGTCTTTGAACAGTCTTAAAAAGAGACCTAAACCAGCTCGGAACCATCTCCAAACCAGCCCTGAACCAACCCTAAACCAGATGGAAACAAGCTCTAAACCAGTCCTAATCCAGGCCATAAACCAGCCCTAAACACCCAGCTCTAAAGCAGACCTAAATTAGCTCTAAAGCAAACCTAAACAGCTCTAAACCAGCCCTAAAACCAGCTCTTAAAACACCCATAAAAGAGATCTAAACCATCTCCAAACCAGCCTTAAACCAGCCTTAAATCCAGATCTTAACCAGACCTAAATCCAGCCTTTGAACAGCCATAAAAAGAGACCTAAACCAGCTTGAAACCATCTCCAAACTAGCCCTGAACCAACCCTAAACCAGATGGAAACAAGCTCTAAACCAGTCCTAATCCAGGCCATAAACCAGCCCTAAATCCAGCTCTAAACCAAACCTAAACCAGCTCTAAACCAAACCTAAACAGCTCTAACCCAGCCCTAAAACCACCTCTTAAAACACCCATAAAAACAGACCTAAACCATTTTCAAACCAGCCCTAAACCAACTGTAAACCAGCTGTAAAGCAACCCTAAACAAGCCCTTAAACCAACCTCAAACAAGCTCGATACCAGCCCTAAAAACAGCCTTAAACAAGCCCTAAATCAGCCCTATACCATGCTGAAAAGGAGCCCTAAACCAGCTGTACACCAGGCTTAAACCAGCCCTAACCCAGCTCTAAACCAGTTGAAAACTAGCCATAAACTAGCCCAAAACAAACCTAAAAGCAACTGTAAAAGCAGTCCTATACAAGCCTTAGGCAAGCCCTAAAACCAGTCCAATCCCAGGTGCAAATTAGCCAGTCCCTCCCTGTGTCTCCCCTGGCTCAGACAACCCAAGGTTACAGATTTCCTGACACACCTACAGGATGTCCCCCATTATGTGCCATTGGGTGGCTTTCAAGGGCACTGAAGGGCACATCATACATTTGCCAAGGTGCAGGTCACAGCATATTTCCAAATGAAGGACATCGCTACATTAGGTATATTTTGTTGCTGCTGCTGCATCCCCTTGTTCCTGGGAAAACTCCATCCCTTCCTGACTGACAGCTGCACATCTTCTGACTTGTCCCTCCGACTGCTAATCCAGCTGTGACTGCACTGCTGCCTTTGCCAGCACACACACTTGCTTCTACTGAGCTGGATGCAAAGAGAAGCCAGGCCATGCCACAGTAGATCTCAGCAGGCTCAGCTGCTGCTTTTAGATTTGTACAAAAAAGGTCCTGCTGCCTCCTTTTCAAAGGCTTGTCAGCGTGCAGAGCTGCTGACACGGAGCTTTTGTGTTGGGAACCATTCCCTGAGTTAGTTCACAGCTCCCACAGGAAACCAACATGAAGAAAATGTCCCTATTGCCAAGGGACCTTTTCTCCTCTAAGGAGCTGAGCTTTTGGAACATGAACTATAAATGGACAATATTTAATTTAGTTTTTAATAAATAAAGAATATGTAATTTGCTTGGAAGAACATGGCTCTCATTAAACTCTGTGTGTCTTCAGGGTGAAAAAGCTGCCACTGCTCTGTCAGCTCGTCACGGCCATTTCCCCCTGAGGCCGGGGCAGGCCCAGGGCAGCCGCCCCCGGGCTGTGGGTCAGGGCTGGCCACGGCCATGGGCGCTGCAGGGCCCGCCCGAGGGCCATTGTGACCTCGGCGCTGCTGCGGCTGCGAGAGTGCTCATGTGTCACAAAGGGCCCCTCCCGGCGTCCTATAAAAGCCGGGCAGCTGCGCACTGCCCTCAACTAAACATATCCTGCCCTGCCACTATCGTGCAGGAGCCGCTCCCGCCGCCGGGGCTTGTGGAGGAGACTGCGGCGCTGCGCGTACTGCCCGTGCTGCCGGGGCCGGCAGATGCCGCTCCCACTGAGCCGAGTGCGGGGACTTGGCCTGACAGGGCCAGAGCCCGAGACCACGGCCAGCACACGGGCGCGGCTCTGCCTGTAATAAAGCACTGCGAGCTCCCAGTGGGGTGGCCGTGTCCCTGTGCGTCGCCAGCCACTCGCCCAGGCCCGCGTCTCTCGGCTCCCCCAGGTCATCCCCTGCACCCGGAGAGCCCCCGGGCCCCGCTCTGAGCGCTCCGTGGGCACCAGGACTGCCACACACGGGGCCTGGTGCCATCAGGGCAGCCCCTGGGACCAGAAAGAAGCAGTTTCAAATGTGATAAAAGCAACAAAACAAGGAGTTATCCTTACTGAAAATTCTTTAATGAAAACATGAAATTGTGTCTTAGAATGTTAGTGGAACTGGTTTCCAGGCTCTAAATAAAACAGCTACTCTCCAATACTAACTTAGCTCTTCATAGGAAAACGAATCTTTGGGTTCAGATAAACCACCCACTCTCCAATGCTAACTTAGATAATCTTATCGAAACTAATACTCTGTTTTAAATGAACAAGCCACTCTACAGTACTAACCTACCTAATCTAATGAAAACGAATCTTATGAAAACTATTTGTTTAAATAAATAACCTACTCTTCTATACAATGATAAATAATCCTACAGAAACTAATCCTAACTTCTAACTGAGCCCCAGCTCAAAGATGTTTGTCGCAGTCTTGGTCTCTTGGGAAGGGACCAGACCAGCGATGGGGGTTCGCAGACCGTTGACGGAGCTGTCGTTCGCCAGTTCCCAGGCCCCAGGTAAGGTTTGCCCTCGCGCGAGAAACAAACACCCAGGAGCCAAGGATGGTCTGTGGTGATCAGAGGCGATCCACTGATCTCCAGAGCTGATCTGACTTTATTAACAGAACCGGGGATTTATATAACCTTGGGTAGGGAAGGTTCTGGAAAGGGGGTGGAGCTAAGGCGGAGCATGCAAATCTGCTACAAACTACTGGATGAAAGAACTGAGGGGGTGTGAACAGGGGTGTGAACTGGGGACAGGCAGGACCGGGACCGCCCCCTTGGGGGGAGCCGGCCAATGGTAGCTGTACCTTTGGTGACAGCTCCTGCCTGCCTGGGGAAACTGCTAGAACAGGGAGAGACAACATGAACCCAAGAAAAAAGGAGTAAAGGCAGTAACAGACAAAGTCCTTGGTGTAAAGACACAGTCCGGGTCAGGAATGGTCCTCCTGGACCTTCCGCACATCGAACTCGGTCCAGCGATCCCTCGCCCTCCTCCATTCCTGCATATCCACGCAATCGCCATCTCCAACAGATGTTGCTTCAATAAATACCTTGCTGTTTAAAGACTTAAAATTCTGTCTCTAACCCTAACCCAGACCTCTTCCAGTGTCCCCAAATCCCCCGAGGGATCCCCCAAACCCCTCAGTACCTCCCAGTGTTCACCGGCGTGGGAAAGCAACCACAGTGGGCGCTGCTTTCATGTGCTGACTTTTTATTGAGTCCGTCAAGGAGTCGAGGGGATTACAGGGCGAGGAAATGAAGCGTGTTCCTCGTGTATCTCCAAGCATTGGGACACCAAGGTTCCTGATGCTGCGTGACATTCCGCAGCAGCAGCCATGGTGACGGTTCCTGCGCCTGCGCGGGCGGCGGCGGATCCTCGGCATGTGTCGGCGGTGCGAGCGGCCCCTGAGGGAGCCACTGCAGCGCACGTGGGACTGCCTGCACCGGGAGCGGCTCCTGGTCCGCCTGCTCCGGCAGTGGCTGCAGCAGGAGCGGCTCCTGCGGGAGCGCGCCAGGCCCTCGCCATGGCCGCCGCGGGGGCAAAGGGAACTGGCCCCCCTGGCCCACATTTCTAGCCCAGCCCTGGCCAGCACTTTGTGACGCCACCACCCTGCGGAGCCCCCAGCGCCACCGCCCCCACAACGGCAAGTTGCCCCCAACAGCTGGCACCGGCTCCTCGCAGCTGGGCATGCCAATGCCATGGATGCAAAATCCAAATGTCTGTCTTTTGGCAAGAAGTATTAGTTTCAATGCCCCCGTGCTGCTCTGTCAGACACAAGGAAACCCCGAGCAAGTGCCGTATGCTCTCAGGTGCGGCGTGGGCTTGGCGCTGCCCTTTTTTTAGCAAAACCCAGCCGAGAATGTTGTCCAGCCCTCAGAATGCACCTGTCCAAACTGCCTGTGTATGCACCGGCAGTGTGGGGCCTGTCCCAGGAGAGTCTGGAGCTCCAAACCAAACCTAAACCAGCTCTAAAGCAAACCTAAACAGCTCTAAACCAGCCCTAAAACCAGGTCTTAAAACACCCGTAAAAACAGACCTAAACCATCTCCAAACCAGCCCTAAACCAATAATAATAACTAGAAATGATACTAATAAGAATGTGATAATATACTAATTAAATGATAAAGTAATAGAACTATATAAAACTCTATATTGTATAATAAAGAAAATGTATGTGATGTAATATTTTAGTCTATACAGTTCTAAAAATACCAATAATAGTGATGTCTCTCAAAGTGGTGTCTCTCCCCCAGCACCCTGTGAGGGCAGTGGTGGGACAGGGCGAGGGGCTGGTGGCTCATTGTCACATTTGGACACAGCAGGGGACGCTGGTGTGGGAACTCTATGCCCCGCTGTGTCACACGCATGGATGTGACGTCACCTGTGTCCCTGTTTTGAGGACAGGGGTTACAAACCACAAGGGAGCTCATGTGACCCCTGCTGACACTTTGGGGTCAGTGTGTAACATGCCGTGTGTGACACCCCATGGTCATAACCCTGGACTTGTGTCGCAGTCTTGGTCGCTAGGAAGGGACCAGACCAGCGACGGGGGTTCGCAGACCGTCCGCTGAGCTGTCGTTCGCAGGTTCCCAGGCCCCAGGTAAGGTTTGCCCGCCACGAGGGAGAAACAAACACCCAGGAGGCCAGGGATGGTCTGAGGTGATCAGAGCTGATCTGACTTTATTAACCGAACACGGGATTTATATAACCTTGGGTAGGGAATGTTCTGGAAAGGGGGCGGAGCTAAGGCGGAGCATGCAAATCCGCTACACACTACTGGGTGAAGGAACCGAAGGGGTGTGAACTGGGGACAGGCAGGATCGGGACCGCCCCTTTGAAGGGAGCCGGCCAATGGCAGCTGTACCTGCTGTGACAGCTCCTGCCTGCCAGGGGAAACTGCTAGAAACAGAGAGAGGCAATAACAGGCAAAGTCCTTGGTATCGAGACATAGTCCGGGTCAGGAATGGTCCTCCTGGACCTTCCACACGTTGAATTCGGTCCGGCGATCCCTTGCCCTCCTCCATTCCTGCATGTCCATGTAATCGCCATCTTCAACATCTCCTCCTTTTTTGTTTTGTACTTTGCTGGGAAAAAATTTCCTTATGATTAGACTTCTGGCGAAGGATAAGGAGTAGGTAAAGGCTGAGGAAAGGCATATGAGCACGACTTGTTTGAGCCAATTTGGCATGAATGGGATTTGGACACTTTCGAATATGTCTTTGGAATAGAAATTTGAGGGGGCTCGAGCTGCTGAAAGTAGATTTTTAAGCTCTGCGACGTTGTAAAAAGCAAATTTGGTTTTTTCTTGGTGTTTATCGAATTCTAAACAACATAGGTGGGGCTTCTCCGAGCAACCGATCATGCGCGCGAGCATGAAATAATCGACGGCTGCTCAGTAGTTAAGAGAGCCGGGGGTGTTCAAGGCGGCTTTGGTTAATGCACTGGTAATTGGATCGACGAACTTATCAGTGAGCCCATATGACTTTCCAGTGAACGAAAGGTTAATGAAGCGGTCTAAAAGGTTAAAATCAAAGGTGGTGTTAATGGAAAGAAGGGACACTAGCGTGGACTTCAGATCGTTTGGGTCCGGATCATCGTTGACGCGCTTGGGCATGGTAGGGGTGGCAGGGTCAAGGAGGACCAGCCTGCCGATGGTACATGGACCCCCTACTGGCAGTGATGGAATGCCTGTCCAAGCACGGTCGCCGCAGATTAGGAACCAACCTCTTGGAAGATTTCTAGGTTTGACGTAGCTATGAGACTTTAGAGGTTCTCGGTACCAGTTATGTGGGCACCAAAAGGATATGTTGCGATAAGCGGGTAAGTCAGGGGTTAGTGTATTGTTAATTGTGGTAGAGGTTTTGCGAAAAGAAAAGCAAGCGTTAGCTCTGGGAGAACCCAAGATCTTTATTTCGATGGGCTCTGAGTCAGCCGGAGACAGGAAGTAATAGTCGTTGAACAATCGGCTGACTTTGGAGCTGTTCCCCATTATTTATTTGGGGGGGTCTCACCTGTGCAGGAGGCAGAGCCTGAGGGGAGCCCCCGTTTTCATTTGGGGGGCTCAGAAGGGTCCCCCATGTTTCTCTGGGGGTCCCCCACATTAATTGGGGGACTCAGGAGGGTCCCCCTGTATTTCGGGGGGATCTCCCCAAATTAATTTGGGGGTCCCCCCCATTAATTAAGAGGATCATAGGGGTCCCCCGTTATTTATTTGGGGGTTCCCCCCTTTTTTTGAGAATCCCCCATATTTAGGGGGTTTCCTCCCATTAATTAGGGGGGTTTGGAGGGTCCCCCACATTAATTGAGGGGGCCCCCCATTAATATTTGGAGTCTCACCTGTGTAGGGACGGGGGGCTTGGGTGGTGCCCCCCATTTTGGGGGGAGCTTCTCTATTAACTTGTGGGGGGTCTCACCTGTGCAGGGGAGGGGCTGGAGGGGGTCCCTCACTGTTTGGGAGGGTTCCCTATTTTTTGGACGGTGCCCCCTATTTTTGGGGGGAGTCTCACCTGTGCAGAATGGGGGAACTCGGGGGGTGCCCCCCATTTTCTGAGGAGGGTCGGAAGGGGGTCCCCTCAGAGCCGTGGGGGTGAGGGTGAGGGTGGGGGGCCACGGGCTGGAACTGGGGGGTTCCGAGGGGGCTATGAGGGCAGGAGACCCCAAAGTGAGGCAGGACCCAAACCTGGGGGCACCCCATAACCTCCAAAAGACCCCCAAAGACCCCCCCAAATTCAATGTCCCCATAACACAGGAACCCCAGCCCCCCCCCCCAATTTGGGGTGCCCCTCATCCTCCAGAAGGGCTCTCTTGGCTGTGAGGGGCCCCCAGAGGGCCTCCAGAGACCCCTGAGAGACCTCAGAGATTCCTGAGACCCCCGCGAAGTGCTCAGAGTTCCCAGAGAGACCCCTCCCCACTCCTGCAGGGTCTGCTTTAGGAACAAGAGTCTGGGGGGCACAGACCCTCTAAATGGGGGGGACCCCTAGAGACCCCCCTGAGAGACCCCCAGGAGACCTCTGAGACCCCCAAGACCTCCAGAGAGACCCCCAGAGACCCCTGAGTGGGGGAACCCCAAAGAGACCCCCAGAGCCCCCCCAGGACCCCAACTGCCCCCTGGGGACCCCCAGAGCCCCCTCAGAGCCAAGACCTTCCCACATTCCCTCAAACTCCCCCCAAATTCCTCCAAACCTCCCCAGAATGCCCCCAGATCCCCCAAACCACCCCAAAACCCCCCAACCCCCGTGCCAGACTCCCAAACCTCTCCCTGACCCTCCAAACTGGCCCAGAACCCCTAAACTGCCCCCAGAACACACAGACCACACCAGGACCCTTCAAAAACCCACCAAGACCCACCAAAAGCCCCCCAGGAGCCCCCAAATTCCTTTCAAGCCGCCCCATCTGCTAAATCCCCATTCCCCTCTCCAGACCCCTTCAAATCTCCTGTAGGATGCCCTAAATCCTCTTCTTGACCCTCCAAACCCACTTTTTCCTGTCCCAAATCACCCCAGCAGCCCCCCAGTCCCCCTCCAGACTTCCCAACCCTGCCCCAGGATCCCTCAAAAGCCCCCCAGGGACCCTCCCAAACCCCCTTCCAGCCTCCCCCAAACTGCCTTTCCTGCTTCCCAAATCCCCTCCAGACCCCGTGCTGGTTTAAAGGGAAACCGGCAGAAGAAATGAACCCAACCCTGAAAGACATGACAAGTCAGAGTTACAATGTAATGAAAAGATCACAACAAACACAGTGAACTGTTCCCCTGGGCCCCCAAATGCCCCTTTGGACCCCAAACTGCCCCAGAACTGCCTCCCTGGCCACCCAAATCCCCCCTTGGACCCTGAACTACCCCTGAACTGCCCCCCCGCCCCGGGGCCCCTACATGCCCCCTCGGGCCCCAACGTGCCATAGAACTGCCTCCCCGGGCCCCTAAATCCCCCCTCGGACACCAAACTGCCCCAGAACTGTCCCCAGGCCTCCCAAGAGCCATCAACCCCCCCGAGATCCCTCAATTCCACCCCTCCTTAACCCTCCCTCCTTCCCATGGGGTCCCTCCTCCCAGGATCTGGGGATCCAGGTGGGCGCTTGGGGGTCTGCGAGGGGCACTCATGGGGCTTCCCTCACTGGTGGTTCCATTGGTGTTGAGTTAGGTTAGAGCTGTCAGTGAAGCCCTTCCCACACTGATCACACCTGTACGGCCTCTCCCCGGCGTGGATGCCCCGGTGCCTGACGAGGTGGGAGTTGTCCTTGAATCTCTTGCCACAGTTGGTGCAGCGGAACGGCCTCTCCCCCGAGTGTGTGCGCTGATGATGTCTGAGGAGATGAGAGCTGGTCCGACACCTCTTCCCACACTGGAAACACTCGTAGGGACGTTCCTCAGTGTGGATCATCTGGTGGCTGATCAGCGTGGAGCTCTGATGAAAGCTCTTCCCACATTCCCCACACGTGTAAGGCCGTTCCCCAGAGCGGATTTGCTGATGGCGGATCAGGTGGGAGCTGCTGCTGAATCCCTTCCCACATGCCAAGCACTTGTAGTGCTTCTCCCTGCTCTGAAGCTGCTGCTGCACCCCCAGGTCAGAGCTCTGGTTGAAGCTCTGGCCATCTTTCCCACGCTGGGTGGCTCTACCCTGCTCAGAGGACCCAAAACTCGGTTGAGATCTTCTCCTTCTGCGGCATCTCCATGGCTTTTTCTCAGTGACTTCCTGCGCTGTGGAGCTGTTCAAAGTGGCCTCTGCCACCAGGTTCTGCCAGGGGGATTTGTCCTCCGTGCTCAGCTCGGGGCCTGGGGCAGGAAGGAACAAGGACAGGGATGGGATTTGCCTCTGGCCCACAGGGCATCCCCCCAAACCCGGCCCCGGCAGGACGGCGTCGGCAGCGGGGCTGTCCTGCAGCTGGGGCCATGCTGGGCTGGAAGATGCAGCACAACGGAGGGGCAAAGGGGCACTGACTTCCTCCTCACCTGCCTGGGGGTCCTGGGGCATCTTCCTCTTCCTCGCAGCCTCCTCTGCCATTCTGACACACCTTCAGAAGGAGAAATCCTGTTTTTTGGGGAAATACAAGCTGTGAGTGCCTTGGGTTGGGTTGCCCAAGTCCCTCTCTAAAAGTCACTGCGGATCTTGGGTCCATAAAAACCTCCACAACACCAAGATTTAGCTCAAGAAACCCCTCCCAGGAGCTTCTCCTCTCTGACCTCTCCCTTTTGGGATTCTGAGTGTCCCCCCTGTCTGGGCTGCTGGGGGTCTCCTGTGTATTGGGGGTCCTCCCTCTCCAGGGCCCCCGCCCTCTCCAGGCTGCTGGGGCTCCTGGACTCCCTGCCTGGCCATTCCCGGTTTTCGAGCCCTCACAGCCCCCTTTTTTTGACTCCAGGACCACCCTGCCCTCCTTTTCCCTCCCATTCTGCCTTTGCCAGACTTCACAATCCCTTTACCTTTCCTCTGCCATCTCCTGAACTCCCCTTATTCTGGGCACAGGGACCACCTCCACCCCCAACCACCTCTCCCCACTCCTATTCCTTCCCTTCCTTTCCTTGGCCCCATCCTGATCATCCATTCCAAGGCACTGGGATGTACCTGCCCCCTCTTATCCTACACCAACACCCCCTGCACCCCCTTTGCGGGCCATCCCACCTCTTCCAATCCCCACACCCCTCTTTGCCTTGACACTGGGATCCCCAGGACTCCCACTCCTGCCTTTCCCAGGTCACAGATCCTTTTTGGAACACTGGGGGACACCTGGCCATTCTTGGTTTTCCAACATCATAACCCACCTTTCCTTAACATCGAGGACCCCTGTACCCCCCTTTCCTGGGCACAGGGGACCCCTGGGCTTCCCACCCCACTTCTCCAAGCAATTACACCCCTTTTCTTGGCCATGTGACCCCCCTGAAAATCCCCTTCCCCAGCTCTGTGTTCCCCCTTGCACCCCCAACCTTCAGCCTAAAACACCAAGATTCAGCCCCCAAAAAACCTGCCAGGAGTTCCCCCTCTCTGCCCTCCCCACTTTGGGGTTCTGCAGTTTCCCCCCTCTCTGGGGTCCCCCAGTTTAGGGATACCAGAGGGGATTTGGGGCCCCCCCAGTGCCTCCTCCCCTGACTCTCTGCTTGAGGTGGTGGTTCCCAAGGCCCCCCTCTCCAGGATGCCAGGAGTCCTGAGGGTGCCCCCTCTCTGGGCTCCCAGTTTTGGGGTCACAGGGGGGGGTCTCTGAGCACCCTGAGCAGAGAGTCAGGGCAGGAAGGACCCCTGGGACCCTCGTTATTCCTTGGAGGGATCCTGGAGAGGAGGGAATCAAAGAAACTCAATGGGTTCAGATCACAGAGTGGGGGACCCCTGAAATCCCCGGGATCTCCAGCAGCCTGGAAAAGGCAGAACCCCAGAGAGGGGCCCCAAGACACAAGACACCCCCAACAGCCTGGACAAGGGGGATCCCCAGAACCCAAAGCACAGAGAACACAGGGAGCAAATTTCTGGGAGGGTTTTTTGGAAGTGAATCTTGGTGCTTTGACCGTAATCTGCATATTTGGGGGTTTTCTTGCCCAGTATTGATGGTTTGGTGTTTTAGGGGATCTGTGCCAGGCATCTCCATTTGGGGGGATGGGAGGATCCCAGAATTTTCCAGCATCCAGAGATGCTCCCCAAGGAAGGCCCCTTTGGGGGTGACTCCCTTTGTTCCCCACACTGTGGTCATCCCTCACTCGCTCACACCGTTCCCTTTTCCAAGAGCATCATCCCCAAATTCCCCCTTTCAGCTTCTAGGAAAAAAAAAAACCAATAAATCCCACTTTCCTGCCTTTTAGGGCTGCCCACGTGTCTCCCTCACCTTCAGTTCTCTCTGTTTCAGGTGTCACTTCGAGATCCCAGTTTGGGGGTTCTGAGGTATTTGGGGGCATCTGATAAGGGGTTTTGGGGTCCTAGTGTGGTTTTGAGGGGTCTGGGAAGGTGTTTGGGGGTTCTGGGTGGTTTGGGACAGGTCTGGGAGGGGTTTGGGGGTCCTGCCATAGTTTGGGGGAGTCTGGGGGTAGTTTAGGAGTCCTGGGGTGGTTTGGAGTTTCTGGAAGAGAATTTAGGGGGGTCCTGGGTGGTTTTCAGGGGTCTGGATAGGATTTAGGTGGTCCTGGGGTGGCTTGGGGTACCTGGGAAGGTTTTGAGTCATCAGGGAGGGGGCTTGGGGGGAGGTTGAAGAAATTTGGGGTGGTCTTGGTGCTCTAGAAGGGGGTTTTGGTAGATCTTGCAGTGGTTTAGGGGGTCTGGGATGGGATGTTGGGGAGTCTGGGTGCAGTTTGGGGGGGTTCTGGGCAGTTTAGGCTGTCTGGGAGGGGTTTGGAGGGTCTGGGAGGGGCTCTGGCCACAGCTGAATCGGGAAGGAATGCCAACTGGAGACCTTTCCGGGCTCTCTACTCGGTATTCCTGCTCTGTAGGAAGAGATTTGCCTAAATTCATCAACTTTTTATTTCCATCAGTTCTTCCAAGGATGAGTTTATTTCCATAAGTTATGCCTTATTTAGAGAAATTCACGCAATGAGGAGTTTCTTACATGAATGATGCCCTATTTATTTTCATTCATCCAATGATGAGTTTATTGCTTAAACGATGCCTTATTTACAGAAAGTCATTGAATGATAATTTTATTATATAAGTTATGCTGATGCACATAAATTCACTCAGTGCTGTCCACAGGAAGAAATGCTGAGGGAATACACCCAATACACAGAGGCAAATACTGCAGGACAAAGCCCAGCCCAGCCCAGGGCGTGCATGTCCCTGCTGTCCCTGCACGTTCGGGGCACACTGACATCTCTCAGCATTCCCAGAAGAGCTGCACAGGGAGAGCCTCCCATGCCCCTGAGAGCCCAGGCTGCAGGGCTCCCTCATGGATTGTGCCACTCAGAGATGGGCCCATATCCCATGAGTGCATGGTTTTGATGCCCAGGCCCATCAGGAGGTTTTTCTGGCCTCACTGCACATGTGGCAGGAACGACACACAGGCCGTGCTTGTGCCAGTTCAGTGTGTGTGGGGCTGTGCATCCAGTGCTCCTCCTGCCCAAAGCCTTCTGGAGGCAAAAAGGGGGCTGGGGGTCATGGTGAGGGGATAACTCTAGGTGGATTAGTAGGGACCACCGATATGGCGGAGAGAGGCGAAGCTCCTAGGAGAAGGGCTCGAAGAGCAACAGCAGGTGCTCTCGAGGGACCAACTCCTTAGAAGCTAGGGGAAGGCTCCTCCCGCTCCCAACTCGGCGACAATCCCCCAAAGAGGCCCACACGAGTCAGGAGTCAACGCAGAGAAGCAAGGTTTATTGGAATGCCCGGACTTATATAGGGGAGCATGGAACTTTCTAGAACTAGGGCGGAGTTAGGGGCGGAGATGGGGAGGAGCAAAGCATCGGATTGGTGGGTATGCAAATGAAGGGGAAGAACGAGGGAAGAACCAATCAGAGAATGGGGTTTGAACATGACCATATAAGGAAAATGGTGCACTGCACCAACTGGGGACCAATCAGGGAAGTCTTGGCGGGAAAATGCCATAAGGGTTTGTGGGGAGAAGAAACCTGGATAGGGATGACTAAGGGAAAAAGACAAGGGTAGCCATTTTGAGGTAGTTAACAATTAAACAGAAGAAACGTCCAAACAACTTCTCCCCGGTTCTTGCACTTCCGCATCTTCATCCACCCAGCGTTTATAATATCTCTGCCACTTGATGAAATCTTCGTCTACTAACTGTCCTCCAACAGATGACAGTAAGTGGGAGGTTGCCCTGAAGTGCCTTGAAGTCCCCAAGTGTGTCTTGTTGAGGTGGTGGAGACCTGAATGCCCAAGTGAAGGGAACAGAGAATCCCAGTCTCTGGGACATAAAAGGAGCTGTCACATCATCAAATCCAATCGTTAATCGATGACTGCAGTTTCTTATGGCAGGACAGGGCAGACACCCAGGGGGTTTCTAACCCACAGTGAGAGCCAGGACTGTCAGGGCAGGGCACGGTACAACCCGTGGGCTGGGGCAGAGGGCTCAGGGCTCTCAGTGGTGACACGTGCCCAGAGAGGCTTTGGGGACATGCTGGATATCCCCAGTGCCCTACTCTGTCCCGGCTGCACCTGCTGAGCCCCCTTTCCTCCCACCAGGCCATGTCTTTGCTACGTCTGTTCTCCCTGGCTCTGCTGGCCATGCAGCCCAGGCTGCAGCACCATCACCAGACCAGTGTGGACATGGACACACAGATGCATTCAGTCCATTGCAGGAGTGACTCAATCTCAGCTAATTCACCCTTGGATTGTGCCATACACTGAATGAGCAGGACAAAACTCAGCTTGCACCTCCTCTTTGTCTTCAAATGCACTTCTCTGCTCATTGGAGCCTGTGTAAGGCTTGGATTCATTTCTTTGGAACTAAATCTGTGATTCCATAGACACATCCATTACATCCACATGCTACTTGGCTGTTCTACCTCAGTCTTAAAAGAAAAATAGGGAAACGAAAGTAAGAAGGCAGAATTTGTTTTTGTGTCTTACACAAAATTGCTGGTTACACTGAGGTGCTGAGCTGCTACTTGTGCAAGTGAAACTCAGTCATTTGTTACACACACAGAGATCTCCTGTTCCTGCTGAAGTAAAGACACTGACAGGTGTGTTTCAGGAGAAACTATGTGTTTTAACAGTGAAGAAACAGTAAAGAAGGTGTTACTGTATGGAGATGCAGTGCTGCAGCTGGGAAGGAGTGGGGAATGACGGATTCCAGCTGGGACTGATAGTCAGGAACACCCAGCACTTGAGGGTGCTCAGAGACAGTGAGACCAGCAGAGCTGTCAGCAGAGATGTTTTCTGCTTGGAGGAACCTGTCTGGAAATGAATGTTCATGTGTTAAAGCAGAGAGCCCGTGTTACGGTTTTGGCCAGGTGGGCCTAAATTTAGGTTTTAAAGTTCAGCTAGGCCTAGGATTGTCAGCTGATTTAAGCTGGGCTGAGCTAGCTAACAGCTGACTTCTTCCAGCCAATAATATTGTATTCCACACCATACTACATCATCTCAAAGGGGGTAAAATCCAGTGTGTTTGGTTGTGGCTTGTTGAGTCGCTTCACAGCTGTGGTCCCAGCAAGACACTCTGCCGTCCCAGGAGGGATGGGGAGGCCCAAGCCTGGAGCACCAGCTTACCATCATGTTATCTTAGGGAAGTAAAATGTTTGTTCTTAGCTTTTCTCTCTGCCTAAGTCTGTCTCTGAAGAATTGACTTCTCTAGAATGATTTCTAGTTAAAATGGTAGAACTTGTGTTTACTGGGAAGTGGGAAATTATTTCTTGTTGTGCATAACTTGTGTGGTTGTGTGTTATATTGTGCTTTTCTCTTAATTTTCTCTTTTCTGTACAAATACATGTAGTTAATTTCAGCATAAACCTGCTTTGAGGGTTTTTTTTTCCTCTCCCTCTTCTTTTTCCCTTAGCTGGTTGGGGGGAGGAGGAACCCTTTTCACTCTGTCCTGGATAGTTGCCGTTATGCACATGTGCATCTCTGCACATGGAACTCCAGCCATGGATTTATTTAGAACTTCCCTGAATAGGAACTCATGCAACAAGGTGTAACTTTGGAGCTGGAGGGAACTTCTGGGTCAGCCCTGCAAGGTGTTGCACAAGAACCTTGAGGGATTGCTGCCAGCCAGGATTCTCCTCCATTTCTGTGGCCATAGAGCTGCATTTTCCAAGCACACAGCTAACAGGGGGAACCAGCAATGTCAGCTCCTCAGGCAGTATCCTTTAGGTTCTTGTGAGACACGTGGAAGAGAAGGAGAAGCCAAGGCAAGTGATGCAGAGGCCTGGAGCCTGGGAGCTCCTGAGCACCCACAGGATAACGGGCTCTCTGCTTTAACACATGAACATTCCAGACCGGTTCCTCCAAAGCAGAAAACATCTCTGCTGACAACTCTGCTGGTCTCACTGTCTCTGAGCACCCTCAAGTGTTGGGTGTTCTTCTGCAATAGTGGGTACTAATCTGTTCAGAAGTATTCTTGCAAGGATTGTACCAGCAATGGTAATTTGAGCAGTCTGATTTTCCCCTTTCTTCTCGCACAGGGTGATGATGACGACATCACGGAGATCTGGTGGTAGTTTGTCCTGTTCCCAGCAACGCACAACAAGCTCGTGGAATTTGGCATGGAGTGCTTGACCTCCATGCTTCCAGATTTTGGGTGGAATTCCATCAGCCCCAGCTGCCTTGCCAGTTTTCACCTGCTCTATGGCCTTAAGTGTCTCTCCCATAGTAGGGGCTGCATCCAATTTGTTTTTCACCAGTTGTTGTATAATGTGCTGAATTGCTGAGTCTTGGCAGTGTCCCCACCCTCCTGCCCAGGCCTGGCCTCCAGTGCTTCTGCCACAGGGACGGCAGATGCCTCCGGAAAGCTGCAGAGCAGGCGGCTGGCAGGGAAGGAGGTGCTGCCTGGGGGCTGCTTATGGCCTCTGCCTTCCAATTCCTCAGGCCTTTTGCCAGCACCTGCCCCTCAGGGCCTCTGCCCGTCCTGTGCCCTCGCACCCTCCTGCCACCCACCCCCTCACTGATTCCCCTCAAGGCTTCCCACTGCCCTGCCCCATCAGGGCCTCAGCAGCCCCTCATCCCTGCATGGCCTCCCAACACCCTGTCCCCTCAGGGTCTCCCCCAACCCCCCAACCTGCCCGGCAGCCCTGAAGGAGCTCCAGAGGAGCCGGCCCAAGAGGCACCTGGGAGCCCTCAACCATCCAGCCACCAACACACAGGCAGGACACAGATGGTGGCTCCTGCCTGGGACAGGGGTTCTGGCCAATCCCCAAGGACGAGCTGCCCAGGGATCCCCACAGCTCCAGGCTCTGCCTATCCGCTCTGCCGGGAGCATTGAGGCTCCAGCAGAACCAGATATATATAACAATAACTTTATTAGAAGTTTTAATTAAAAAGAAGTACACACCTATCGATGGATGAAAATGCTCCTAAAACAGGAACGCGGGTCTTCTGCTTCGAGAGGCGCGGTGGCCGTCGGCTAACAGCTCTTTAGGCCGCCTCTCGAAGCCAGGGGTGGCTCCCTCCGCACCCAGCCCGGCGCAGCCTTCCCAGAAGGACCACACTTGAGGCCAGGTGGCAACAGAAGAAGCAAGCTTATTGGGGTGCCTGGCTTATAAAGGGTTCAGGGGATGGTGCCAGAAAATGGGAGGAGGAAGGGGAAGGGCCAAGCATTCTATTGGTCAAAACATGAGCAAAGGGGAGGTACAGAGAAAGGACCAATAGGGAATAAGGATCCAAACATAGCCATGAAAGGAGAACTACTGCAATGCACCAAACCGGGGCCAATCAGGGTAGGGTTGGCAGGAAAAAACCTAGGGGGGTTCTGGGAAGAACTTGGATAGGGACTCCTATAGGGACACATTATGGGTAGACCTGATGACCAACGCCGTTAACAGGGGAATAGTCAATATATGAAATGCTCGAGCCCACAGCCTCAGGCTCTCCAATTTCTGCATCTTCATCGACCCATCGCTTGTAATACTTCTGCCACTTAATAAAGCCCTGGTCTATCCCAACATCTCCTCCTTTTTTATTTTCTATTACCGGGTAAGCCTGCGGCGGGGCCTGGAAGAACTTGAAACTTTGAAAACACTTAAACAAACAAGGGAAAACACACATAAATAAGCAAATCACAAACAGAATATTTAGGAACCAAATTATAACCTTTTTAACAGTAGCTGAGAAGCCTTGAAAAGGCAACCAGCTAAACAAATCCTCCAACCATAATCCATCATCCTGCTTGATATCGTGAAACAATGATTTCAATTGATTGATATGTGAATGGATGGAAGTGGAATGGTCCGAAAAATTAAGGCAACAAAGCCCTTTAAATTCCTGGCATCCATGGCCATTGACAAGAAGTAGGAAGTCTATGGCTGCTCTATTTTGCAACAGAGCTTTCTTATTCCCTTGAGTGTCCAATAACAGATCCTCTAAGGCTTCACTAGTGGCATTGGCTTCCTTGGCAAGCCAAAAGCCCATCTTTGTTATGAGGTCCAAGGTATGTACTGTACCAAAAGCAGGAACAAGTGCTCCCCCCAGAATGTTTTTTCCTTTTGACCAAAACTGAATGTTAGAGGTGCACTCTGCTGTAAATTCATGCAGATGTTGCATACCTTCTAGCGGGTGAGGTTTAGCTGTGGTTGCAACTGTTACCTTTGGTCGGGAAGTTGTCCTTGGTGGTGGCAGATGAAACCTAAGGGGTGGTGCCAGTCCCTGGAAATACCTGTGGATTGTAAGAGACCTTTTGTGTAGTGATACCTGGGATTGTATATTTATTCCTTCACGGACCTGAGGCGGGCCCTCAGATTGTATAAATACCACCGGATTATAGTGTCAATTTCCCAAAGGTACAAGGGCTGCCAGCCTGGGGATCCTTTTCCATACTCTCTTACCACAGATGAGGAAAATCCCTTTGGGCAGGACCACTGATTCTGGGGGGACACGAATTCGATATGAAACCTCGCCCTTGCACCAAAAACTAAGATTGGCATAGGGCTGAGGAGATGTAACGTCAATCAGCTGTGCTTCAGCAATCTGCGACTGTGGTGTAAAGAAAAAGCACAAAGGGGCCCTTACGCTCCCCAAAATTTCCAGCTCCTCAGGCCTTTGCCATTGATACACAAAGTTTTCTCTAGTATGTAAGGTTTTATCAGGGTGAGTGAGACAGTCTATAAACGGATTTTTAAACTGGTCATGGTCGTCATGCCATGGGGCATATTGATTTCTAAACTCTCCCCATTCACGTGGTGACCAAGGGAGACCCACTAGACATGTTTTAAATGGATTAGATGGATCTAAGGTAGATAAGCAAATGGAATCCATATTCAGTGACCGTGCTAGACTCAGCCATATGTTCTGCCTAGAGAACATCACCCAAGTCGGAGCCGGTGGAGTCAACGAGGTAGTAACTGTAGATGGGTCGATTGTTGTTCCGGCTTTGCCTCCGCTCCATTTCACAGCAGCATCGCAAGTAAGGTGTAGATGAGAACTCTTTTTCCTCAGCAAACATAACATCCAGGTGCCATTCCTCTTCTTCCTCTGTCCAGTTGACATTGGTGTTGTCCTGGTGAAAACGGACACAATGAAATGGCACCCATCTTGGGCCGGACCCTGTGGAGACATAGACATGCCCTCTCCCCCATGTCAACAGAGGAACAGGGCCGACCCATTCCCCAGTCACCACACCTTTGTAACAGACCTTCACCTCATTCCTTTTCATCTTTCCTGCTCCAAAGTGTCTTTCAACAGGGGGAGCGTCGTCGTGGAGCCTATTTAAGAAATTGAATACATACAGTGCCTTATTCAACCTCTCTTGAGGGGAGAGCCCTACTGCCGAATTCTCCTGCTTTCTTAACATGTTTTTGAGTGTAAGGTGGGCTCTCTCTATAATTGCCTGACCCTGTGGTGAGTGGGGAATTCCGGTGATATGGGAAATTCCCCACAGATTAAAAAATTCCTTCAATGAAGTGGAAAACATAAGCCGGGCCATTATCAGTCTTTACCCGTGTCGGGATGCCCATAACAGCGAATGGAAGGGAGAAATGCCATTTAACATCCTTGGCTTTCTCCCCTGTATGCGCCGTGGCCATAAATAAGTCCTGAACAGTTGTCTACCGACACATGTACATAACGAAGGCGGCCAAATTGAGGTACATGTGTCACGTCCATCTGCCAAAGGTCCAAGGGACTCAGTCCCCTGGGGTGAACGCCCTCCGCTGGAACCGGGGTTACCTTTCGACAGTCCGAACAGGCAGACAGTATTGCCCTAGCCTGGCTGGCCGAGAAATGAAATTGCTTTCGCAACACTTGAATGTTTTGATGGAAAAACTTATGAGATAATTTGGCCTTCTCAAAATTATTAGGAATTGGAGCCAAGTTAACAGTAACATCCGAATTCGCTGCCTCATCGGCCACTCTGTTTCCCTCCACCACAGGACCAGGGAGGTCTGTATGTGCTCTCACATGTTGGATGTAAAAGGGATGCTCCCTGTGGTGAACGACCCTTGAGAGAGTGGAAAACATTTGAAACAATTGCTGGTTGGAGATATCTTCCAAGTAACTGTTTTCAATTCTTGATACCACGCCCACCACATAAGAAGAATCTGATACAATGTTTAGAGGAGTAGGAAATAGCTGAAAAGCTCTGATAACTGCCAAGAGTTCGATCAGTTGTGAAAAGCCTGCAAGTTGGTGCACATCCTTGTGCCACTGTCCGTTGTCCAGCCAAGCAACCACGGCATTCCCTGTCTGGCCAGAACCATCTGTAAAAACCGTCTGAGCATCCTGTAGTGAGACCTGAGAATAAAATAACTGCAACCGAGGCTGAGAAATAGATAAGAACTGTAAAAACTGAATAGCCGGAAGGTGATACAATACTTTTCCAACATAGTCTGTCATTACAGACTGGAAATCAAACATATGTATTTCATAATAACGTAATTGAGATTTAGTGAGGGGGATATAAATAAAATCGGGGTCCTGCCCGGAGATCTCCCAAAATCTTAAGCATCCTTTGTGGCAAACTTTCACCAACATCTCTGGACAGGTGGTAATTGTTTTAGAAAACCGAAAACTCAAGAAAATCCATTCCCACAAAAGAAACTTCTTTTCCTTATTATCCAACTGGCCTATGACACCATAAGGCTGTCTCTCCCCTCTAAAAATGATCAAAGCCGTAGGTAAACCGGGTCTCATCCGATGTACCTGCTGGGCTGAAAGACAGGAGTTAATTTCCCGAAGGACTTCCTTCGCCTCTGGTGTAAGGGTTCTTGGAGAGGACAAACTGGAATCCCCCTTCAGTAGCTGAAACAATGGTGAAAGAAAGTCAGTTGACAAACCCAAATAATTCCTAATCCAATTAATATTTCCCAGAAGAGTCTGTAATTGGTTCAAAGTCCTAACAGTGGCCGGAATTGTCACCCTTTGTGGTACAAACGTCTTGTCAAACAATAGCATGCCCAAATACTTCCAAGGGCTGGTAGTCTGAGTTTTTTCCGGTGCCACTTCCAATCCATTGGCCCCAAGGGCTTCCTTAACTGAAATGTGCGCTTGGGTTAACAAAGATAAATCGACTGCCGAAATTAAAATGTCATCCATATAATGATAGATTATTGTACCTGGATGACGCCGCCTCACTGGCCCCAGTATTCCCGACACTACGGATTGGCAAGTCGTCAGGCTGTTTTTCATTCCCTGTGGGAGGACAGTCCAGTGATAACGTTTGGAAGGCTCTGAGGCGTTCACCGATGGTACTGTGAACGCAAACCTGTGGGCATCGTTAGGATGCAAATAGATGTTGAAAAAGCAATCCTTGATGTCAATGACAACTAGCGGCCAATCCTCTGGGAGCATCGCAGGGGATGGTAAGCCTGTCTGCAATGCTCCCATAGGCTCTATCAAACTATTGGCCTCCCGCAGGTCATGAAGGAGCCTCCATTTTCCCAAAGCCTTCTGGATAGTAAAGATAGGAACATTCCATGGACTGTCCGTGGGGACCAATCACTTTTTCTCCAATTGTTCTCCATTAAAATATTAATTTGCCGCAGTTTCTCTCCCCTCAGGGGCCACTGGTTCACCCAGACCGGGGTGTTAGTGGTCCAGGTGAGGGGAGGGGCCTGCGGCGCCCCAGTGGCCCCCATTACAAATTTGAAATTTGGAGCGAAAGTCCCCACTGAGATATAATATCTCTCCCCCACAAGGTTACCGGAATGTCAAGAACAAAGGGGCGAGATGAGGCAGACTTGTCCTCCGGTTCATGCACGAGAACCTGCATGAACGAGGACGAGGAATTTGTACCCCTTCAACACCCCTGATGTCAATAGATGGAGTGTTGGTAGGCCATGCTCGTGGCCAATCCTTGGATGCTGTAATAGTGACATCCATGCCTGTATCTAAAAGTCTGTTGATCTGTATGTCTTGCCCTAGATTAGGATAAGAAATTTTGCATAACAACATTGGTCTGTCCACTGTCAGAGTGTGAACGCAGGCTGCCTGTACTGTATCTGTAGCAGATGGATCTCTGGAGAGCGGGATCAGCTGGGCAACAGTACCTTCTGTATCGAGGTGCACTGGCTGGAAAGATGGTTTAACAAAAACAGAAACATTGTTAGCACTTTTGACAGATATCACTGTGGGAGAAACAAGCAGCCCCATATCTGAGGCCTGGGATGTCCCAGTGACAAGGAAAGTCCCATTAATATCGTCTTCTTTTCCAGCAGCAACCATTAAAAACCATGTGGTAGTCCCCTGTATTTAGGGTTTCTGACTGGGCAACTGCCAGCCCCAGCTCATTCCGACTTGGGAGGGCTCTCCCTCCAGTATTGTCGGAAGGAGGCGTGCCCTGCTGGTCTTCAATGGAAAGGCATTTTGTGTCATCGCGCTGCCTGCAGCGCTCTGACTGGAGTTTCCCGGCGGCGACATTTTCCTAGCCGGGCCTGGTGTCAGGGGCCGACCGTGATGATCAAATTGGGATCGGCACTCGGTCGCCCAATGCCGACCGTTTTGGCATTTGGGACATAAGCCAGGTGGAACTGGCTTCAGCGCTTGCGCTTTAGGACAATTGTTTTTAAAATGTCCAGGCTCCCCACAGTTAACTCATTTAATATTGATAGGATTGGCCGCTGCTGCAAGGGCTTGAGTAACCTCCTTTGCAACCTGCTTCACAAGCTGTTTGTTAGATTTGGCCAGGTGCAACCCAATGCTATTCCCCACAGATTTCTGTGCATCTGCCAAAGTATTAGCCAACTTACCAGTCTGTGTAATGTCTTTACAAGCTTTCACCATCTCCAGTGGTGTTGGGTCTTTCAACGCTCTCAGCACCAGCTGGCACTGAGCATTAGCATTAGAGATGGCTAGTTGCTTGGAGACACAGACATGCCCTCTCCCCCATGTCAACAGAGGAACAGGGCCAACCCATTCCCCAGTCACCACACCTTTGTAACAGACCTTCACCTCATTCCTTTTCATCTTTCCTGTTCCAAGGTGTCTTTCAACAGGGGGAGTGTCGTGGAGCCTATTTAAGAAATTTAATACATACAGTGCCTTATTCAGCCTCTCTTGAGGGGAGAGCCCACCTTACACTCAAAAACATGTTAAAAAGGCAGGAGAATTCGGCGGTACAGTGGGGGACACAGAGCCTTACGTGGTCAAAGAGTGGCTGGATTGCCTCAGCCAACTTGAGGGTGGTGGGGCTGGATATTTGGATGGCTTTGTACTGGAGCACGTTGATGAACACAAAGAGGGTCATCCCAACAACATCTCTGTCTGCATCCCGCAGTGCCTCTCTGAGGCTTTCAGCGAGGCTCCAAATGTCATCAGCCTGTGTGGAACACGACACTGTGCTGTGAAGCCCTGAACGGCTGCAGCGCCAACAGCGCTCTGGCGGGGCAGCCCCCGCACTGCTGCCGTGGGGCCCAGAGGCCAAAGGCCTGTCCCGAAGGACTGGGGCAGCTGAACAGGGAGGCAGCAGAGCTGGGAGCCCCACGCTGCCAACTGCCCCCTTCTCACCATCACGGGATCCTCTCTGAACACCTCCAGGCCTCGGAGCGCCAGGCGAAGCCTCTCGGGGTACTCGCTGCACAGGTGCCTTGAAAGGATCTGCAGGACGCTGTCACCGCATTCCCCCATGTCCAGGCAGTGCAGGGCCTGAAAGGCACAGAGCAGTGATGGGGTGCCCGGGCAGCAGGAGCCCAGACCCACACAGGGCTGGGCCCAGGCAGCAGCACGGGGCAGGGGCACCGTCCCAGGCAGGGATGTCCCATGGAGCGCTCCACCAGCAGGTCTGCTGTGAGCAGTGGCAGCAGGCCCAGCCCAGGTGGGGATGGCTGCAGGTACCTGTGCTGCTCTGCGGAAGCAGCCACGGGCACGGTCCTGCTCTTCTCTCCGGTCCTGGCCTGGATCTGGCAAAGAGCAAGCACAGTGAGAGCTGAGGGGCTGCAGGAGAGGCTGGAGAACACAGCCAGGCCCTGTGCTCCACTGGTGGGGCCAGCTCTTGGATGCCCAGTGGTTGGAGCATGGCCACCGGTGGGACCAGCTCAGGCCCCTCTGCCCCCCTCCCTTTTCCTGGGAATGTCCCCAGGGCATGGGACAGGATGAGGCCAAGCCAGCTGCAGCCGCCAGTCCTGAGGCCCAACTCAAGCACTCACCCTCCTTCAGGGGCTGGAACTGTTCCACTTCTTCAAGCTGCTGCACTGGAGCAGCCCCAGGGCTTTCCTCCCCCTCCTCCTTCACCCAGGCCAGCTTGACCACCCGGGGAGGTCTCTGTTCCAGGCCTGTATGTGGCTTTCTTGCTATCTTCAAGAGAGATGCCACAGAAATGGTTGGGGTCACGAAGTCCCACAGTCTGGCCTGGAGGATGCAGGTGAGATTGTTGGAGAGCTGCCAGAGAGAGAAACTTGCCCATCCTCCCCTTAGAAACCTTTCTCAGCACACTGTGCCAGCCTCAAAGGCTGGGAGAGCACAGCACACCCGGCTTGAGGGGCCACACGATCCCTGGCCACAGGTCACTTACTTCATCAGGGACAAATCTCTGCCCAACAAAGTTCAGACTGGGCTCATCCTCCAGGCGCTCAATAGGCGTGGTGTCAGTGTTTGCCATGGCCTCAGTCCTTGTGGCATCGGCCTCCGCCGGGACATCAGGCAGCTCCGTGTCAGAGGCTGAGATGGTGTCAGAGTTGGGTGTGTGACCGCTGGTTGCCGTGTCACGGTTTGCTGTGCCATCAGGGGACACGGTACTGACATCAGCCTTGGCCTTGAGCTCGGTCCGGCTGGTGTCAGGCTGGGCCATGACTTCAGCTGGTGTGACCCTGGTCTTTCTACGCCGAATGGCCATGAATTTCATAAACCTCTGCAAGGGAACAAAGGGCATGGAAGAGAGGGATGTCCCATGGAGCGCTCCACCAGCAGGTCTGCTGTGAGCAGTGGCAGCAGGCCCAGCCCAGGTGGGGATGGCTGCAGGTACCTGTGCTGCGCTGCGGAAGCGGCCACGGGCACGGTCCTGCTCTTGTCTCTGGTCCTGGCCTGGATCTGGCAAAGAGCAAGCACAGTGAGAGTTGAGGGGCTGCAGGAGAGGCTGGAGAACACAGCCAGGCCCTGTGCTCCACTGGTGGGGCCAGCTCTTGGATGCCCAGTGGTCGGAGCATGGCCACCGGTGGGACCAGCTCGGGCCCCTCTGCCCCCCTCCCTTTTCCTGGGAATGTCCCCAGGGCATGCGACAGGATGAGGCCAAGCCAGCTGCAGCCGCCAGTCCTGAGGCCCAACTCAAGCACTCACCCTCCTTCAGGGGATGGAACTGTTCCACCTCTTCAAGCTGCTGCACTGGAGCAGCCCCAGGGCCTTCCTCTTCCTTCCTCATCCTAAAAAGCCTGAGCGGGCTGAAGCGTCTCCCTGCCATCTCACAGTCTGGCCTCGAGGGCACTTGCAGGGGAGATGGCTCAAGGAAACCTACTGGTCACCAAGTCCTGCAAAATGGCCTCGAGGGCACCTGCCACAGGGATTGGAGACACCTGGGAAAAGATCCTGGCCAGGAGAACCTGCTTTTCTTTAGCTTCTGCTGCTTCTTCCTTTGCTCTCAGGAAGTGCTGGCTTGAGAGCTGAGAAGCCCAGGCACATGTTTTAAAGGTGCCTGCATGGAGGAGAGGTTCAGCAGCTGCACCCCAAGGCTCGTGTCCCATCAGAGTCTCTGACAATAGCACCAATGGCACTGCCTGGGCACAGCTGAGTGTGGAAGCGGAGCCTGCCCTCAAGCACGGCCACTGAAGGCAGGCAGGGTGAGAGGCTGCAGCTGAAGCTGCCAAGGGTTGCCGTGAGGCTGGGCAGTCAATAGAAAGCTGGTGTGGCCCCTTGTCCTGAAGCCTTTTGCCAAAGCAGGAGTAATTGTGCCCCCAGCAGCCTGGCCTTTGGCACGCTGGCCAGTGTGGGTGCCTGAGTGAGAGGCCCATGCGCTGTGGGTGCTGCTGCTCCTGTGCACACCCTGCTGCTGTTCTCTGTGGGGCACAGAGCCCCTTGGGCAGCACAGCCTGCGCAGCCCTGCTGGAGGGCACCAGCGCCCTGCCCGGGGGGGGCAGCAGCTCTGGGAGAAACATTTCTAGTAGTTGAATTTTCCAATGAAGACAGAGTCCGTGAAGCAAAGAAAATCAACAATCAGAAAGCTTTACTTACAAACACGTGTTGCCGTGCCCTGGCTACTTTCAGTCCCTCAAAGCACACCCCAAAATCAAATTAGCCTTTTTAGAAGGCTCCTAAATCCCACCCCATCCACGGAACAGAAAGACCATTCCCTTGCCTCTGATTGGCCATGCTATGTTCAGAGGTGGGGTCTTGATTAAGATGGCGACTTCTATGGGGGCCCTGTGGGGGAGCGGATACTTCATTTACATTTATTTCACAGTCCCTCATTCCTGACTCTACATTTCCACCATATACCTCTGAGTTAGTAAAAAAGAAAAACTCCTTTAAAATGCATGCATTTCCCCTTTTTGTTGGTAGGAACTTTTGGTTAATTCATTTGCTTGAAAAACAACATTCCATTTCTCATAGAAGGACCCACAGATCTCCCAGTTTACAAAGAGCAGCAGCATTTGTTGGGCCTAGGAGGACCTTCCAAAAACAGACCGTGGCACTTGATTGTGCTCATCCTGCAACAGGAGCCAAAGGTCAACCCCACAGCAATGACCTCCCTGCTCCAGAGAGACCATTATCCTCTGCTGAACTTCACATATTCACAGACTGCAGCCATTTGACTTTCTGCATTTGCCTCTCATTCTGGAGGACTTTTGGATTCCACTCTGGCACTTTCTGTGGTTTAGCAATGAGGTTTGCAAGCTCTGGGAACTGGATGGAGTTGTTTCCCAGCTTCCAGCTAAGGAACTTTCCAACCTATTACACAAGACATGGAATAAAAAGTACAGTGACTTAAGAAACTGGGACTCCAGCAGAACTGTTGGTTTATTTAATAAGGGAAAATATACCAGAAATAAAGCCATTACTTAATATATGTAAGTCAAATGAACTGATTCAGTTAAATAAAGAGGCTGTAAGAAAGAAGTTACTGAGTTATAAACCTGAGTCCATTAGAGAGCGGAACAGGATACAATGCCTTGGATGCTCCTTTGAATGTTTTTCCAGAAATGTGTTAAGACAGAGCATTAAACTCTAAAAATAGGATTCTGCCAAGTGATTATATCCATGTAGGAAAGTAAATTGTTGGGGATCTCATCTTGGCTTCTGGAGGCATCAGGAGCTCCCAATGAAACAAATACCTGCAACTGAGCGCTTTATTAAAGTGGCTGAATCCACCAGCACAGAACCTTCTACAGTTCAGGCTCAGCTTTGCTTCAAGGCAAGAAACCCCCAAATCAGCACAGTCTCACCTCCCAAAGTCTCACCCAACTCCCTTCACCTCATCCTTCCCCTCCACGAATGAGATTCCAGCAGCCAAGCACAGAGGAGTCCCAGAGAAACCCCTGAGAGACGTTGTCTGGTGTTTCCTGGGCATTCACAGAAGGAGAGAAGTTGATCCGGTTCCCAAATGCCCACGGAGATGTTGGCAATCAGCTCAGCAGGATGCTTGGCAGTGCCTCTCAGTCAGCCTGACCTCTTTAGATACACTTTTTCTCAGCATTTTGTCTGCAAAGTTCAGTATTATCTCAGTGGTGAAACTAAGAAGTATTGGAACCTGCAGTCACTGATTCCTTCAGTGCAGAAGTGCAGGTGTTTGGGAATGTTGTTCCTTCCCAGCAGAAATGCAGCTGTTTGGGAATGTTGTTCCTTCCCAGTAGAAATGCATCTGTTTGGGAATGTTGTTCCTTCAGTGCAGGTGTTTGAGAATGTTGTTCCTTCAGTGCAGGTGTTTGGGAATGTTGGTCCCTCCTGTGAGGCTCCCACGGATCTGTGGGTCACATTCCCCAAAGGCAGCTTTGCCTTCCAAGCTGGAGGGGGTCTTTGCTCCCCAACACCTCTCCCAGTTGGCACTGTGTGGTGCCAGGCTGGTTCTCCTGGCACTGGCTGTGCCCTGCTCCCCTTGGCAAGCACCACGTCCCTCAGGATCACTGGGGGTTTGGCTCCAGGGAAGATGTGCCGAGAGGGGCAGTTCGAGCAGCACTGCCACCCCCAGTAAGGGTGAGCCAGTCCTTCCCAGTGCCCTCCCAGTTCATCCCAGTCCCTCCCAGTGCCCTCCCCCCGCTCCCAGTGCCCTCCCAGTGCTCCCCAATCCCCTCCCAGTTCTTCCCAGTCCCTCCCAGTGCTGCCACCTCCAGCAAGGGCTGCACTGAGTCAGTCCTTCCCAGCTCATCCCAGTCCCTCCCACTCCTGTCTCAGTTCATCCCAGCCCCTTCCCAGGTCCTTCCCAGTTCATCCCAGTCCCTCCCAGCACTGCCACCTCCAGCACAGGCTGCACTGAGCCACCCACGGAACTGAGTGGGAGGGGACAGAACTCAGCCTCTCCCAGGACATCCCACAGGAACAGGAATCTCTTTGGCACACAAATCCCTACAGAATTCCGACAGAAAGTCTGAAATCTGCATGTCTTGGTTTGAGGAGAAAAAAACCAAAATGTTTACCCACAAGCGGGGGAGGGGACCTTCTCCACAATAATCACGCCACTCTTTATTAAATTTAAGAAAAAAGGAATTTTAATAAAAGAAGGATAACTGTTCTTAACTGCTATATATAAACAGACTAGTGCAAACCGCTTCCCCAGCACCACAAGAGAAAGAAAAAAACAAAAACAAAACCCAGCAGGTTTTCCTCCAGGAGGAAAAGTTATACTTAAGCAGTGTCAAATGTCACAGTCTGGCTGGCTGCGGAGTGAGTTCCCAGTAGTTCCCAGTCCCTCTCCAGTGAGACAGACGAGTGGTTGGCTCTCAGATGAACTCTGTGTCTCTTGTCCCAGATGAAGGAAAAGAAAGCTGAAAGTGGGGAACCACCACGTGTCCTGCAAAAGCAGCTGCAAACCTCTCGCTCTCCTGGGTCACTGCCCCAGCCGGGGTGGGCAGGCTGTGACGGAGCAGGCGGTGGTCAGTGCAGGCGGTGGTCAGACTGTATCAGAGGCCGGGATCCCAGATGCAGGAACCGGGAGAAACAGCCACGGCGAGGAGAAAAAAAGCAGCAGCTCAGCTAGAAGCCCCAGCAGTGCCAGCAGAGCCACTTCTCTCCTCGGCAGCCACCACTCCCTGCCTTCCATGGAGCTAAGAAAAAAAAAGATGTCCCCAAAAAACAAAAGAGACAAACCTGCCCCCACCAAGTGATCAGTAGTTAACTACTTCTTTTGTTAACTGCTGGCATGGGCAGTGAGTGGCAGGGGAGAGAATTTACATAATAATCCCAAACTACAACACTGCAATTCCAATGAACAGGGCTGTTACTAATGCAGGGGGTGGGCTTTGTGTCAACCGCTGAGATGACAGAAGGAAGTCAACTGTTTGATAAAGGACTCAGGGAAGAAATTCCCTGAAATACTCCCAATCTGAGTTTTAAAGACAGTGGGATGTGCAGCATTGCAGAAGCCAAGAGAGGAAAGAAGATATTCAGCCAGTGCTGTATCTCTTCTCTACAGCAACAGCAAGTGTTGAGCCCCAACATGGTGTGGCATCTGTGCAGCCCATGCCAGCAGTGCCATTAATGCAGGGGCAGTTCCCTCTGCAGAGCTGGGAGCAGAACACATGAATTCCAAACCCCCTTCAAGAAAATCTCAAAACACGGCAGAGAATTTATATTTTCTTCAGCCAGGAGCACATGTGGAACCAGCAGCAATCCAGATTCCATGTGTGCTCCTGTGCAGGGATCTGCAGAGCTCAGGGCAGGGCAGCAGGAGGGGCAGGAGCTGCTCCAGGCCCTAGAGCTGAGGTTGCCCTGCAGCCCAAGGAGGAGCCCACCCGGAGCAGGGGGATGCCCCAACAGAGGGATGTGAGCCCGTGGGAAGCCCATCCTGGAGCAGAGTCTCTGCAGGGCCCTGTGGATCCCTGGAGAGAGGAGCCCAAGCTGGAGCAGCTTTGCTGGGAGTGTCGGGAACATCTTTCATTGCAACAAACAGTGTTTGAGTCTCGTGAGTTCCTTCCTCTCTCCCAGACAAGGCTCAGTCCTGTGTGCACCCACAGCTAGATCAGGGTGTGCCGCCAGGAGGGGTCTGAGCCTGGAGACCAAACCTGGAGGCCCCAGCAACAGGAGTGAGGAGGTGTGTCTTGGCCAGAGCACAGAGCTGGGCTGCATTCCACAAGAAACTGGGTTTTCTGAGGCTTTTCAGGGCTGGGACTGGACTTGATGATCTCAGAGGTCTCTTCCAACCCAGCTGATTCTATGATTCTCTGTGTGACATGGAGCCTGAATTGGGTTTTTGTTCTCAAATTTTCAGAGAAAGTCACCCACCTGAACTGGGGCCAGGATGGACAATCCCTGTGCCTGAAGCCCCTTTGTGTGGGCCCCACAACCAGCAGTGCTGAGTGAGACCCTCTGAGCTCTCTGGGGCTGCAGCAGCTGCAGGGACTCTGCTCCAGGATGGATTTCCCAGGGGATCACATCCTTCTTTTTGGGCATCCCCCTGGTCCAGTGTGGGCTCCTCCTTGGGCTGCAGGGCAACCTCAGCTCTGGCACCTGCAGCACCTCGTGCCCCTCCCTCTGCCCTGCCCTGGGCTCTGCAGAGCTGTTCCTCTGCCATGTTCTCCCTCTGCTCTTCTCTGCACCCAATTCCATCTGCACAAGCACTTTCTCCTCCCTCGATATGTTCTCCCTGCGGCATCACTGCCATCTCTGCTGGGCTCGGCCTTGGCCAGCGTTGAGTCTGTCCTGGAGCTCTGCTGGATATGGAGGAAGCTTCTGGCAGCTGCTCACAGAACCCACCCCTGGAACCCCCCCACTACCAAAACCTGGGCACCCAAACCCAATACACTGCACAGCATGGACCACCTGGAACGTGGGTCACCAGGTGAGTGCCCAGCATGGATCACCTGGAACGTGGGTCACCAGGTGTGTGCCCAGCATGGATCACCTGGAATGTGGGTCACCAGGTGTGTGCCCAGCAGGGATCACCTGGAACATGGATCACCAAGTCTGTGCCCAGCGGGGATCACCTGGAATGTGGGTCACCAGGTCTGTGCCCAGCATGGATCACCTGGAACGCGGGTCACCAGGTGAGTGCCCAACATGGATCACCTGGAACGTGGATCACCAGGTCTGTGTCCAGTGTGGGTTCTGTGATGGGTGATGGAGTTGGAGCAGTGAACGAAGCTCTTCCCAGTCAGGGCACTGGCAGGACTTCCTTCACTTGTGGGTCAGTTGGTGTTTGAACAAGTGACTGCTCTGGGTGAAGCTCTTCCCACACTCATCACACTTGAATGGCCTCTCACTGGTGTGAATTCGCTGGTGGAGGACGAGAGTGCAATTCTGGTTGAAGCTCTTCCCACAGTCGGAGCAGCGGAAGGGCCTCTCATCTGTGTGTGTCGTCTCATGCCTGACGAGATGCGAGCTGGTCTTAAACCTCTTCCCACACTCGGGACACTTGAAGGGCCGTTCCTCAGAGTGGACCATCTGGTGGCTGCTCAGGCCAGTTCTCTGCCTGAAGCTCTTCCCACATTCCCAACACTTGTAGGGCCGTTCTGTGGAGTGCAGGCGCTGGTGGTTCCTCAGGTATGAGGGGTCACTGAAGCTCCTCCCACATTCTAAGCACTTGTAGGGGTGTTCTCCAGTGTGGATGACCCAGTGGCGGATCAGGTCGGAGCTCTGGCTGAAGCTCTTCCCACACTCCGAGCACTTGTAGGGGTATTCTCCAGTGTGGATCACCTGGTGGCGGATTAGACAGGATCTCTGGCGGAAGCTCTTCCCACACTCCGAGCACTTATAGGGCCTTTCCCCAGTGTGGATCATCTGGTGGCGGATCAGACAGGTGCCCTGGCGGAAGCTCTTCCCACATTCCAAGCACATGTAGGGCCTTTCCCCAGTGTGGATCATCTGGTGGTGGATCAGGTCGGAGCTCTGGATGAAGCTCTTCCCACATCCCAAGCACTTGTAGGGCCTTTCCCCAGTATGGATCTTCTGGTGGCGGATCAGGTCGCAGCTCTGCCTGAAGCTCTTCCCACATTCCAAACACTTGTAGGGCTTCTCCTCCGCACAAAGTTGCTCATGGACCATCAGGTTGGACCTCTGGCCACCTTCGTGGCATAGGGTGGGTATTTTCTCCTCAAAGGGCCCTGGGCTGTGTTTGCAGCTCCTTCTCCTTATGTGGGATCTCCGTGACTTTTCCTCCCCAGTGACCTCCTGTGCCCTGGAGCCGTTCAAAACAGCCTCTGCCTTGAGGTTCTGCCAGGGGGATTTGTCCTCCGTGCTCTCCGTGCTCAGCTCAGGGCCTGGGGCAGGAAGGAACAAGGACAGGGATGGGATTTGCCTCTGGCCCACAGGGAATGCCAAGGACATCCCCCCAAACCCGGCCCCGGCAGGACGGCGTCGGCAGCGGGGCTGTCCTGCAGCCGGGCCCATGCTGGGCTGGAAGATGCAGCACAAGGGAGGGGCAAAGGGGCACTGACTTCCTCCTCACCTGCCTGGGGGTCCTGGCGCATCTTCCTCTTCCTTGCAGCCTCCTCCTTCATCTGGCCAAGGTTTGGGAAGGAGAAATTCTGGTTTGAGGGGAAAAAGAAGGGGTGAGTGAGTTGGATTGGGGGTTTCTGATGCCCAAGTCCATCTCTGGAAGTCCCCAGGCATCTTGTGTGTGGGGGTGACAGTGTGTGTGGATCTCTTAAGGTCTGAGGTGACTGATGAATACATCCTGAAGGACCAGAGAGGCACCTGTAGAATGTGAATGCCTTGTAACCAGTAGGATCTCTCCATGTGTGTGAGGTGAACCACTAACCAATAGTGTGCTGGCATGTTACATACAGGAGTAGGTAAAAGTGAAGCTGTTACTAAAAGTAAAGTCCTTTCCCTTGGGTGAGCCTCCTGATCCCACTGCAGTCTGAGCTGTCTCTGCCTCCTCGACCGCCGCTGAGCTGATCTACATTATCCCAGTAAAGGGTGACCCAATACTTGCGTCTGTAAAAACCTCCAAAACACCAAGATTCAGCCCAGAAAAATACATAATACCAAGATTCAGGCAAAAAACTTCTCAGAAATGTCGAGATTAACCCCCTAAAACTGCAGAAGATCATGATTCAGCCCCAAAATGCTCCCAAATATGAAGATTCAGCCCCCACATCCCTTTCTTGGGAGTTCCCACAGACCTGTCTGGTCTCCTCACTCTGGGGTTCTGTGCGTCTTCCCTCTTGGGGATGCTGAAGGACCTGCTCAGCTATTGCTGGAGCTTTGGGGTCCCTTCTCCCCTGACTCTGCTCAGGGTGCTGAGTTCCCAGAGAATGCTCCTGAATTAAGAAACAGTCAAATCCAATAAAATCCTTCCTTTGATTCAGCCCTGGGAAGGTGGGGTGTGACCCCCCTGAGATGTTCCAGGAGACTTTTGTGTTTCCAGGTTTATATACTGAGTTACAGCTGAAACTCCTCCCCAAAGTCAAGCAGACCATTTTGGGTGACTCTGAGCACTCCAATGGGCTGCTCTGAGCTCTGCAGGTCTGCATTTCCTTTTAACTAAACAGTGTTACAGCTCAGCCTCTGACCTGGACAGGGTTTCTGGTTTATTTCTTACAGCTCAGCCTCTAATCTAAACAGGGGGTTTGATTTATTTTAAAGTCTATCCTACAGCTTCAGGGTTAAATTCCTCTCTGTCTAAAGCTCTGCATGGTTAAGAGAACTGACAAACGTGGCCACAAGCTAAAATCAAAAATTAATATGAAATACAAAGTTCATACAGGTCTGATTAAAAATCAGGAAAGACCACATCATTTTATGGGGAAGGGATAAAATCCATTTTCTTGAGGGTTCCTGTGTCAGCCCTCTCTGCGTTCCCCAGTTTGTTGTCCCAAGGGTCTCAATCCAGGCTCCCATTTCAGGGTCCGGGGGTCCCACTTCCCCCCAGGGCGGTCCCCAATCTCTGGGATCGCCCCATCTCCCCAGCCCGGGGGTCCCACCCACCCACACCCCACCCCGGGGGTCCCCAGACCACCATGTGCCCCCACCGGGCCAGGCTGGCGATGCCCAACCCGGGAACACCGACCCCCACTGGGGGCACCTGCACCCCACCGGGACCTCCAAGGTCCTCCAAGCAAGAAGATGATGAACCCCAACATGGAATGGCAGCCCGAGACCAGTAAAAAAAACCAAACCCCAACCCCCAAACTCATCCATGTGGGACAGACAGAGGAACTGAGCATGAGCTTCAGCAAAAGGAACATGAAAAGAGGGGGTGAATGATTAGAAACAGAATTAGGGGTTTGCTGAAGCCAAAGAAACTTTAAGAGAATGGGGGGTGGGGTAGTTTGTTTCCAGTGGGTTTTCTCACTTTTGGAGGGGGTTGGAGGTCCGGGCATGGAGGTGGATCAGGCTGGACTGTGGGTCCCTCAGTACCGGCCAACAGGAACGGGGGCAGGGACCTTTCCGGCTGGAAGAGGGTAGAAAAAGTTCTGGGTTTTTGTTCTGGGTCTGTCTCTTGGGCCAGAGAGAGACACACCCGGTTCAGCCCATCTGTTAAATAAAAGTTTAGTTTTGCTTTGGCGACTTTGTCCTCTCTCAATTCTCTTGGTAAATGTCAGCATTTCTCACAGCAACCCAGGGGCCATTAGGAAAAACCTCAGGGAAAAACACACGGAGGGGGGAAGGAATGTGGGGGATTGAGAGGCTTCAGGTCCTTGCGGGGTTCCATCTCAGCCTATCCCGACACAGCCCCCCCTGGGCTCCCACACAGCCCGGCCACGGGCTGCCCCTACGGGACCCTGTGCCAGTTCCCAAACAGGCCTTGGAATCACAGAATCACAGAATGGACTGGGTTGGAAAAGACCTCCAAGATCATCAAGTCCAACCCTTGGTCCAACTCCAGTCCCTTTACCAGATCATGGCACTCAGTGCCACGGCCAATCTCACCTTAAAAACCTCCAGGGATGGGGAATCCACCCCCTCTCTGGGCAGCCCATTCCAATGCCTGAGCACTCTCTCTGGAAAGAGTTTTTTTCTGCTCTCCAACTTCAATTTCCCCTGGCAGAGCTTGAGCCCATCGTGCCCCCTTGTCCTATTGCTGAGTGCCTGGGAGAAGAGACCAACCCCCACCTGGCCAGAACTTCCCTTCAGGGAGTTCCAGACAGTGCTGAGGTCACCTCTGAGCCTCCTCTTCTCCAGGCTAAACACCCCCAGCTCCCTCAGCCTCTCCCCACAGCACTTGTGCTCTAGTCCCTTCTCCAGCCTCGCTGCTCTTCTCTGGCCCCGCTCCAGCCCCCCAAGATCTTTCCTGAACTGAGGGGCCCAGAACTGAACACAACACTCAAGATGTGGCCTCCCCAAGGCAGAGTCCAGGGGAAAGGTCACTGCCCTGGGCCTGCTGGCCACGCTAGTTTGGATCCAGGCCAGGATCCCCTTGGCCTTCTTGGCCACCTGGGCACTCTGCTGGCTCCTGTTCAGACTCCTGTCACTCAGTCCCCCCAGGGCCCTTTCTGCCTGGTTTAGAAACAAATCCCGGAGAGCTTTGGCTGCACCGCAGATGTGTCAGAAAGGGCAGTGCTGGTGCACAGCCGGGCAGGGCTCAGCACTGCGGGACTGGACAACTCCCTCTGCATCACCCACGCAGCCCTGCATCTCCTTGAGAAATATTTCTCACTCAAACTAACACAGCAGGAGCCTATACGGCATCCTGAGCCCGAATGGAGAACGATAAATATTACTAATCAAAAAGTGACCGCCTTCTAAAGTTAAATAAAAGTATATACCCCTTCCGTGGAATCATCCACGGATCGTGGCACCCAATTTTATCACAGAATCCCAGAATACGCTGAGCCGGAAGGGACCCACAAGGATCACGGAGTGCAGCCCTAAGCCCCGCACAGGCCCATCGCCAGCAGTCACACCCCGTGCCCCGAAGGGCCCTCCAAACGCTCCGTGAGCTGTGCCAGGCCCGGGGCTGTGCCCAGTGCCCTGGGGAGCCCGTTGGGTGCCCGACCCCGCCCGGGCAGCGCCTCTTCCCGCGGGGTCCCCGCGCGGCCCCCACGCACCTCCGCCATTGCCACACGCCCGGGCCCGGATTGGCCGCGCGCTCTGTCCAATGGGAAGTGCTTCCGGGGCAGGGGTGGGGGGTCCCTCGGGCCCGCCCCCGCTCTCTGATTGGCCCAGCCTCCTGTCTGTCACGCGTGGTGCCGGCCCCGCCCCCTGGCGGTGATGGCTGGCGGGGGGAGGCCATGGGGGGCCCCGCGGGGCGGGGAGCGGGGCGGGGGTGAGGGCGGGGAGAGGGGCGGGGAGCGGGGCGGGGGTGAGGGCGGGGAGAGGGGCGGGGAACGGGGCGGGGGTGAGGGCGGGGAGCGGGGCGGGGAGCGGGGCGGGGGTGAGGGCGGGGAGCGGGGCGGGGAGCGGGGCGGGGAGCGGGGCGCGGGTGAGGGCGGGGAGCGGGGCGGGGGTGAGGGCGGGGGTGAGGGCGGGGAGCGGGGCGGGGGTGAGGGCGGGGAGCGGGGCGGGGAGCGGGGCGGGGAGCGGGGCGTGGGTGAGGGCGGGGAGCGGGGCGGGGAGCGGGGCGGGCGGGGGTGAGGGCGGGGAGCGGGGCGGGGGTGAGGGCGGGGGTGAGGGCGGGGAGCGGGGCGGGGGTGAGGGCGGGGAGCGGGGCGGGGAGCGGGGCGGGGAGCGGGGCGTGGGTGAGGGCGGGGAGCGGGGCGGGGAGCGGGGCGGGGAGCGGGGCGGGGAGCGGGGCGGGGAGCGGGGCGGGGAGCGGGGCGGGCGGGGGTGAGGGCGGGGAGCGGGGCGGGGAGCGGGGCGGGCGGGGGTGAGGGCGGGGCGGGGACAGGGATAGAGTCAGAGTCAGAGGGTACAGCGACAGGGACAGCGAGCAGGGACAGGCACAGCGGACACCGGGGGGCACCGCGGGCAGGGACTGGCACAGCGGGCACCGGGGGGCACCGCGGGCAGGGGCAGGCACAGCGGGCACCGGGGGGCACAGCGGGCAGGGACTGGCACAGCGGGTACCGGGGGGCACAGCGGGCAGGGGCAGGCACAGCGGGCACCGGGGGGCACAGCGGGCAGGGACTGGCACAGCGGGTACCGGGGGGCACCGCGGGCAGGGGCAGGCACAGCGGGCACCGGGGGGCACCGCGGGCAGGGGCAGGCACAGCGGGCACCGGGGGGCACAGCGGGCAGGGGCAGCTCCCGCCAGCGCGGAGGGGCCCGCAGAGAACGAGAGTGCGCGGCCGGGAGCGGCCTGTCCGTGCCTGGGCCCGGTCCCGCCGAGCAGCCCCGGGCGGCGTTCAGAGCCCGGCACTGATTCCTTTCTCTGCCGAACCTGTCCCTTCCCCGGCCTGTCCCTTCCCTGTCCTTTCCCGGTCCTGTCCCTTTACCCAGCCTGATGTTGCTCAGAAGTTGATCTGTATCTGTAGGATAATGAGGATATTTAAGACAGTTTCTTCTTCCATATAAAAATTTATAAAAAGCCTGTGTTTTGACTCATTGAAGTGGAGACAGCTGCGTGTTACCAAGAATTATTCATGATTTTGAAGAAAGTATTTCGTAGCTTTGTAAACTTCTAGGAGGAGCTTCTGTGTTACTTATTTTTCTTATCACAAGAGAGCTCAAATATAACTAAAACCCTAAATCTCAACTCTATTTTAAAATGCAAGAGAGAGGCTGTAAGGCCAGGAACTTGATTAAAAAAGAGAAAAAATAAACCAAAGAATTGCAAAATGAGGTTGTTTCAGTAAGTGTTAAAAATTACTGAATTGAAGACAAAGCATGAGAATAGGTAAGATTTGGTAATGTCACTAATGTGAATTCTTGCGTTCTTGTGCCCCCTGGAAGCTTCTGTTTCTGCCTGATCTCATCCTGTCTTTTTACCAAGTGACATTTATTTCTGAATGTTCAGTGTCACTGCAGGGATAGCATGAAAACATACTCTGTAATGTCACTGCTGGTGAGCTGGGCCAGCACACATTGTAGATGTTACTTCTGTGAAAATCATTCAAAACACAATTTTTCTTTAAAATGTCAGAGTAGCCAAAGCTAAGTGTGGTTCTGGAAGTGGAGTCAGGAGGACTTCAGCAGCTCATCTTGTAAAAGGCAATCCCTGATCATTAATTAATCTCTCCAGTGTGTCAGTTCAACCTTTTGCTTATTTGCTGAAATACAGTGAGTCAGTCCAGGGATGAGGGGATTTCTGTGTGTTGTCTTTCTCTTGCAAATCCTCTTTCATGTTAGTCCAGAATGCAATGGAAGGCAGAAGTTCCAGGCATTGTTTTAGCACTGGGGGTTTTATTTGTTTCTTTGCTTTTTACCTGGTTGATTCCTAATGTGATACCCTGTAGCAACAGGACCCTGAAATGTGGGGAGGAGTCTTGAGATGTTTCACATACACCTTCATGAACACACCTTACAATGGGGAGGGCAAAGGGCTTCCCTGCATTTAAGCTCTGATAATCAATGAGTGATTTGTACCTCAGTATTTTCAGTGTTTTTGCTGAAAGTTATATATAGGATACCAAGGACTGTATGTGCAATAATAATTGTATAATTAACTCTAATATTTTCAACAGGCCTGTTACGCTCCATCTGCTGTTGGATATTTGACTGGCAAATAGATTCCATATTTATTAATCTCTATAATATAATTTACTAAATATTAATACTGTACTATTAACTGTGCTCGGCTTCACAGTTAGAAACTAGAGAGTTTTGTTTGCTTTGGGGCTGGGACTTTTTAGAGTGTGCAGATGTAGGGCAGTTACAATGGAGCATGAATGCTAAAATATCAGTAACAGTTACCAATATTTCTGTTGCTATGAAAAAGGAAATGCTTAAACTCATATAATACTGGCCATCTTCTGAGTTTATTTTCTCCTTTGATATCTGCATAGCAGCTCAACACCGTTGGTATGAGGGGCAGAAATCACCTGCCCACTGTTTGCTGCAATGTGGTGCCCCTGCTGTCCCTCAGCCTCAAGGGCTGAGTTTGTTCAACAAACACCTTCTCAATACAGAGACTGATCATTTGCCTTCCACTCTCACCATGTGACCTTGGATAAAAAAAGAAATCTCATATGGAAACCTTGCTTTGGAACAGTCACAGGTTTGATTGTGAGCAGGAATTGCTCATGGCATTTAGTTACAGCTTTGCAGGAGATATTTCTATTTTCTCACCACCTTATTTTTGTTTGAGACAAGGTCTGTTTACCTGCCCTTTCATAAACCTGCACTCCTGGCAAAAGGGAAAGGGAGTGACTTACCCCCTTGGACGGAAATTTGACAATATAGTAAGAAAATTGGTTTTCACTGACCAAACTACAGTGTTTGCCCAGTGACTTTTTTAACTGGTGATCTCAGGTTTGCCCTTTGCCACCCTGTGCCAAAAGAAGAAAGGGAAGGATTTGCAAACCCTGAGTTTGGCCTAATGGAACTAATTGGCCCTGGCCCTTCATTGGTAGGCAACTCTATGGCATGTTTGAGAGTCCTGGAAATGCTTTCCCAGTTATGGATGGATGGCATTGCCATTGTAAGAAAAGGTCTTGTGCTTTGGAGAGGAAGATGAGGGATATAATAATATATAATAATATAATCTGCACTCCTTTCTCCAGCCACACACTCCTGCTACTCCCACTCTTGAGAGCTCTGGGACTTGTCTGCTCCAACCATCACTGTCAGCTCATTATTCTGCCCAAAAGCCAACCCAGCAGAAGTGAGTAAATAATGTCATGTTAGGTGAGTGATCCAAAAAGCTCCCTGTGCAGCTGAGGGAGCATCGAGCACCTGAGTGAGGGGCAGAGAGGATTATGCACCTGGGAGCAGAAGTTAGAGAGCTCTTCTGCTTTCTGTGGCAACAGGTGTTGAGGCTCCTACTCTGTATGATCCTCTGTGAGGAAGTGGCATGAGGAGCCCAAGTCGCATGGCAAGGTTGGCCCTCATAGATATTCCTTGTGTGTTTTGTGATTCCAACCCCTGTCACTGCTCCAATGACTCAGCTTTGCTCCTGTTGCACAGAAGGAACCTGAAAGTTGAACTGACTCTGCTGGTTGTGACTTTAAATGACTCGGACTAAGTGATGGTGGTTAAAGCCCTGCCTGAGTTGTCCTCCTTGAGCCTGGAGTCCCATTCTTCTGATTCCACTCTGTTCCCATCTCTTCTCAGTTTGGCTTTGGTAAAACCTTATGGTATTTCATGCTAAAAATCCCCTGCTGTGCTGCTGTCCTCTCCTTCTGAGCAAGTGTTTGTGTCTCAGTTGGGCTGTGAGGAGACTCCAAAGGTGAGTGTGTAATAGTTTGGGAGATTTAGATCAAACAGTGTGGAAAAATACCATCCTCTCTGCCTGAAGTGGCAGCTGAGATTTGTTTTGTTTCCTGAACTTCTTCTCCTGCAGGTCTGAAAGATTTACTGTTCTTATTAGTTTCATTGTAATCAAAGTTCTTCCTGCCTCACTGTTGGTTTTGACTTGGCTGCTCTTCAAAATGTCTGCAGTGCTGTGACAGTAGTGCAGTGATTTTCTGAGGGGAAGAACTTCTGGTTACAATTATGTAAAACCTTAAGAGCAGAACTGAATCTTTTCAAGATGTATTTGTTGGAGTTGGCTTTGAGCAGTTTCATGATGATATTTCATTATTGGGAAGTAGTAGTGAATTTGTTCTTTAAAACTTTGAAATAAATTCCAAAAAGGTAAGTGAGAGAAATGTAGAGTTTGTCACTGTCAAACTTGTTCTGCATGCAGAGCTGAAATCACTTTGCTGATGGTAGGAAATAATAAGAATAAAATGTGCAGAACATACACCAAGTGCATTTTTCCATAAAGATTTCTCATAAAGGGAAGGTACAGCCTGTTCTCATTTAACCACCTCAAGGGGTTAGAACTGAGATTTTTGACTTATGGCAGAGAAATGGCCTGGTTATGAGGCTTGGATCTGGATACACAGATCCTCAAGTCTTTTGAGTGATTATATTTAGGATTATGCAGGGAGTACATTGTGAGTGTTTCAGCATGATACACTGCATAGATAAATGCAGTCAAAGGAGAGGCTGTGTCTGAAGAGAAATTGTTCAGGAGAGAACCCTAGAAAGCTGTTGACCCAATATTTCAATGTAATGTGAATGAATAAGCAGGTTGACAAGACATCTTTTTTCTACTGACACAGCATTTAGCATTGAAGGAGTTGGACCTACAAATGGAATAAAAGTCCAATTTTCATTCCCTGTAGGAAAATAGTTTATTATATTTTGTGGAAATTATAATGGAAAATTGCTCCAGTGTAATTTGTAACCCATATTGTAAGCTAATACTGCCTTCCACAAATAGCCACGGAGTAATTGAATAACAGGACTGCTTGTAAGCATGTTTAATTTTTGTTCACTTCTTTGGGCTTTGGGGTTTTTTACTGAAAACACAATACAGGGAGGAATGCTCAGACAGTCAGCAAACTTTTGCTGTGTCCCAAATTGTAGACAAAAACCCCCCTAATCCTTACCAAAAATTGTATCCTGCTGTGCTTCTTATTTCTGGTGCTTGTGCATGTTACAGTGTCCCCTGTATACAAACATCTTAATGCTTTTTAGAGCACTAATATTTTTAGCTTTTTAGATGAGATGGCATTCCACTCAAACAGAAAGTTGGTGGCCTTTGGTGGCCAATGGCAAAAGGAGCAGTTCCTGATAACCATCCAAACTGTGCAGCTCCGGCAAGATCCATATAAATACAAAGCAAGGCTTCTAATCCCAACATCTGAGAGGCAGCTGGGACTGTTGGTGGTCTGGAGATGCCAGGGCAGCCAAAATGCATCCAGCAAACATTTTGTATCTCATTGTAGAGCACTGAATATTCTGTAACTGGGATGGCAAGTAGATGCATCAATGGAGCTGGTATGTGCTTCATACCATAAAGTGGAACTGGCAAACAGTTCACTTTAAACAGGCACCAGACAAACTACTGTTTTTTTATTTTACTGCCATAAACAGAAGGTTGGGATGCACACACTGCAGGTGGAGTTTTGCCATCTGCTGTCTCTGTGTGGTATTTGCAATACACTATCAATAAATTGCACTTTATTTATAAGGAAAAGTGAAGTATTTCAAACTACACTGAATGAATATGTTTAAAGTAATTTGTAAGAGCTTTTTTTGCTTTTGGCAAAATTAATGTGACTGGACTGTAAGACCCCCACTATGTATGAATATGCACAGAGTCAGTTTGCAGATGGAGCATTTATATATGCTGAGGTTAAAATGTTGTCCATTGCTGAGCATCTTGGATTAACACTGTGAAGTGTGCTGTTAAAAAAATGGAGAATTAACAAATATATCCAATATTGTCTACTCATCTGAATGGCAAATTAACGGGAGACTAAACTGAATTCCACAAGTGAGACCAAACTGAGAGACCCACAATTCTCACTTTGGGCCCTCACTGTTGCAGTGTCACAGCAGTGAGTCGGTTGCTTTCACCTCAGCATCATTATAGTGTCTGGTTAGTCTGCTAAGGTAGGGATTACTTTCCTAAGCACAGTGTATTAGAAAAATAATAATTAATTTCTGCTTCAGTTCCTAAACTCAAGAATGGCTTGGTGATTGGCTGCATAAAAGGATACAGGGTTTGGGAAGTAAGCAAGCAGCTTAAAGGAAGGATTTTGTGTATATTCTGGGCTTTGCTGTGGGGATTAGGATTGCTTCTACTTGTGCAAGGATTATTAAATGTAATAATTCTTCCTCCTTACCTGACACTTTCATTTCCCTGTTTTAGGGCATTCCACCTGCTGATGGAATCATCGTGTTTGGTGCAAGGTTGAACTGGGTTGTGCCATTTGGATCCCACCAAGGTTTCAACAGGATGTAAAGGTTATTCAGGTCAGCAGCCAAATTCCTGTCACTTAAAGGAAGTCTTGTGTGTTCTAGCACTGCATAGAGCAATTATTGTCAATTATTTTGGTAGTGCTTTTCCTGTGACAAATACTGCCCTAGGGACAGTACAGTGCATATTGTTATGGCAGTTTTCCAGAATTACTTAGGATTTCTTTAATCATTTTTTGTAGTTCCCTTGATGCCCAAAGAGGCAGAACAAACTGTTTAGAGACAGAGTTTTAGTCAATAAACAGCAAGGTATTTATTAAGGCAACGTTGGGGAACCCTCCGATTGGTATCGGACAAAGAGCTCCAAAGTCAGCAGTGAGGGGCTACAGTATTTATACATTTCTAGTGAGGGATTACAACATTTTTACATACATATTCATACATAATTATAATATTGCAACATCTAGCTATAATATTCATAGCAGGCGGAGTTGGGGCGGAGTTGTCCATTTTGAGGAATATTATGGTGGGAGATCCTGTTACTTCATCTGGTGGTGATCGTATTTTACTCTTCATCTTCATGAACTTTTCAACTTGGTCTGTTTTTTGCTGACTCTTGCAGTGGGTCTTGCTAAACATGGTACTTTGAATTTCTTATCTTCTTTCTTGGGATTAACTTGTTCTGTTATATCTTTATATATACTTTGCCCTGTCTTGGATGGGTCTTAAATTTTAACTCCCCTGAAATTTAGATGCCTCCAGTAAATTAAACCTTATCTCTTGGAAACTCCCTGAAAGTTGGGTGCCTTAAGTAAATCCCCCTAGGTTCTGGCTTTGCTCTGCTTCACCCTATTTTTCCTAAGAATGGTTCCAGCATTGTTCCCACTGGTGCGAAGTTGGTGCTGCTGGAACGAGGTGGGCAGACACTTCTATGCAGTTGACCTGTATGGGATGAGACTCATGAGACTTCTGTGGTCTTTGGAGCATTGGAATTTCCATGATTGAAAGCAAACTGTCTTTCAAACTGTGAAATCCTGGCTCTCTTAGCTGAATTTTTGTGAAACAGAATTGCTTTCAGATCCCAATATGTGCTTCTGATTGAAATGATCTAACTTAATTATACCTTTCATTTTGATTTCAAATTGGTTGAACAGGAGACTAAAATTTGACCAGCAGTATTTGATCAATGGCTTTCATACTCACAGGTACATTTTCAAGGAATTAAATATAGAAATACTCTATGTTGTCTGTCTGTCTCTACAGGAATTGAATGTTTTTGAAATATTGTTACTATGCAAGCTAAAAGCATATGAAAATAGGTCTTTATTGTAATGCAATTGATGCACAAGAGTTCTTAATTGTAATTAGAGTTCCATTATGTTAAAAAATTTGCTGTCTTATCAAGTGATTGGCTGAATGTGGTAATCTGTACATCTGGTATCTCTTTGTCCCAGTTGTTTCTGAAACAGTATTTGAACAGTGTATGGACAGTATTGAAGGTGAAGGTAATTCCCCGTGGATTAATTGAAGAGACTGGGTAGAAAAAAAGGGGTATTGGCTGTGTATTGTCCCCTTTAGGCTGGATGCAGGGACTTTGGAGCAATGGGAGTGGGACTGGGCTCTGCTGCAGCAGCTGCAGTGGGAGCCAAAGCCCAACCCCTGGAAAGGGAGTCGTCTGTGTGGGAGGAGATTGTGCTTTGGGATGGTCTGGGATGGAGGGGGAGACTATTTGCAGGGAACTCTTTTTATTTTCCCCAAGAAGATGCTCTTCATGTACTGTTGGGATCACTTTAATTAGAAGGCCAAGGATGCTGCTGTTGGATGGGGTACCCATAAAGCACAGGAAAACAAGCCAAAAACCACACAGGGTCATTTTTTGTTATTGTGCCCCTGTGCTCTGCCAGTGGTGACTGGGTCATGTTTCAGGTAAAAGGGCTTTTTTAAAAAAAATTATTTTCCTTTCAAAGAAATGTAACACTTCTAACATCTTACTGAAAGGAGCAAATATTTCAGAATTCTCCCAAATGTGTCTTTTTGTAAGTACAACTTGCCAATGCTGATTATCATAGTAAACAACAATGGGATTTACAGTGGTTTGGATGCAAATGCCTGGAAGGAGATGTTAAAGTTTGGCAATCCTGCTACCTGGGAAGCATCTTCAAAGTATGTCCTGTAAATAACAGAAGAAGTGGCCAAAATGGTAATTCTCTTCATTTTTAATGCTTTATAATCCAGATGGAAATTACTTTTAGAAAGTGAGTTTAGTCCTTGGCTAAGTTCATGTAAGAAAGAACCAGTTACCAAAAGCAACGGCCAACCTAATTCCAGCCTGTTGTTTGCATAACAGGCAGCAGAGAGATGATTGTCTATGAGTTGTCTCAGATTCCTGCAGCAGTTCAGGTCACACAGTACAGAGTTCATGGTGGGCTGACTTTCAAAATCATGATAATTTCCCAAGTACCTGAGACTCAAGCTCTGAGTTTACACTGCACTTCTGCTTCTGGAAGTGAGATCTCTGTACAAACAGAACTTGGCTAAAGCTTTGGAATGTCTCCAGAAGATGCAAATGAGGATGGTAAACAGAGCTTAAGAGATACAGGAGCCATAGTTCCTCCAGCCCAGAAGAATTCAACAGGCCAGCACAACCATCTTGCACTTCAAAATTAGTGCTGCACTAATTAAGTGGTGGGTGTGGCAATTCTTCCCTGCCATTAATCAGGTTGTCTGTTTTGTTCCAGTGCACATCCTGTTCCTCTTCTGCCAAATTCCCACTCTGAGGAAATTGTGGCTGCCTTTGGAGGTGAAGGATCCTTTGTTAAAACAGCAGCAGAATTGCAGATGCTGAGAAATCAAGCCTGACTGACAAGCAAACACTTTCTCTTGTAAATGTAGTGATTGAGCCATGATCCAAGAGAAAGAAACAGGTCTGTACATGTTTTCCTTTCTTGTTCTGCAAGTTTCATGTTGGCAATCTTCTGAAAACCTCAGAATTATCCCTTGAACCACAGAGAATGTGAAGATAGTTGCAAGGCAGAGAGATTGTGTTTAGAGTTGGAAGATGGGAGAATGGGTCCTTTTATACCATGCCATCTGCTTTCCTTATTATTTGTTTGTTTGGGGTTTTTTTACCCATTGCCTGTTTTTAATGCACAGTGTCCTTAATGACTGTTTCTGGAATTTGAGGTTATTCCTTTTCATTCTTGACAAAATGAGATGAAACATATTTTGAGCAGTCTTTATACCCTGTGGATTCCATCTGGTAGTGAACTGTTCCTCTGACTCTAAAGTGGGATTTTAGAACTGCCATTAGAGGAATATTAAATGTTGAAGTTAAGTAATTGTTAAATGAGACATGTATGAATTTATACCAGGCCTTCTGGGAGATTGTACAGAAACACTGATGAGAAAATTTGGTAGTTTTGCTTTTCTTCAGTGTAATACCCTGCATAGTTTTACTCAGAGTAATACCCATCATTTGTGAATTAAAATCCTGGCTGTTCCAGATGAACAGAATAAACTGAGTGGTTGATGCTGACTGAAACATGGAAGTCTTTGACCATAGTCTGCAACTAAAGTAGCTTCATTTTTAACCAAACACCAAAATGCTGCTTTGAGGACTTTGTCCTCCAAGAACCAAAACAAAGCAGCTTCTAATGCACAAATCCTGCTTGCCCTCACTCTGTGTCAAAGCCCATTGCATTGATGGCAGCTTCCTAATTTTACAGATGCTTTTTCAGCTTCTACTCAATGTAGAAGTGGTGTACTAAAAATCCAGACTTACTCAAGTGCTGAGTTTCTGTCTACTGAATTTGATTTTGTTAACTGGAACTTCTGGTGCTTGTTGGAAAATAAAATCTTAGAGTTTTGTTTGAAGCTTTGCCCTTCACAAAAACACCATCATCCCTGTAGGCTGAAAACGTGGTTCTATTTATTGGTGAGATTTCCAGCATTAATAGATTGTAAATCTTTATAATCACAAGTATTTAAAAATAAACATTATCACCACCACCAAAACAATAACGACAAAAAACCCACAAAAAAGTCCCAAACCAAACCAAAATTTAAAACTAAATTCCTTGCCAGAGCAACAGCAAAAAAGTGTTAGACTGAGCATAATGTTCCCTTTGGCTGCCATCACAAAGCAACCACCTGTGTTCATGCTGTGGCTGGCTAATTATGCAATAAAATAAAATTCTTCATGTAATTTTCTTACTGTGTAGAAACCCACTGTCCATCTTACACTGACTTTGATGCAGAGGCAACATTTGAAGCAAGTAATTGCTCTGCCTGAGCATCTGTCTCCTGTGTTTTCATCTGTTGTTGCATTTGACAGTCTGACTTAGAGCTCAGACTTTAAAAGTGAAGTACTTCTTTCTCTGTGCTTCTGCCAGGGCCTGTAGCAACTGCTATTCCATGAGGTTCCACAGTGTCCCTGGATTGCTGTGGTTCCACAAGGCTCTGCAGTGTCAAAATGGCCCCTGATCCCGTGAGGAGCAACATCTCAGTGGGCCTTGGTTCTCTCTGTTTCCACTCTCTCTCAGGTTTCCTTTGGTTCCCTGGGCACCTGCAGTGTCCCAATGACCCCTGGATTTTCAGAGGTTCCATGGTGTCCCTGGGCCCATTTGCTTCCATGAGGTTCCCGAATATCCCAATGGCTCGTTGCTTCCCTGCAGTTCTGCAGTGTCCCAGAATTCCTGTGGTTCAGTGAGGCTTCACATGGCAGGATGGCCACTTGATCCATGAATTTCCTGTTTCAGAGCTTTCCTTTGGTTTCCTGAGGCACTGCAGTGTCACAATGGCCCTTTGGTTCCAGGTGGTTCTGCCACGGCAGAGGGTCCCTTTGGTTCTATGAGCTTCTCAATGTCACAATGACCCACTGATTCCATGAGGTTGCAAAATCCCTCATTGTTCTTTTTGTTCTATGAGGCCACGAAAATCTGAATTGCCCCTTGATTCCAGGGAGTTTCACAAGGTCCCAGGGTTCCTTGTTTCCATGAGGCCCCATAGTGATTCCAGGAGGTTAAGAATTGTCAAAATGGCCCCTTGATGCCATGAAATTCTGGAGTGTCCCAAAGGCTCCTTGGGTGCACGAGGTTGTGCAGCTTCTCAGGGTTCCTTTTGTTCCTTGGTGACTCCCTGAGCTGCTCTTACATATCTGTGAAATATGGATGGGACACTGCAGGAGACACGGGAGAAGGGATTCCAGCTTTGCTGCTGTTTCAGACTCAGCCAGGATCAGAAATAGCTTGGAGAGCTGCAGAGGGAATTTAGCTCATTGGAGAAGGCAATCCAGCTCCATCCCCAGTTCTGCCCTCGCGGTAAAACTCCCCAAGAGCCCAGGTAAGGCTGAGGCCCAGTGGATCCTGACCTGGGGGGACAGAGCAAGATTCTGCTCTTTAGGAGCAGAGAGTTTTCTGAATGGAACAATTAATCCACAAGGAAAGGTATTGGGGTCACCTTTTAGTCCCAAGCAGGGGCACAGCGTGGACGGTGGTCAGAAGAGCTCAGGCACAGCAGACATCAGAAGGCTTAGATCAGAAGGCTTCCAACTTAAAGAGTTTATTCAAGATAGATAACAGACAGATCCTTATAGCTCATAGTAGAAGTAGTTCCTAGAAGTTCCTATTACATCATCTCTCGTTCCTAGTAGATCTAACTCTCAAGCAGTAACATCCACACCTTTTATGCTCTCTCACATCCAACAAGCTACTATGTAATTGGTTCACCAATTCACCTCACATACACCACAGCCTTTCACTGGTCACAAGCCACACACACTCTCCAGGTAGCTCTGTTCTCTTTAAGGTAGAACTCCAAAGAGTTTTCCTTAAGGGATGCACTCACTGTCACCCCCACAGAAAGGCAGATGGGGCTTTCCTCTGATGCCAGAAGTTTTCCTGCAGAATGAACCCCAGCCCCAGTGCCAGCTGTCTGCTCCTGCTGCACTCTGAGAAAGAGAAAGCCAAGGAGCAGCCCTGCAGAATGGCAGTCCCTGACAGGCTCAGAGCACAGAAACTGCAGCCTCCCTGGGCAGTCTCTGCTTTTGTCAGTGCTTTTCTTTCTCATAGTTTGCCTTCAATCCCTTGAATGTCTGAACAGAGTTGACAGATCCAAGTGCACGATACAAGTTCTCAATCAGATGTTCGATAAGGTACTTACCATCTTCCTGCAGAAGAACAAACCAGGGTTTCAGTCTCCAATGGTCTCAGGCAGAAGTTCAGAAAGCTTTTGAGTTTAGTTAGGAAAGGAATTGATTCCTTGGCCAGAGCCAAACTACTGTTGTAAAGAATAATTGTGAAGCAACCAGATTGATCCTTAATGAAAAAGCTGAAATCCAGGAATAATTCCGAAGCGCTCCATGGAAACGGACAATAAGCTCAGCAGTGTCCCAGTGCTATTTGTGACACTCCCACTAAGGCAGGATGTTGGAATCTCAGGGAGCTGCATTTTGCCTTTTGCCCTGACCTGCCCCAGATGTGTCAGAGCTGAAGCTGCCGCTGAACTCACCAGTGTAAGGAATTCAAGCAGCTCCATCACAGTCAGGCCGAGCAGGTTGGACGGAGCTCCATTATGCAACAGAGCCCTGTGAACCAAGGGGTTCAAAGAGGTTTCCCTGGGAGATGCAATGGTTATAAAATTCATCTTTCAGGCCAATTATCTTCCTCATAAAGAGTACCTGTAGGAAGAGAGAAGTTCATGGATTTAATAGCCACATGCCACGGCTCTAGGCCAGAAATTCATCCCCAGATGTCAGCAGTGCTGCAGGGGAAGCAGAAGGTGGCTTGGCTGAATGGGAACCTTCTCTTGGAAATAAGGCAAAAAGGGAAAGTGTGTGCCCAGTGGAAGGAAGGGGAAGTGACATGGGGAGAATTCAGAGATGCTGCTCATTACTGTAGGGAGAAAATTTGTGTGGCCAAAAGTGAATTGGAGTTGAAGCTGCCAGAAGTGTGGGGGACAATAAAAAGGGTTGTTTCAAATACATTGATGGCAATAGGCAGTATAGAAATATCACTGGCCTATTCCAGGATAAGGATGGTCACCTTCCAAAGAGGGACAGAGGCAATTCAGAGGTGTTTAACACTTTCTTCACCTCTGCCTTCAACACAGATGATGGACCAAGGGGGTCTTGTGCCCTGAGCTGGAGGGCCATGACTGTGAGAATGATCAGCTCCCAGTCAACCCTTAACTTGTGTGGGATCTGCTGCTCCAGCTGGATCCCTACATATCTCTGGGATGGGATTCACTCCAGAATCCCCAAAGAGCTGCTGATGTCATTGCAAATTGTCTTTGGGTGATTTTTGAGTGGTCTTGGCAATCCAGAGAGGTCCCAGCTGACTGGGAGCTGGTGAATGTTGTCCCAGTTTTCAAGAAGGGCAAGAAGGAGGACCCTGGAAACTCCAGGCCTGTGAGTCTCACTTCAGTGCCTGGTAAAGTTAAGGAGAAGATTATTCTGGGAGGTGTCAAAAACACCCAAAAGACAGCACAGTCATTGATCACAGCCAGCACAGCTTCAGGAGAGGAAAGTCCTGCTTATCCAACCTGATTTCCCTCTATGAAAAGGTGACTCACCTGGTTGATCAAGGGAAGTCAGTTGATGCTGTGATCTGTCTGGATTTCAGTAAAGCATTTGATCCTGTCTCTCCCAGGATCCCCTTCTGAACAAACTGTCCAGTTGGATAAACACATCCTGTGGTGGGGAGCAATTGGCTCACGAGTCAGGCACAGAGGGTGACAGTGACTGGAGTGACATCAGACTGGCCACCTGTCACTAGTGGGGTTTCACAGGGAACTTGTGCTCTTCAACATCCTCATCAATGACTTGGACAGAGCACTGGAAGGGACACTGAGCAAGTCTGCAGATGAGCCAGAACTGGGAGAAGCTGTTGAGTCCCTCAAGGGCAGGGAGGCCCTGGAGAGAGACCTAGACAGACCAGAGGGCTGGGAATCACCAACCATAGAGAGTTCAACTAGGGCAAGTGCCGGATTCTGCCCCCGGGATGGGGCAAACCTGGATGTAGGGACAGACTGGGAATGAGAGGCTGGAAAGCAGTGTCTGGGAAGGGCCCTGGAGGTTCTGCTCAGTGGCCAGTTGGCCACAAGTCAGCAGTGCCCTGGCAGCCAGGAGGGCCAACAGTGTCCTGGGGCAGTTTGGGGCACCACAACTTAAGGAAGATATTGACCCATTATAGAGTGTTCAAAGGAGGGCAATGAAGATGGGGAAGGGCCTGGAGGGGAAGTGTGTGAGGAGCAGCTGAGGGCACTTGGTGTGTTCAGCTGCACAGAGGACACTGAGGGGAGACCTCATTGCAACCACTACTAGTTCTGTTCTGTCTCCAAACCCAGTATCAGCCTTAGGCAGCCAAAGGAACCTGGGGACACCGTGGAACCCCATGGAATCAAGGGGCCATTGTGACACGGTGGAACCCCATGGAATCAAGGGGTAATTGTGACACTGTGGAACCCCATGGAGTCAAGGGGCAATTGTGACACTGTGGAACCCCATGGAGTCAAGGGGCCATTGTGACACTGCAGGGTCTCAGGAAACGAAAGGAACCCTGAGGCATTTCTGAACCTCATGGAATCAAAGGGCCATTGAGACATTGCACAAACTCAAGGGGCCACTCTCGAGTGCCTCATGGAACCAAAGAAACCCAGGTACCCAGTGCAGCCTCATGGAACCATGTGACCATTGTGACATGGGGGGGCCTCATGGAAACAAAAGAACCCTTGGACATTGCTGTGGCAGGATGGTCTACTCTGAGAAGGCCTGGAGTCTGTCCAGAGAAATACAAACAGTGCAAGCTCTCATGCAAGCTCTCTGTGGTGAGTTCATTCTGGCATCAAGGTGCTGGTATTGCTGTTGAAGTGTGCTGAAACCAGCCTAGTTCACCAGCTACAAACACACATCCTGCTTTCTGAAGCAGCAATTGACACATTAAGCTGCTGGTTCCTCTGTAAACCTGTGATTGGCAGTCCATCACTTTATAACTGTAAAAGCTCAGTCCAACTTCCATAGGGCAGATTGTTCCACAGACTTTCTCCTGTGAAGCAGAGACGCCTCTTTGTGGTCACTCCCTGGGAGCTGAGTGGAAGAGAGAGATTTGCCCACAGTCACTGTGTGGTGAGTGACATCAATCTCTACTTAATGACTGTTTCCTTTAGCCAGCTTTGATACAATTGCTTTAATAGAATTCCTTTGATACAGTGCACTCTACTGTTTTATGCTCTCATGTGCTCTACTAGTAGGTTTGTAGCTTTTACACTGTGTAGTAAATAATTATAATTAAATCTTTGATCTGTTCACTTGTCTGCTCATTTGTCCTAATAACTAACTCATTTTATATAAATTTGCCATCATTTAGTCCTGCAGGACAAAGTGGTTCAATCACTCCACTCTAATTCTTTCCATTTAAACCATTGACAAAATCCAAGGCTAAGATTGGATCCAGCCACCCCCAGGCTCCTCTCTGGGAAGGAGTTTAGAAAGCCAGGGAGCCCTTCCTGCACCTCACAGATCTAAGAGAGGAGTTTCTCTAATGAGCTTTGTCTAAGCCTTCCACTCCCCCGTGACAGTCACTCACCCAAACCAATGACTGTGCGCAAATCTCTTTGGCTCAGCCTCATGGAGAGACCTTAAGGGGGAGAACCTCCACACACCCCCCAAGAAGGGATGTGTTACAAGATCCCCTTTAAAATTTGGGACTGGGCTTTCATAATAGAAAGCACTGGACTGTCAGTGAGCTGTGTCCAGGCTGTGCCAGCTCAGCACCTTTGGAGAAGTTCTCAGTGGTGTCACTTGTTTGTTCTTTTCTCTGGGGATTGTTCCAGCTCTGCCACATCTTCCCCTCCCTCTCAGGATGTTTCACTTTGGCATTGATGACTCAGGCTGCTTTCAGCTTTGTTCAACCCCAAAAGCAGCGTGAGCACCTGTGGGATGATGGCCAGAGTTAAACTTTAGAAGAGACTGAGAATTCCAGGGTAAATGCAGCTGCCCCTCCCTGGCTGGAAAGTGATCAACACCCTCCCCATACAATGATAATCACTGATCAGAGGGATGGAACGGAGTGGAGACTACATGGTCCCCCTCCATTCAAATCCCAGCAGAGAGGGGGAACATTGTTGTACTACTAAAGATCAGGAGACTGTACAGTGCCTGTCAGCCAACAGAGAATCCAGATGTTGTGCTGCTGAGCCAACAAGCCCCTCCTCAGGTGCTGAGCCATGATCATCCCCCCTGCATTAGGGGTGCTGAGAGAACTTTACACCAATCAGAGATAAAAGGTATTTATGACTAAAGCCACTCAAGCTCCACCCAAACATAAAGAAATAGTATAGGAGTTGGGGATGGGGGCAAAGTTGGGGAAGACTCCACTGGAACTGCTGGGATCAGCTGAAGGGCTGAGCCCATCTTCTCCCCCCACAGGGACACCTTGGGTGAGAATTATACTCCACACACATGACCTGTTGCTTTTAGGACTAGGCCTTGTGCTTCCTTCATATATATCAGTAGACTGCTTTAAAAGATATTATTGCACCCAGACACTGTCATTGACTACAAACTTTTTAATGTCACAATTTTATTAAATAATTATTAATTATGTATAAAAACTGTTATTCCATGAGCTGTTAGAGTGGGTCCTTTAAGTTGCCAGCAGTGGAAAACACTTTGGCAGGGCCTGGCTGAGGAGTCTCCACACTGATGGCTGAGCACCCCCTGACAAAGGCAGTGGAATCACCCTCCAACCTTCTCAATCTGTTGGTGAAGGGCCTCATTATGAGACACTGACAGAGTGTGGGACACCAGGAGGGTCTCGAATTTCCTGGAGGCACCAAAAGGCAATAACTAAACTCCCCCTTTCAGGTGACAGCCCAGAATGTAGGTCAGCAGGTCTGTGCCCCAAGTGGGTCACTGCGAATCATCCGATGTGGGTGCTCCGATGGGTGATGGAGTCGGAGCAGAGGACAAAGCTCTTCCCGCAGGTGGGGCACTCGTTGGGCTTCCCTCACTGGTGGGTTCCTGTTGGTGTGTGGTCAAAGCAGAGCTGCTGAAGCAGCTCCTCCCACCCTTGGGACGCTTGTGGGGCTGTGCCACAGAGTGGCTGTTCGTGTGGCGGATCCAGTAGGCGCGGTCCCTGAAGCGCTTCCCACATTCCAGGCACTTGTAAGGCCGTTCCCCAGTGTGGGTGAGCCAGTGGCGGATCAGGCAGGTGCTGTTGCTGTAGCTCTTCCCACATTGCAGGCACTTGAAGGGCCGTTCCCCACTGTGCATCTTTAGGTGGCGAATCAGGTTGGAGTTGTTACTGAAGCTCTGCCTGCATTCCAAGCACTCGTAGGACCGTTCCCCAGGGTAGGGCCCCCTGTGGGTCTTCTGGTGGCGGATCAGGTGGGTGCGGAGGATGAAGCTCTTCCCGCATTCCAAGCACTTGTAGGCACGTTCCCCCGTGTGGATCTTCTGGTGGCAGATCAGGCTGGAGCTCTGGCTGAAGCTCTTCTCACATTCCAGGCACTTGTAGGGCCGTTCACCAGTGTGGATCTTCTGGTGGCGGCTCAGGTTGGACCTCTGGCTGAAGCTCTTCCCGCAGTCCAAGCACTCGTAGGGCTTCTCCCCGGTGTGCACCCGGGTGTGAATGCGGAGGTAGGCACTGTTGCTGAAGCTTTTCCCACATTTCAGGCACGTATAGGGCTTCTCCCTGGCATGAAGCTGCTGGTGGACAACCATGTCAGACCTCTGGCTGAAGTTCTGGCCACCTTCCTGGAACAGGCTCGATCTCTCCTCCTCACACCACCCTGTGCTGGGATTGGAGTCCCTCCTTGTGTGGGATCTCCGTGGCTCTTCCTCCCCAGTGACCTCCTGTGCCCTGGAGCCGTTCAAAACAGCCTCTGCCTTGAGGTTCTGCCAGGGGGATTTGTCCTCCATGCTCTCCGTGCTCAGCTCGGGGCCTGGGGCAGGAAGGAACAAGGACAGGCAGGGCATTTGCCTCTGGCCAACAGGGAAGGCCAAGGACATCTCCCCAAACCCGGCCCCGGCAGGACGGCGTCGGCAGCGGGGTTGTCCTGCAGCCAGGCCCATGCTGGGCTGGAAGATGCAGCACAAGGGAGGGGCAAAGGGGCATTGACTTCCTCCTCACCTGCCTGGGTGTCCTGGCGCATCTTCCTCACAGCCTCCTCCTCCATCTGGCCAAGGCTTTGGGAAGGAGAAATCCTGGTTTGGGGGGAAAAAAGAGTGTGTGAGTGCATTGGCTTGGGGGTTCCCCCTGGTGTTGGTTTAAATGTAAACTGGCAGGAGAAACAAACTCAACACAAAAGAGATTATAAGTCAGAGCTACAATTTAATAAAAATATTACAATAAATGCAATGACACAAAGAGAAATTGGTTTTACCCCACAAACTCCAGAAGTATAACCCAGCCCCTGGGGCACAAACACAATGGGGTTTGTTGGTCCCTGTGCTGACCCCACGTGGTTCCCCCAACTCCAAAGCAAAAGGAAGGGAAAAAAACCTGTTGGTGCAGATGATGATTGCAATCTGGTGAAGAGTGTTGGTCACAGACTGGTTGAAAGGGGGTGGTCTCCTCCTGTCAAGGTTCTGGTTGTCCTCCTCCAGGTGATTCCCTCAGGTCTGTCAAATCCCAAGATTATACACCCTCAGGTTCAGGTGGGAGCACCCAGTACCTCCCCCAGGGTGGGAAGTTCCACAACGGGTGATCTGACTCTGGGAGTTAGGGGGTACTTTGGAATCACCGATGGCCCATGAGCAGACATGACCCCTCAGGTGGGTGGGAAGGTGCCAAGGACTCCCTGGAGGGGAGTTATCACAGCTCTTATCTCACAGGCTTGTTTCACACCCAGCTCCCAGCCTGAGCAGTCGGGTGTGCCCAGGGCAGCTGCTGCAAATGGTTCACTGTTAACAGTTCTTGGGAAATGAATAAAGGGTGGAGAATACACAGCTTAGGTCACACCCACACAGTGATAAATTGGTTCCATCTGCCGGACTAGGACACCCCTGCCCAAGGCGATCTGTAGAAGTCACTGGGCATCTTGTGTCCAAAACCATCTCTGAATCCTCAGGATTCAGCCGTAAAAAACCCCAGAAGTTCCCTCTCAATGCTCTCACCACTTTGGGCTTCTAAGAATCCCCTTTATCCAGGCTGATGGGGGTCGCAGAAACCTCGAGGGTCTCCCCTCTCCAGTCTCCCCCCTTTTCCAGGCTGTCCGGAGTCTCCTCTCTCTCCACCTCCCCGGGGTCCCCCCCACGTGTTCCCCTCCGGGCTGCGGGGTTCCCCCCGCTCCGCTATCGCCCCTCTCCGCTCTGCCCACCCCGGGGGTCCCATCCACCCCCGGCTGTCCTGGGGGTCCCCAACCCTCTGTGTCCCCCCCGCCGCTCCCGGGCTGGCGATGGAGCCGCCGGTGCCCGACCCAGGAACACCGACCCGCCCCGGGGGGGACCCGCATCCCCCGCCCCCCGCAGCTCTACCGGGACCCCCAAAAACATCTCCCGGGGACCCCTCGGAATCTCCCCAAGGAACATTTTCAGCTGAGCTTTGGAGTCCTGAAAAACACAAACATTCTCCCCCCAAATCCTCACAGAAAACAACCAAGCAAACAAAGCAAATCACCGACCGAGAGATCCGGAACGCGCTCCCCTTCCCGGTCTCCTGCGGGGGCGTGGAGGGCGATCCTTTGCTGTTCCTGTTCCTGCCCCGCCTTTATCCCTTCCATCCTCCGCCCCTCCTGCCTCTCCGTGTCCGCTCTCTCAGGTCAGCGGGGGCGGGACACGGTGGGAGGGGGCTGGGAGAGGGGGATGAGTGGAGGGGGCCCAGCGGGAGCGGGACCCCCCAGGGGTCCCTCCGTGTCCCCATGGCTTGATCCCTGCAAGGGCCGACCCTCGGAGCGAGGGGGAAGCGCAGGGATGGGAGAGCCGTGCGAGCCTGGCCCGGGGGTCCCGGAGAGGGGGGACCCCGAGAGGCCGGAGAGGGGGAGCTGGGAGAGGAAGGGCCTCCCGGCCCGGTCGGGGCCGCGCTGGTGGCTCGAAATGGCCGAGCGGCTGCACAAAGAGCCGCCCCCGTGTGAGGGGCCCGAGCCGCTCCCTGTCCTTGTGCCCCGGGGCAGCCTCGGGGGCCAGCCAGACTTGGGGGCGTTTTGTTCCCTCGGACACAGCCGGGCCTTGGCCAGGGATGTGCCCCTGGGGAATGTTGGGTGTCCCCAGGAGGTGTTTTCGGGGGTCCCGGTGGGGCTGCGGGGGGCGGGGGATGCGGGTCCCCCCCGGGGGGGGGTCGGTGTTCCCGGGTCGGGCACCGCCGGCTCCATCGCCAGCCCGGGAGCGGCGGGGGGGACGCAGCGGGTAGGGGACCCCCGGGAGGGCTGGGGAGGGTGTGGATCCCGGGACCTACCGAGAGTGGGGAGTGGAGAGGGGTGATCCCACATCTGGGGGACCCCCGGCAGCCTGGAGGGGGGGGGGCACAGAGCGGGAAGAGCCCCAGGACCCCCGGGAGCCCGAAACGGGGAGCCTGGAGAAGGAGGAGCCTGGATAAAGAGAACCCCGAGACCCCCGAAGAACAGAGTGGAGAACCTGGAGGGGGAATGTTGGGGAACCTGGCACCCTGAAGCAGAGTGAGGGGACGAGGGACCCCTGGGACCACAAACCCTTGACATCCCAAAGCAGGACCCCCAGCAGCCTGGACAGGGGAGAACCCCAGAGTGCAGAGACCAGAATGGTCTCTGGGAGTTGCAACTCCTGGCAGGGCTTTTATTGGCTGAATCATCACATTCTGGAATATGTTTTGGCTCAATCTTGACCTTTTGCAGTTTTGGGGGAGGGGGTTCAGCTTAATATTTCTGTGGGTTTCTTTGCCTGAATCTTGGTGGTTTACATTTTTCTGGGCTGAATCTTGGTGTTTTGTATGATTTTACAGACACAAGATGCTTGGTGACTTGTAGAGATGGACTTGGACAGGAGGAACCCCCAAGCCAGTGTGTTCACACCTTTTTTTCCCCCAAACCAGGATTTCTCCTTCTCAAAGCTTCTCCAGATGGAGAAGGAGGCTGTGAGGAAGATGATGCCGCAGGACCCCCAGGCAGATGAGGAGGAAGTCAGTGCCCCTTTTCCACTCTGTTGTCCTACTCATGGGTATTGGAGATACTGACAGTTGGGATTGGGATGTGCTGATGGAATTTGCAGCTGCTGGTGTTGTCTGGGTCTCCTGGCTCTGTGTCAGAGTCTGGTGCTCCTTGGTGGCTGATTGTTGTTGTTGCTGCTGCTGAGCTGCTCAGTTCTGAGCACCTCACTGTGCTGTGCCTGGCAATGTTGGACCATGGCCATGTGCCCAGGCTGGCAAGGGCCAGGGAATTGCTGCTGTCCTGGGCAGGCTGAAGTCCATGCGAACTTGAGTTGAAGGGCCTGTGAGCTGTGGATGAGTCCAGGATGGAGCAGAGACCCCCCTGCAGCCAAGGGATGAGCCCACGGCAGAGAAGGTTTGGTGGCAGGACTTGTAACCCTGTGGGGGATCCACACTGGAGCAGCCTGTTCCTGAGGGACTGACACCATGGATGGACTCCCACTGGAAAAGTGCTTGGAGGGTTGTTTCATATGGAAAGGGAACCCCACGCAGGAGCAGGGGAAGGACTCCTGTCCCTGAGGGTGTAACAGCAGCACAAACATGGGATGAACTGATCATAATTCCCATTCCCATCTCCCAGTGCTGCTGCAGGGGAGGAGGGAGGGAATCAGGGATAAAGTGAAGCTTGGTGGTGTTTCAGGATTTCTTTTATTTCTCATTCTTCTACTCTGATTCGATTAGTCATAAGTTCAGTTAATTTCCCCAAGTGGTGTCTGTCGTGCCCATGACAGCAATCAGTGAGTGACTCTCCCTGCCCTTATCCCGACCCAAGAGCCTTTCCTTCTGTGTTCTGTGCCTTGCCTGAGTGAGGAGGGCACTGAGGGAGTGGCTTTGGTGGCATCTGGCACCAGACAGGGCCAGCCCAGCACATCTGCCTCGGCTGGGAGCTCTTAAACACGAAGGTTAAGGCAAACAACTGTTTCTGCAGCTGGTTTCTGTACCCCTTTCTCTTGGCAAGGAAACACTGAGAACAAAATCACAAAGTTGCTGGAGAACAGCCAAGTGTTCAACTGTGGCCACTGATAACTAATTCCTGTCCTGGTTAACGATGGGGAGTGATGGAGCAGCTTTGGTGGCACCTGGCATCCAGGCAGGGCCAACCCATCACAAATGCATTGATTTTATTTGCCCCCGAAAGGGAAAAAGGCCCCAAAATCCCATTTGACTGAGCAGAAGAAGGGACAGATTTCTGGCTGAAAACTCCAACCATCAGTTTTCCAACTTTGGGAAGAGCAAAGCAAACCAAACTGAGGTGAGACCCCCCAGCAGCACTTCTCTGCCATCCTCATCTGAAGCCCTCGCTGGGGTGCAGCAGCAGCATTGTCACTGTGTGTGTCCCACAAGGACTTTGCACATGGCAGCACCTACTTGAGTGCACGTACACAGGGTTATGTATTTATATAGGGTTAGTGTACAAATATGTACTGTTAGAGAAACAGGGTAAGTTCTGGGATGGTTCTAGGAAGAAGGAAACCCAGAGTCCCAGTCCAGGCAGCCACACCTCAGCTTCCACTTCATCTGCCCTTCCTGCAGGTTCCTCTCCTGGAAACCTGACACTCAGGTGATCCCAGAGCAGGCACTGAGTGACCCTGAGAATAAATGCCAGGCAGACGAGCAGCTGCAGAAGGACATCCCCGTGCTGTGAGAAGAGCTGTGAGTGCCCACCACAGAGAAGGTCCTTCCTCCATCACCTCTGTGCCAGGTGAGCTCAGCAGAGATACTGCTGCTCATTTGAGCAGATCCCACTCCTGAGTTTCTCATCAGCCAGGTGCACACCCTGTGCATTGCCAAGGATGGGGACCCTGCAAGGAGCAGCAGAGACAGAGCTGGCACAGGACAGGTTGTCCCCCCCGTCCCCTCCATCAAATGAGGACACAAGCACTGCCCACGAGGGACAGTCCCAGCAACTTCGTTTCCCCAGGCCTACCCTGTCCCCATCATGCCCTGCCCTGTCCCTCCCAGGCCCTGCCCTGTGCCTTCAGACCCTGCCCTGTCCCTTCAGACCCTGCCCTGTCCCCCCAGGCCCTGCCCTCTCCCCTCAGACCCTGCTCTGTCCCCAGGAGTCTGGAGGAGCTGAAGCTGCTCTGTGCCCCCACTGCAGCCACTCGCCCCATCTCCTCAGCCTGTGCCAGTCACTGGCAGTGCCCCTGAGGAGGAAGAGGAGGTGCTGGGAGGGAGAGCAGAGCAGGCAGTGGGAGCTGCCCCGGCCCCTTGGGGTGACCCGTGCCTGGGGCTGCTTCCCTGCACAGCCCTGGGGCTGCACCCCCGGCCCTGCGAGCACCGACCCCGGGGGCTGCGGGGCTGTACCTGACCCAGGAACCCCCCCAGCCCTCCCCTGTGCCACCCCACACCCCCCACAGCCCCTCACGCACCATCTTCTCATCCTTGAGCATGACCAGGGGTGCCCCGAGCTCAAAGCACCAATCTGGCCCTGCTCCCATCTCCCCTCAGCCCCCAGAGGCAGTACCAGAGCCCACAGTACCCAACCAAGTCCCAGGGACAGGCTGGCAGCAGCAGTGGAGCCACAGGGGTAACTGGAATCTCTCCACAGCTCATTCCTGGAGAGGAAAGGGGAGAAGGCCCGAGGATTCCCCTCCACAGGGAGCAGGGACCCCGCTCTGTGCAGAGGGGCCAGGCTGGGGCAGCTGCTCCTCCCTGACCTGGCAGCACAGCCAAGGCCAGCCCCAAAGGCAGGGCCAGCAGCAGGAGCAGAGGCAGCAGCTGGGTGAGCACTGAGTGGGATCTGAAGCACTTGCTGGAGCAGGAAAGAGCTGCTGGACATGAGGACAGGGCTGTCCTGAGCAGGCCCAGCCCTCACATCCCCCACCCAACGCCGACTGCCGGGGGAGTGCAGGAGGGACCCCCAGCCCGAGTGCCCCACACTCAGCTGGCAGTGAGAGAGCTAAGGGACATGGCCAGGGACACCAGCAGGGACACAGGGGAGGGCACAGCCTGTGCCAGGAGAGCTGCCCAGGGCTGGGGGCAGCCAGGGGGGTCAGCACTGGCCATTGATGGGGCCGAGCAGAGCATGAGGCCTCTTCCAGATACCTGGAGCAGCCTCGCACTTGCCAGTCCTGTCCTTGTGGGGTGACACTGTGCCCTCCCTGTAGGCCACAGGGGTGGCCCTGCACTCACCTAGAAATCTTCTGAGGGTCCTTTTAGCTGTGTATCCCTGTAACAGGGAGAGTTAGGAAGGATGCCGGAAGTGAGACTAAACGCTGTCAAGAGTTCAGCAAAACAGTATCTTTATTACCAGTATTGGCCAAGTAACCAGGAATGAGAGAGAGAGGAGAGAAAACAAGCCCTGCATGTAACACCCTCACTCACCCAGGGGTTACTCACAAGGTTGTCTTACTGACCCAGAACGCTCAGACTCCCCAAGGCAGAGACTGCAATCTCTGGGCATTGACTGGCTTGGCAGGAGTCCCTGCCACAAGGCAACGTTGTCCTTCATGTGAAGCAAACCAGCACCAGAGCATGAGCCATCTTGCCCTTTCTTCAGTCTGCCAGTGGCATCTGCCTGGGCAGGTGTGGCCAGGACTGCCCAGCCTGGCCCTCTTGTTATGTAAGTGGTACTTCTGCACACGTGTGTGGGTGTCAAAGGCTGACCTGGCAAAATGTCAGAGCCCCACCAACCCCAAGGGCAAGGGAGGGAAAATATGCTAAAACTTGAAACAGAAAACTGGGTTATATATTTGTACAGAAGAGGGAAAATTAGAAGGTAAAACTACAATATAACACATATATACAAAGGTAAAAGACACAGTAACTCCCCAGTCCCCATCAATACAAATCACAAACCACTCCAGACCCACAAAGTGCCCCAAAAGACACCACCCAAGAGAGCTCAACCTCCCAAGGGACAGACCAAGCAGAGAGAAAACTAAGAATAAACATTTACTTTCCCGTAGCAAGTGGTGCTGTTGGGGCCTAACCCAGCAGAGCAGCAGCAGCAGCAGCAGCGTCCTGTCTTCACTCTGTCCTAGTTCAGCGAGCTGGGGCCAGTTTATCACTGTGTTGGTGTAACCAAAGGTGTGTATTCTAAACCCTCTATGCCATCTCTCATGAACTGTTAACAATGGCCCATTGGCAGCAGCTGCCCTGGGCACACCTCACCCCTCAGGCTGGGAGCTGGCTGGGAAAGAAGCCTGTGAGATAAGAACTGGGATAACTCCCCTCCAGGGAGTCCTTGGCACCTTCCCACCCACCTGAGGGCTCAGCTCTGCTCATGGGCCATCAATGATTCCAAAATACCCCCTGACTCACAGAGTCAGATCACCCCTTGAGGCACTCCTTGCCCCGGGGAAGGGACTGGGTGCTCCCACTTGAACCAGAGGGTGTCTTGGGGTCTTGGGGTCTGGGGACTTCTGGGACCATTTCAATAGATCCAGAAGAGGAGCAGAAACTCAACAGGAGGAGACCACCACTCTTGACCAGACTGTGACCATCATCTGCACCAACAGGTTTTTTCCCTTTTATTTTGGACTCAGAGGAACAACGTGGGGCTCAGCACAGGGGCCAAGAAACCTCATTGTATTTGTGCCCCAGGGAGCTGTGTTATACTTCTGGGGTTTGTGGGTTAAAACAAATTTCTCTTTTTATCATTGCATTTATTGTAATATTTTTATTAAATTGTAACTCTGACTTATAATCTCTTTTGTGTTGGGTTCATTTCTCCTGCTGGTTTACCTTTAAACCAGCACACTTATATTTATTTGATTTTTAAACTTGTCTTTTTCTGCTTTCCTTTATTGTTATTTTTTCCTTTTTATCTTTTAATCTTTCTCCCTCCCTTCTCTTTCCCTCCCCTCTCTTTTCACCTTCCCTCTCTCTGTCTTTTCTGCCTCCTCCTCCCCCTGATGCATGTTCAGCTCAGGACAAACCCTGCCCTGCCCTGTTTCCCAAGGTGCCTCTTGCCCCTCCAGCTCAGGGGCTGCAGAGCCCCAGCCAGGCTGTGCTGGCTCCATGGGATGTGGCAAACACCAGGGCTCGGCTGCCTGCAGGTCTCCTCAGCCCTGCCCTTGGCACAGGCGCCCCAGAGGATTCACCTGCAGGGGCCGTGAACAGCAGCCCTGGGCTCTGAGGCTTCTCTGCTATGATGGAGAAAGAAACCCAGGAGACAAATCCTTCAGGCCAAAAGGAAGCATTGAACACCTGCAGTGATCCGGAGGAACAATCCAAATGGGGCAATGCTGGGAAAACCAACACTCTGGATGAGGGCAGGGGGTGGAAAGAGCATCTCACTCCAGGGGAGCACCAGTGGGATGGGAATGGAGCCTTTGGGTGGGTGTGGAGCAGCCCAGGAACACCTACACTGAATTCCAAGCTGTGGCCATATCTGGAGGCTGAAGATCCATCTCCAGTCCTCAAACACACATTGGTGTCTGAAGAACCCCCGTCAGCTCTCCCACCTTTCGGAGCACCAAGAGGGTCCCTGTCCTGGGTGGGACTCGGCATGGACTGAGGATCAAGCAGAGAAGGGCAAAGCAGAGGGGAGAGGACCCAGCCTACTCTTTTCTGCCCCAGGGTGCAACAAAGCAAGTCAGACTGGAAAACATCCCACACTGTGTGTGTTCTCCTCCCTCTGAGTGTGTTTCTGGGGCCCCTCAGCTTCAGCCTGGTTGTGGCACTGACTGGTGAGTCCCAGCCAGGCACCCTGTGGGGAGGATCTGGGCCAGGCACCTCCATTCTGGGGAGATGGGAGGATCCCAGGATTTTCCTGCCATCGAGGGGTGCTCCCCAAGAAAAGTTCCCTTTGGGGATGACTCCTTTTTTTTCCCTCACTGTGGTCACTCCTCACTCAGTCACACCATTCCCTTTTCCAAAAGCATCATTCCCAATTGCCCTCTTTCAGTTTCTAGAAAAAAACCCCAATAAATAAATCCCAATTTCCTGCCATTTTAGGGCTGCCCACATGTCTCGCTCATCTTTCTCTGTTTCAATTGTTGGAGATCCCATTTCCCTCAGCTGGAATTCTCTGGGGTGTGCCCAAAAAGCCAGCCTGGTTTCCAAGGAAAATGCTATTACTTTTCTGAGGCTGAGGGCAACTGGACCACGAGTCAGGAAAGGTGCAAGGCCATGGGAGCTTCACTGGCCATCAGAAGCACCAGGGGTGAACTGGTGAGAACTAGGCCTGAGTCTCTGTGCCAGCAGCAGGGTGGGAGATGTGGGGAAGTGGAGTATAAACCCAGCTCCAAACCTGCCTGGCCCCAAAGTGCTCCCAGTGCTGGAGCCAACACATTGGGAAAAGCCCCATCTCTGGGTGGGGTATGGACACACGTGGGGAAGGCAAGATTGGCCAAACCCTGGTATTTCTTTGCTTTCCAGGCCTTCATTCTATGCTATAAAGGTGAAGGGCACTTCTGGTTCAGGCTGAAAAAGAGGGATAAGGGCTGGTGGTGAATCAGTGGCACAGCCTTCAAAACCAGATGGGTCCCTCTGTCTGTGCTGGGGCTCGGGGTCAGCGCTGGGGGCAGGGCTCCCTCTGGGTGTGGCTGGAAAGGGCCTGGGGGGCTGCTCCCACCTGGAAGGGATTTCATGGAGTCTGGGATGACCCATACCGGGATGGGGACCTTCTCCTGCCCCGTGTCCAGGCAGGTCCTGACTTCCCATGGGATGTTGGGATGGGCCGAGGTTGCTGCCCACCAACCCCCCATTAGAGAATTGGAGACCCTCAGCCAAACACTGCCCCTTCTCTCCTAGAGGGGAAGTCCCAGATTTTCTTGATGTTTTGGGGTAGTTTTATCAAAGTCCAAAGATGGGTCAGCGCATTCAATCCATCACTGAAGTGTGCAGTCAGCACAGGCACCCTGGAGTCTCATGCCAGTCCTCAGACTAAAGGAATGTCCACAAGGAAAGTAACATATTCACCAAGTCTTCTGATTTGTGGACATTTCTAACCCAATTTTCAGGCTTTCAGAAGTTAATCCAGCATTTACAGGGAACATGCATATAAACATTGCTATGATCCTCAGCTCTATAAATCTCTTCTAAACTACTGTAATAAAATTATGCCTAGACATACTCATAAAATCACTTTGCATCATTGGAATCTTTGTAAATTAAATTGATATCACTGAAAACTACATCTGTGTGAAGAGAACAGTTCCCACACCCATACAAATCACATAATATAACTTTGGAAAACTACATAAGAAAATCTTAATGGAAAGTCCCAAATTTGACAGACATGTCTGACAGAAAAGGAAAACAAAAAAGCCCCAAGTAACTGAAAATACTACTCTCTGCAGTTGCCAAACCCCATCCTCGGGGCTGGCCTCCTTTGTGCTGTTTTTTGTTTCTTCCACACTAGCTTGATAATACCCTGCTAACTACAGGGGACAGGGCTGGGCCAGTGAGTTCCCTGAGCCTGCTGAACAGTCTTTGGAAAGGGCTGCACTCAATGCTGGAGCATCACTGCAGGCTCAGCCTGCAGATCCACATGCTCAGGGTGCTGGTGCTGTCACAAGCCCACGAGGAGTTGGCTCAAAGTGCCTCAAACACCTTTCGGACGGTCTCCAGTTCCTTCTGCTTGCTCTCGTTCGCCGCCTGCAGTTCCTTCATCTGCCGCTCCAGCTCCTCCTGCTCAGCCAACAGCTTCTGGCGCGCTTCTCTGTGGGGTGGACATTGTGGTAGTTTTGGCTTTAGTCAGCATAGGTCCCCGAACACCATTCCCAACCCCCGAGTCCAGCAGGTCCCGGTGCCTCCAGCACTCCTTGTGCAGATGGTCTCAGCTGTGCCAGGGAGGATCCCTCACTCCAGGAAGCTTTTTCACTTGAACTTTGTATAGGATGGTGTGTCTGTTACGTGCAGTAGTCGAACTAATGGGAAGGACAGAATTAGGTTTCTATAATTAAATATGAGGAACCATTTCTACTCTTGCTGTGTCTTCTCAGTAAAGCAAACTCCTTTAAAGGCTTTTATTGCTGTCACAGCTCTATCGACCCCACTGCCCAAGGCACAGACTTCGCTGCTTCCCCAGCTTGGGGGCTCATCCTCAGCCCCAAACTGGTCCTGACCCGCCTGGGAAGTGGATTTGCAAATCTTGAAATCCTCCGCAGAGACAGAACAGGGAACAGACCTGACCTGGGAAGCCCTAAACCCCCCGTTCCGCCCCAAATTCCCTTCCAGCAATTCCCACGCTGCTGCAATCCCTGCCCGGGCTGGCGGCGCTGCCGCTGCTCGGCCGGGGAGGTCACGGGACAAAAACTTGACGAAAAGTTTCTTTATTCCATCGGGGCGGTTTCCCGGCGTTTCTTGGCGGCAGCGGGACATGCGGGACCCGTGCGGTGCGGGAGGACCCGGATGGGAATTGCTAGACAGACCCGGCTGGGAACAACCCCCCGATGCCCCTCCTCCGATGCCCGAGAGCTGAGCGGACCCAGCTGGGAACAACTCCTCGATGCCCCCCGCGATGTACCCTCCCGGTGCCCGAGGGCTGGGAACAACCCCCCGATGCCTCCCCCCCGATGCCCGAGGGCTGAACGGACCCGGCTGGGAACACCCCGCTCGTCGCCGCCGCTGGAGCCGCTTCCCGGCTCCGGCTGCCGCCGCTCGGCCCCGTCGGGTCCCGCGGGGCGGCTCTTTGATTGTTCTTTATTCTCCTGATTTTCTTTATTTTATTCCCTTCACGCCTCCCACCCCTCTTGGCGCAGCCCTTCTGGGGACACCCCACAGTGCCCGTCCCTCGGGGCGGCTCTTCAGTAACACGGAGGGGCGTGGACTCGTCCGTGAAGCTTTTTGTTCTCTTTATTTTACTCTATTCCCGCGCCTCCAGTCCCTCGGGGCAGCTCTTCCAGGCGCGGGCCACGCAGACCCCCCGGTGCGGCTCTTTGATTGCATCTTCCTCTGTTCTCTGTATTTCGTTCCATTCCCACCCTCCCGTTCGGCTCATTCAATGCCACGGCCCAGCGGGGACCCCTCGGGGCGGCTCCCCCAGGGCGCTTTCTCCTTCCCGAGAGGATTCCCCGCCCGGGTCCCTCCTCCCGCCCCAGCGGTGCCGCTGCCGGAGCCGAGCCGGACCCTTCCCAGTGCTCCCAGTCTGCCCAGTCATCCCGGAGCGCCCCAGGGAGGGCTTCGGGTGGGCACGGCACGGGAGAGTTGCTGGGGTGTCTCACCTCAGTTCTCTTTGGTTTGTTCTTCCCAAGCTGGGCACAAACGACTTTTGGGGTTTTCTGCCACAAATCTGTCCCCTCCTCCGTTCGGCCAAAGGGATTTGGGGCTGTTTTCCCGTTTGGGGGCAAATAAAACCAGTACCTTGAGTCCTGGCAGGAGCAGCAGCCCTGCAGCCTGTGGAGCCCGTGCTGGCTTGTGCCTGGCAGAGAAGCGAAGCAGGTCAGGGACTAATGAATCGGTGGTTAATTAGCCCAATAAATTGCTCCTAGTTAGAAGGCAAGAGAAAGGAGGGCCCCAGGGCTTCTGCTGAACTGGTGCTGTGCAGCCGGGCATGAGCTCCACAACACTGTATTCGTGTCTATTTTTAAATAGATCTGGCATTTCATTCATTGATTCTCGACATTTTTTGCCTCTTTTAAAGATATTTTATTCTCTTAGAAATCAGTATCGACATCTTGGTCTTTTATTTTCACTATTTTTGGGGATGAGAAGGGGCTTTCCCTCTCAGTCTCTCGTGCTGCAGCTCCTTGTCCCTTGCCCCGGTTTTCTTCCCTCTGCAGACAAACCCCAGCCCGACCCCTCGGTGCCCTCCCCGGGGCGTCAGGGCGAGTCCCCCCCGCACTGTGGGGCTGTGGCAGCGCAGGGAGCTCGGGCCCCGCTGCCAGTTCTGCCCAGCCCGGGCCAGGGCGGGGTCAGCGGGGCTTTGGCTCCTTGTGACCTCCTCCGTGTCACACCCCCGTGTCCCCACCCCGTGTCCATGTCACAGCCCCGTGTCCCCACCCCAGGTCCGTGTCCCCACTCTGTGCCCCCCGGCCCTGCCGGGACATGGAGGACCAGGACGGCTCCATGGGCTGAGCCCGACGGGACAGGCGGGGGCTGCGGGGAGTCCCCCGTGCCCCCGAGGTGCAGGGACTGGGGGGTCGTGTCAGCTGGGCCCCCAGACTGGTGGGGAAGAGGAACTCGAGGGGGATGGGGATGGGGTTTTGCCACCCCTCATGTCCCCTAGAGCTGCTCATGGTGGGCAAACTGAGGCACAGACTGAGGGAGGAAGGGCTGGGGGGAGTTTCTCGAGGCTCTGGTTGGCTGCTGTCCCACCCCCCAAACTGAGACCCCCAAAGATCCTCCCCAAAGGAGGGAGGAGCAGTTTTCTGGGGACACTCAGCAATTCTTGCTCCTGTGCAGGGGGGTCTGCAGGGACTTGGGGGGTCTCACCAGGGTGCTTTGCCCCAGGACACTCTGCCTCGGGCTCTGGGGGTGGGGGGTGACAGGTGCTCTTGAGCCCTTCCCTTTTTTCTATGCCACTTCCACAGCCCAGGGGGTCATCACTGCAGTTCCCCCCCTCCCCACCCCACTGTCCCCTCTGGCCACCCTGGTGCTGTCCCTCGTGCTGGGCAAGGAGTTGTCCCAAGGGATTTTTTGGGGAGATGGTGCCCCTTCTCACGCCATCCCTGATGTCCTTGACAGGGCTTGGCATCCCCTTCTGCAGGGTCCTGGTGGGTGGCACAGAGGGGACAGCCTCTTTGTCCCTGCCTGAATGGCATCTCCAGGAGCTGCGGAGGATCCTGTGCCCCCCGCCAGGTCCCACATCCATCCAGGGTCCCCTCAAGGCAGGGACAGGGTTTGACAGCCCGGGGACAGCTCAGGGTCACACAGAGCTGGAGAAAATGGGGCTGGGACAGATGCTTGGTGGGAATGTGGGGGCCAAAGGGGGTGGATGTGGGAGCCAAAGGGGATGGATGTGGGAGCCAAAGGGGATGGATGCGGGTGCCAAAGGGGGTGGATGTGGGAGCCAAAGGGGATGGATGTGGGAGGCAGTGCTGCTGGCACTGCTCAACAACCACCTGCACAAATGAACGAGGCCATTTCCTGGCTCTGCTCTCTGGCGTCTTCAAGCATGTGATGAACAGGGAGCAAAACTTCCCTGACACTCTCCTGAGACCCCTCAGTGGAACCCCAGGTGAGCAAAGCCCCCCTGAGCACACCCAAGTGTGTCCCCGCCCTGCTGCAGGGACAGACTCCCGGCCCCAGCACCACCTCTGCCCTCCCCAGCTCTGCCAGTCCTGCTCCTTCCTCTGCACTGGGGAGAGGGGACAGGAAAAAGTTGCTTCCCCTTCCTGCTTCCCAGCCCAGGAACAGTTTTGGAGCTGCAGCTGCTGCTCAGAACCCACAGCTCAGGCTGCTTTGGGGGTGGTTTTATTTAACCTTTCCCTGGAGCAGAGGCCCTGCCCAGGGGTTGGAAATGGTTCTGTGTGGGGAAGGCTGGTGGGTTTCGTCCCCCCTGACCCACCCATGGGTGGAGAGGCCCTTGGGAGGGGGTTTGTGAGCTGTTGTCCCCCCACCCAGAGGAATCTACTGGAGCTTTGATCCAAAACAGGTTTGAGGGTGAGTGGGAGTCAAGATACCTGGGAGAGAAGAATGAGGGGAAAAGCTTTGAGGGAGCAAGGTTTCTGTGCCTCCATCCCCTTTTCCCATCTCTTCCTCCCCCACCTGGTTTTCACCCCAAAACACCCCAAGCTGCAGCCTGGAGCAGAAGGAATTTGGGGCTTGGGGACAGGAACAAAATGATGCATCAATTAAACCTTCTTAAAAATTCAAGCATTTGGACAGAAACACAGGCAGGGGGTTTTCACTTGGAAAATATTTCCCTGTGGGAGAGGTACCAGGTACAGGAGCTGCTAATAATTTTATTTAAAGTGGTGATGACAGGAACATCTGATGGGCATTGATGTGGGGGTTTATACAGTTTTAGTAAGTATAGAAACCCTTTGCAGTTGCCAGTGACTCAACAGCAGCATCCACAGGTATGTCTAGTCTGTATCAGTTGATCCTTGTTCTGCTTTTTTGATTTTTTTTTTCCTTATAAATATTCCACAAATTGCTCCTATGGGATCAGTTTTGGTTTGCTGAGGAGAGCTGTCACTGCTTGGGGGATTATCACTTTTTTGATTATCAGCTCTGTGCCCCATGTGGATCACCTGGAATGGTGGTCACCAGGTCTATGCCCACATGGGTCCTCTGATTGGTGATGGAGTTGGAGCTGAGGACAAAGCTCTTCCCACACTGAGGCACTCGTGGGGCTTCCCTTACTGGTGGGTCCATTGGTGTTTGGCCAGGGCAGAGCTCTGGGTGAAGCTCTTCCCACCCTCGGGACACTCACAGGGCCGTTCTCCATTAAGGATCATGTGGTGGTGGATCAGGCTGGAGCTCCACCTGAAGCTCTTCCCACAATTCTGACGCTTGCAGGGCTTCTCTCCTGTGTGCAGGCACTGCTGGGTGATGAGGCTGGAATTCCCACTGAAGCTCTTTCCACATTCCAAGCACTTGTCACTTGTGGGGCTGTTCCCCCGTGTGCAGGCACTGGTGGCTGCTAAACTTGGAGCTTGGCTGAAGCTCTTCCCCCATTTCAAGCATTTATAAGACTCCTCACCTGTGTGGGAGAAGAGTTTGGAGATCTGGCCATCTCCACAACCCCTGCCAGCAGCAAACACTCTTTGGTGCTGACTTGGCAATGGCAGTGGAAAAAAGTGTTGTGTCTTTGTTTGCTCAGCAGGGCATTGAGGAGCTGAGACTTGGAAGAGGAGGAAGTGCCAATGTGGATGAAGGACACAATGGGGGTCTCTGACTGATAAAGCCATTTGTTATTGTAACTGTTAATTACTGGCTGCTTTCCTGACTTCTCAGCCTCTTTCCAGCTCCTTCTGATTTGACTGAGGGACCAGAGTAGGAACTCCACCTGGGCAGTGCCAGGCTTGGGCACCAGCAGAGGCAGAGCCAGTTGGCAGAAAGCGAGCTTGGTTGCAATGGACTGTCTCAGGAAGTCATCAGCACAGTGGAAAATTGCCATCTGCAGGTCCATGGGGTGCACATGACTGTCCCCGGGTGCAGGTTCAGGGGCTGCTTTCTTCAAAAGATGCAGAAAGTTTTGAAAGTGGTCTGAGGGTTCCTGCTCTTGCTCTGTGCTTTCTGACACAGGGCCAAGGCCTGGCTTGCTCTCACCCCTGCAAGTCAGGTACCTCACCCGATAGTCCACACTCAAGAGCTTCTGCAAGATGTACAATGGCAGTTCCTGGTCCTTGCTGGGCTGGCTGTCATGCACAGATGTCTTGCAGATGATGTGGAAATCTCCCATCCCCAATTTTCTTGGATAGTGACTCTCTAGTCCAAGGCGCTTGAGCAAGTGGAGGAACTCTTGGTTTGCAGTGGCTTGATTTGCTGTGGACCTGCTGCTGTCTGACTTGGATTTGGACTGACTGGAAGGCTCCCTTGTTTGAAAAGTGTCTTCCATTTCCTTGAGTATGTTCTGCATTCTCTGATCATCCCACGTATTAGCCAAGCTCCCACTGATGAAAGAATACAAGTCACGTTCCAGCATCTCCCAGTCCTTGCACTCCCTGTGCCTTGGAGGACATTCTTTATCCCTGTGGACCACAAGCCTTCCATGTGATCTTCCATGAAAACTAAACGCTCCCTCTTCTGCTCTGGGGACAGCTCTTGACTTTTGGGTGTCACAGTCAGACCCGTCAGCAGAAGGGAGGCTTCAGCTCTGTCAGCATCTTGCTCCTTCAGATTCACATACTCTTTATGTGATGCTTCCATTTCCTTTGTCATGTACTGAATTTCTGGGTGTCCAAGGAGATGCTGGAAAGTTCTGTTTTCCACCTGGTACCCTGTGCTGGTCACAATTAAGAGCACCAACAGCTCCATGTCCTTCTGAGCCCTTTCCTGGAGAGACTGGAGTAAGGAATATATTGCATGGCTTGTAATGCAGGTGGCTTCTATCTTTGCTTCCTGAGCAGCAGAAGCAGAGGCTGCTGGTGCATAGGTGACAGTATGGATGTGCTCCATCATTTGCTGCAGTGTCTGGATGAGCTCTTCAAGCTCAGAGACATTGGGAGTTTTGGGAAGCCTGTGCTCGGTCTGGAATTTCCATGGCATATTGAAGGAAGACGCTTCATCTCTTATTTTAAGGACTTTCCGGAGCACCTTTTTCTCCCAGGGCTGTCGCACTTTGCACTCCAGCTGAAGGTAGTCTTGGTATTGCAGATCTTGCAGGACTTCTCTGCACTGCACTCACAGGATCTGGGACACTTTGGGGAGCCAGTATCCAGCCTCCAGCCCTTCCTCCTGAAATGCCTCTGCCAGGAGCTTTGCCTTTCCCTCCCTGTCTCGTGTGTCGTCCTGCAAAGCCATGGCCATGGAGGAAGCAAAGAGACTTTCTCTAAGGTATGTGGTGAGAGGCCCCAGTGAGGAGCAACACCTGATTCCCAAACCCCTTCCCAAATTTTACGCCTGTTTGCTCAATATTTCTCACTAAGCATGTTCTGAGCTTTTTACCAGGACTTGGTTATCACTGAGTTTGTTGTACTGTAAACCAGAGATGATAAATTAGGTAGTGGTCGACATAAGAATAGAGCAAAGTGGTAGCTAGCCAAGGTTTTTTCTACTAGATTTGGCTGGGTCACCTATGAAAAGCAGCAAGCTGGGTCAAAGCGAGGAAGACCTACTGAGTCCCTTGTTTTGGGGATGAAGAACAGAAGGATCCCTCCTCAAAATTGATGCCAGAAGAAAACACCACCCCAACTCTGCCCAGACTCTGCCTGTAATCAATATGTAATGAGAGGTTGTAATCCTTTGCATAATGAATGAGAAATGTTGTAATCACTCATGTTCAAATGTATAAATTAGCTGCTTTGACACCTGTCGAGGGAGCAAGTTTGTGTGGCATGAGCTGACTCACTTCCCTGCGCAGAAACAAAGACCTTTGCTGCTAATGGAATACAAAACTTTCTCTTAGCAGTTCTTTTTGCGGTGCTTTTCACTATCAGATTTGGCACCCCAGCAGGGCGTGTCCACCTGGCTGCACAATCTGTCAGAGACTGGGGACTCCCTGGGCACCCCTAAGTGAGTTTTACCTAGAGGGGCTCCCCCTTCTTTGGTGGCTTTTAGAAGGGTGGAAAAGAACTTGCTGCATTTTGGCAAAAGGTATTTATGTTTTCCTTTCCTGTAACCTAAAAGAACAAGAGATGTCTTGTTGCAGACGTGAACAGGGGTTGTGAAACATCCTCCCCAGAGTTCATCTTCCTGCCTGCACCTGGATCTTTATCTGTGCCTGTATAGGATTCTGTTTAATCCTCCAGAGGAGAAGGGGCTGTGTTGCCGGTAGGCAGAGTTCCCCTTTAAAAAGGGAAATATTCCCTCTACAGAGTTAATTATCTGTACCTGAATCTGTTATCTGTGGAAGAAAATTCCAGAGTTCTGTGTTTCTCTGTGTTTTCTGTATCAAAGAAACTGCTCTGTGCTTTTCTGTGCTGCTTTTTATGTGTAATTGTGGCTTTGTCCTGTCAGTGTGTCTGAGCTATTTGCTTCATGTGTGTCTGAGCCAAACTCTTGGATGTGCCTCAGGTTTTATTTGTGACCAGTGAATGAAATGTGGGTAAAATCTTAAGTTTGATTAAAGCAGCATTAGTGATATTAAAGGAGAACTGATGAATTGGAGCTCGGTGGCAATAATTGTTCTTGGTATATTATATGTTAGCTTAGTTGTTATTTTGAGTTGTCTTATTTGTTTTTGGAGAGGATATTGTAAAAATAGAGCAGTTGCTGTGTCTGAATCAAGTGAAACATCTGTAGTTGTTTCTATGCATGAAGAGAAACAGTGCACTGTGCCAGATACCTTGACTTGTAAAACCTGTTTGGAGTACTGTATAATGGAAATAGAATTTGTGCAGTTGACTCTTGAATGATTTAGGTATTACAGATTTGAAAGGTCCCTTGGAAAATATAGTGGGTTTTTTTGGAGACCTCTTCCCCACCCAGAAGCAGGACTAGACACAATAGTGTCCATCTTGTCTCTGAGAGGGGGCTTCCCTCGATACTTAAGATTGGCTCTTGGAAGTAAAGCTATTGATTTTAGTGTGTGGTTTGTGTGACAATACAAGCTTGCTGTGTCGGTGGAATAGGGAAATATCTTGTAGATTTTTGTGGTGACAACAGGCTTTTCATAATAGGAAAGAGATTGACTAAAGCAATAGATAGCAAAACTCCCCTAGGATGTGTACTGAAGCATTGGAAGGAGCTGGGAGGGATTCCAGGTGGAAATTTGAGTAAAAAGAAGCTTTTAAAATACTGTGGAAGTTTGTGGCCTCCATATATCTTAGAGGACGGAGAAAAGTGGCCACCACAGGGGTCCTTTATTTTTAATACCATCCTGCAGCTTATATTATTTCTCAAAAGAGAAAATAAGTGGGATGAAGTGATGTATTGTCTTGGGTTGAGCTGACAAAACGCCAACTGTCCAAGACAGAGTGAAAAGGGAAGAAGAGGGAGAGGAAAAAAAAACCCGCTAAACGAGGTTTATGCTGAAACTAACTATATGTATTTATACAGAAAAGAGAAAATTAAGAGAAAACTACAGTATAACACACACACAAGTTATATATAACAAGAAATAACGTCTCACTTCTCAGTTAATACAAAGTCTATTACTCTAGATTCATAAGCACTTTAAAAAAAGACACCCAGCAAGAACCAAAGTATAACAACAAAATGTTTTTACTTCCCTGAACTTAAACTAAATTCAAGTAGCAGCAGCCGGAGCAGGGCCCAGCACAGTAGAAGAGCTGTAGCATGTCCGGCTTGTACCCCAGCCATGGTGGAACTGACTAAGACACCTCCCACTGCTGCAAACATATCTTGGGTTTGCGTCATCTGGTATGAAATATTTCCTTGGTTACCCAGTCAGGTGAGAGCTGACTCCCAATCCACCTAGATTCTCTGAGCCTGCTAATTTGAGGCCTAGCTAAAACTACTACAACTTTCACCTCTTATTTCATACCAAATGACGTCAAACTTATATTTTATAAGTTTACATTTATTTATTTTTGCGCTTAAACAGTCTTTGTTCTTTCCAGGGCAGTTTTCCACCTCTCCATATTGTAGGCAAGAGTCCATTAGGATGAGGTAGGTACTTCAGGCGGGAAAAAACAGTTCATCATTGGACACCAACACCAGTTCAGCTCAGGTCTTTTTCATCTGATGGTTCGTTTTTTGCAACACAGAAATCAAAATGCAAGTTACTTTTTTTTGCCCCAAGGTTAAATGTCTTTGAGACACACATTGGGATTATCCCATCTTCTTCTCAGGGGTCACTATACCCTCATTAGGGTGACTATTCTCACACAGGGGTTACTGTCTCCACACTGGGGTTTCTATCCCCTTCTTAGGGGTCTCCATCTCCACACTGGGGTCACCATCCTCTTTTTAGGGGTCTCTATCTTCACACTGGGGTCACCATCCTCTTTTTAGGGGTCTCTATCTTCACACTGGGGTCACTATCTTTTTTTCAGGGGTTTCACAATAGCAAGCACATGTTGCACAATTGTGGATAACCTTAGAAATTGTGTTCATGGTTAAATCTACTTCTTGGCCTCGTCTCTTGGCCTTGGTATCTGAAGTAGCAGAATATGATGATGAGCACCAGAAGTGCACTGCAAACAGTCACTGAGATCAGCAGGGCCTTATGGTGGATGTTTCCTTCAGCCAAATCTCGATTCTTCAGTGGTGGCAGCGTAGGGTGAAGGTGTTTGTTACAGTAATCTTGGCCTGTGCAACATTCAGTAGATCTTCTTTGGTGTGGAATAGGAGTGTCCTGACACTGGAAGTCTGAGCCCTCTAATCCAAGACATCCTTTGGTGACTAAATGTCCACCAGACTCATCTTCTTCTATTATGGTTGATGCCAAAGGGGTTTTGTTCTGATTTTCACATTTTGTAGATTTTAGGAACACAGTAGTTGTAGATTTTTAGAGGGTTAATATTTCTAACAGTTTAATGCCTTTCTATCACTACCCCTGTCCCAGAACAGGGAGCTCAAATTCCTTTAGTTAATTAATCTTGTTTAGACTCCTTTCCAAGGTAGAGCTGAAGGATATCAGAAGGCCTACAGAATGAAACATAAACACAGATCAAAGTGCCCCAAAAGCCAGGACTGAATGAACTCCAAGAGACCTTTGTGTGCCTGAGGAAGAGGAGCTGATGAAGACAGAGGGTCTTGATGACCCCAGACCCAATTCCAGGGGGTTGGACCAGGGGTGGGACTGGGGCTGGACTGAGAAATGTGTAAAGCAATGATTGGAGGGATCTTATTATAAAAGCCATGGAAGCAAGAACTGAGGCACATGCATGTCATCCTGTATTCCTGTGGGCTGTAGGCCCTGTGATATTAAAGGACCTTTACTTTTTACCTTACCCTACACTAACGTGGCTCGAAGTCCTGTTTTTGGGGGAAGGGTCATTCCCGGCATCAGAGGCCACTGGAGGCCACCCAAAATAGTAATGCAGATGAAGCTTGAGCCAAATTGTTCTGTTTGTGGTGTCTCTTACTGTATCAGGAGAAGTGCTGGAGGCAGGTGCCTACTGTGCCCTGGTGCCCAGCTCTCGCCATCCGCCCAAGTCCTCTGCTCCTTCTTTGTCACTTCTTATGGCCATGAGGCACCAGGACTCCTTATGCTTAAAGAAAAATGATTACCACCCCAGAAATGGGCACTTTTGAGGTTCTTCCCTTTCCCTTTAAAAAAGGGAACACAGATTTTTTTTTCCTGTGATTGTAGACAGATCCCTACGTTTACACAAAGGAAAGAGCAAGTTAATAATTCCTTCTCACAAGGAGCTTTCTCTTACCCAGTGGTTGTTTGTGTGAGTCACAGAAGTTTCAACTTTACCAGTGGATCCAAATGGACTTCATTTTCACTCACATGCAAAATCCTTTATTTTGCAGTGGGCAGGGGAAAGAAAGCAAAAACAAAAGCCAAGAAAAGGGGCACTTGTTTATCATCACGGTACTATCCCCATCAGATTTCTTGGGAACATGAAGAGCTTTTTCAAACAAGTCACACTGAACCATATTCATACAGCTCCCAATTACCTTAAATGAAGGATGACCTTCCCTGGGACAAGCCACCCACAGGAATCTGGCCACCCACATTAATGATGGCAGGGATGTAACGGCTTCATTTCTATACTGTGGGAACCACATGAAGGGTTATGGAAAGTTACCTCTACAAAGAGGTGGCTCTTAAGACAGTCTCTATTACAGCTCCTCTGAGCTACACGGACTACTCACCTTTTTTTTTTTAAATGCTGGAGTGCAATAGTATTTTTATAAATGAAAAAGTTGTTTTGCTTTCATTTTCAGCAGTTCTCTCCAATTTTTTTTAATGTAACAATATACTTTTTTTACTTCTAACTAAAAGTTTTATTTTCATAAAATTAAAGCAGTATTTTTTAAACAATCAAAATAATACTGATAACAACAATAATAATAATAAAATAATAAGTGGCTTTCATAGTGATAAGCGAAAACGCTGCAAAAAAAGAACTACTAAGAGAAGGGGCTTTTTCTTTTAGCAGCAAAGGTGTTTATTGACAACGTTGGAGGCACAGCCAGTTTATACTGGGCCAAAACTTGCCTAACTTGTTTGTGGAAAATAAGCTATTTTTAGTCTTATGTCCATAGTTAACACCTTCTAATTTCCATATTAATGACTGGGCAGAATCTTGGGCGGAGCTTTCCTTTTGGCTTCGAGTTTGGGTGGTGCTCTCCTGACTTCATCCCTCAGGGTGGTCTTGAAGCGTCTTCATCACTGCTGGACTTTTGCCTTTTCTTTGCTCGATGACATGACCTGTCAATCTTGTAAAATCTTGGCTCTTTACCCTTTCATCCTCTTGAAATGTCCAGCTTAGTTTAATGTGTGACTCCTCACCATGGGACACTGGTCTCTGTAATTACTAACGGTACGTACCAGAACAAACAGATTCAGCACTCCAAGCTGTTCAGCGGCCGTGCTGTGCAAACAACATTTTGCCGAGCAGAATTAGAAATTTTACAAAACTAGGGGTTTTTGGTCTCTTTTCTCTTTCAGTCCCCCCTGTGTTTCAAAGCATACAAAGTCTTTTGTTTAGTTTTGGTAGTATTGGGTTTCAACATGCATGTATTATTGCTGATATCACTTGTATTTTTTAGCTTTAGTGCTTAATTTGCACTGTAGCTACACACTGAGCAGTGCCAGTAAGATTGTTGCTGCTGCTGTAATTATGGTTGGGTGTACCGGGGACTTTAAAGACTGTGAGGCGGTGGGCAAAGAGCTTATGAAAATGTTTCACTGCTGGTGGGTTTGTTACTTGTTTAACTTTGGTTAAGATAGTTTTAATGCCTTCAGTATCATGTTTAATTTGCTATAGCATGTGCTGAGTTATTTTGTTCAGGTGTCTTAGCATTTCTTTAAACAGGTTAATATTTATGCTAGTTCTGCAATTCAGGTACATCATGATACAACATCTAATTAAAATTCTAACACAGGCAGCTGTTGCTCACATAAAATACTTTGCTAAAACACTTAATAAAGGCTTGAGACTCTGACTATTTTAAAATAAAAGCTTGTGTTAAAGTTATTATACTTATTAAAAGTTTAACAACTTGTGTCAAGTGAATTCGAGGGTAGTTGGTCTCACAGGTTCTGAGGTTTATTTTTCTCATGAGTTTTCAAGGGAGGCTTTTCTTTTATCCAGACTGCTGGGAATGAGGTCAGCAACACATGAGACAGTCCATTTTATTTTTCTTGTAGAGGGTCTCCTGAAAAATTCTTAGCATGCACAATCACTAAAGGTACATAAGTACAGTTTGCAATCAGGTAATATTATTTCATTTAACAGAATTTTAATAACTTCTTTTGATTTGTTAGTTTTGCACAGGAATGTTTTCTGGTCACTTGGGGAAGGTATTTGTGAAAACCGAAAGATAGCAGAAATTCCCCCCCCCCCTCCCCCATGTTAGGAGCTTAAGAGTCAATTTACTAAATTTTACTTAAAAGGTGTCTTTTGTTTATTGCTTTTAGTTGTGTTTTAGTTCTAGTATTTGGGTTATTTCTGAGACATGTTTAACATTGAAATGTAACTTTTTTTATTTTTGTGAACAGATTTGGCTTTTCTACTCAGGTTTTTAAATATTGATATGATAAATTTAATTTTTAGTATGTTTTGTCATGCTCAGCTTTACAAAATGCTAAACTAATTTTTCAGGTAGTACTGACTTTTTATTTTTTTAAATTATTATTATCTCAATTACTGGTTTTGCTTCTGGTTGTACTTTAATTTAGATGGGGCTTGCCCATTTTGACTTACTTGGTGTGTTCATAGCTCAGACTTAGGATACACTTAATTTAAATTTGGTTAATATTTTGATTATTTTGATTATTCTGGTTTAGTTCTACACAGTTTACAGCTAAACTCAAACCTGTTATTAATTGCTTTTCTTTTTTTCTTTAATTCAGTTTTACTTTGTTTAAATTTGATTAAAGATTTTGTAACAAATTTTTGCCCAATAAGTGTTTGTATAAATTTGGTAAATATAAAAACTGATGTACTCTATTTGTTTACTTAGGGGATTTCAAAAGAAAGTTTTCTCTGGTTGACCAGTAGCACACCTGTGACTTGGACAAATTTACTACTTTTAACAAAAACTATAGTTCCAGTGTCAAGCAGCAACAGTTTTTTTCTAATGTTTATATTTTTATATTAGAGTTGCTACTACAATTTTAAATGCCACCACATCTATTGCATAAACCCCTGATGCCGTGAATGACCCTTCCCCCAAAAACAGGACTTCGAGCCACGTTAGTGTAGGGTAAGATAAAAAGTAAAGGTCCTTTAATAACACAGGGCCTACAGCCCACAGGAATACAGGATGACATGCATGTGCCTCAGTTCTTGCTTCCATGGCTTTTATAATAAGATCCCTCCAATCATTGCTTTACACATTTCTCAGTCCAGCCCCAGTCCCACCCCTGGTCCAACCCCCTGGAATTGGGTCTGGGGTCGTCAAGACCCTCTGTCTTCATCAGCTCTTCTTCCTCAGGCACACAAAGGTCTCTTGGAGCTCATCCAGTTTTGGCTTTTGGGTCACTTTGACCTATGTTTATGTTTCATTCTGTAGGCCTTCTGATATCCTTCAGCTCTTTACCTTGGAAAGGAGTCTAAACAAGATTAATTAACTAAAGGAATCTGAGCTCCCTGTTCTGGGACAGGGGTAGTGATAGAAAGGCATTAAACTTAAACTGTTAGAAATATTAACCCTCTAAAAATCTACAACTACTGTGTTCCTAAAATCTACAAAATGTGAAAATCAGAACAAAAACCCTTTCGGCATCACCCCTTACAATTGCAAAACAAATTCTAATTTTAGGTTTTATTTAGCGTGGCATGCTCATAGTTAATTTTTCAGCACTGCCACATTTTGGCAGGGTAATACCTTCAACAATATGATCTCAGGTGTTTCAGGTATTCAGTAACTTTTCTGGAAACAAATAAAACCACACAGAAAACAATAACTTCACACAAAACTCTTAACTTTTCTTTAAAAATAAGACATACACTCAAAACTTTCAACTTTTCTGAAAACAGAACAACAGCACAGCAGACAGTAACCACTCACACAAATCTTAACTTTAGGTTTTATCCACTGGGGTATTTTATAGGCAATCTCCCAGAGGTACCACTCATCTACAGCACAAGAGCCCACATGTTCAGAGGGGTTATAAACAAAAACTTATTTTAAACACACAGTAATTTCTTTAAAACCAGAATCACACACACAACTCTTAAAATGCACATCAGTGATTAATTGTAAATCAAACATAAAGTACCTGCACAGACTTCACACTCGGCTCGTGGCTGGCCATGGCTTAGCAATTCACTAATCACACGTATACTTTAAATCACTTTAACATCCTTTTTCACAGTATACAAGACAGCTCAGACACACAATAACTTTTACCTGTGTCTCATTCACTAATTACACATAAATAATTTGAAACAAAATGCACATGAGAATTGGTACACACAAAGGCTTGGCTCAAACACACTTACAACCTGGGCAAACAGCTCAGACACAGACAAAAACTTAGACGGTATCAAACAGCGCAAGGCCACAATTTGCACAGAAAGAAAGCAATGCTGTCAGAGCACACAGAACTGCCAGCTGTGTCTGTAGGATTTTAACACTTAAAGCACAGAGTAGTTTTTCTAATACAGAAAACACAGAGAAACACAGGATTCCGGAATGACAAGTACAGGTACAGAAAGCTCTGTACAGGGAATAATTCCCTTTTAAAGGGGTGTAATGGTTTGACCCATGGCTTGCTCAGTAACCACTGTATCTAAGGAAGTTACAAGTATTCCACACGTGTCTTCCACATAGCAGGGGGGGAAGTGGTTTTTGGTCTCTTCTCTCTTGGCCAAGGAGCTGGTGGGAGGTGGTTGGAGTCTGGTCCCTCCGGTTGTTGGTGGTTCTCCTATCCTGGGTGAGATTGTTTCATTCTTGTTCCCCTTCCTTGAGGTTTTTAATTGTGTTTGTTTTGATTCATTCGGTTTCTTCAGGTTGGGTTGGTGTCTTCCCTATTTTCTGGCTAATCAGTCCCCTTTTTCTTCCCTTTCCCTTTCCCCTGGGGGTGGGATCCTGTGTATTGTGTATACAGTGTGGTTTGTGAATGTTAGAAAATATAATTTATTCTTCTTATTCAGTTCAGTTTCTTTAGAGTGCATTTCTTTTCAGTGGTTTCTTCTTTCCTTTGCTGGGAAAGTTCTGGGAGGGGGAGGGGGGCCAGTCCAGGGTTGGCAACAGCGAGGCCAAACCTGCGACAAGGGGACATTGCCTACTGCTTCTGGAGGAATTTAACACCCTGTTTCCTCTGGAGGATTAAACAGAATCCTATACAGGCACAGATACAGATCCAGGTGCAGCCAGGAACATGAACTCTGGGGAGGATATTTTGCAACCCCTGTTCATGTCTGTAACAAGACGTCTCTTGTTCTTTTAGGTTACAGGAAAGGAAAACATAAATACCTTTTGCCAAAATGCAGCGAGTTCTTTTCCACCCCTGTAAAAGCCACCGAAGAAAGGGGAGCCCCTCTAGGTAAAACTCACCTAGGGGTGCCCAGGGGGTCCCCAATCCCTGACAAATGGTGCAGCCAGGTGGAAATGTCCCATCTGGGGTGCCAAATCTGATAAGCGAAAACACCACAAAACAAAACTACTAAGAGAAAAATTTCTATCTAACAGCAGCAAAGGAATTTATTGACAACGTTGGAGGCACAGCCAGTTCAGAGTGGGCAAACACTTGCCTAACTTGTTTGAGTAAAATAAACCATTTATAGCTTTAAGTTCACAGTTAACACCCTCTAATGTCTATATTATTAACTGGGGGAAATCTTGGGCGGAGCTTTCCTTTTGGCTTCGAGTTTGGGTGGTGCTCTCCTGACTTCATCCCTCGGAGTGGTCTTGAAGTATCTTCATCACTGTTGGACTTTTGCCTTTCCTTTGTTCAGTGACATGACCTGTCAAACTTGTAAAACCTTGGCTTCAACTCTCCAAAATCTTTGCTCTTTACCCTTTCATCCTATTGAAATGTCCAGCTTAGTTTAATGTGTGACTCCTCACCATGGGACACTGGTCTCTGTAATTACTAATGGTACGTACCAGAACAAACGGATTTAGGGACTCCAGGCTGTTCAGTGGCCGTGCTGTGCAAACATTTTGCAGAGCAGAACTGGAAATTTCAAAAAACTAGGGTTTTTTTTGGTCTCTTTCCTCTTTCAGCTCTATTTGAGCTCTCTTGTGATAAGAAGTAACACAGAAGCTCCTCCTAGAAGTTTACAAAGCTACTAAATACTTCCTTCAAAATCATGAATAATTCTTGGTAACACTCAGCAGTCTCAGCTTCAGTGACTCAAAACACAGAAGTTTTATAAATTTTTACATGGAAGGAGAAACTGTCTTGAATATCCTCATTATCCTACAGATACAGATCAACTTCTGGGCAACATCATGAAGCTTAGTACATGAATAATAAGAAACCCTAATTTTCTTTGCAGCATTTGAAGAGGAAATAATTGATAAAAAAAGTACAGTGGTAAGAAAAATCTCTTTCTACTTTTCATATGTATCTGAAAAAGAGAAGAAAAATGCCACCAATGTAAAAGATTTAGAAAACAATTACTTATTTGCTTCAAAAGTTTGGAAATATTTGGAGCTTGTTCATGGAGCTCAAAGCACAGAGTTGAGTTTCTGTGGCAGTTGTGTTAGAACTGTGAGGCAAAATAAAGCAGCAGAGAATCTGCATTAATGGACAGTCACTGCCATCAGAACTGCTGCTCTCCATTTCTGCTCTCTGGTTTTAGAGGAGAGCAGACTGTAAATAAAGCTGCAGGTACACTTCAAAGGCTTTTTAGTGTGAATTGTAGAAAGTAGAGCCCTTTTACTTAAAGTAAAAAATAAGTGGCGGAGGAACTGGGCTTCACACCAATCTATGAGATTCACAGTTGTAATGGTTTGCCCCATGGCTTGCTCAGTAACCACTGTATCTAAGGAAGTTACAAGTATTCCACACGTGCCTTCCACGTAGCAGGGGAGGAGGGGTTTAGATTTCTTCTTCCCTTGCTTGGCCGAGGAGCTGGTGGGAGGTGGTTTGAGTCTGGTCCCTCCAGTTGTTGGTGGTTCTCCTGTCCTGGGTGAGATTGTTTCATTCTTGTTCCCCTTCCTTGAGGTTTTCAATTGTGTTTGTTTTTATTCATTTGGTTTCTTTAGGTTGGGTTGGTGTCTTCCCTATTTTCTGACTAATCAGTCCCCTTTTTCTCTTCCCCTCTCCCCTGCGGGTGGGATCCTGTGTATTGTGTATACAGTGTGGTTTGTGAATGTTAGAAAATATAATTTATTCTTTTTATTCAGTTCAGTTTGTTTTGAGTGCATTTCTTTTCAGTGGTTTTTTCTTTCCTTTGCTGGGAAAGTTCTGGAAGGGGGAAGGGGGGCCAGTCCAGGGTTGGCAACAGCAAGGCCAGACCTGCAACAAGAGTGAAGACATTTTATTACCCAAAGCACACAGTTTATATGGGATTAGAACCACAGTTTAGTGGCTAAAAGAGTTACACACCACCACACTAGAAACTTCAGTTGGTTGAAACTTTTTTCTCACAAGTCCCATGTTTATCTTATTTCATCCTGGCTGTTTTCATGCACCTGCAGAGCCCTGTGAATTCCTACTCTGTGAATTCCTGGGGAGTTACCTCCTCCCTACCAGCCAGCAGCAGCTGAGCCCTTTGCTGCCTCTGGCTGACAGCTGAGTCTCACAGGGCTTTCTATAGGTCTGAACTGCTCACTTTTGATTTTACTGTAACAACATTTACTGATCAATCTTGCACCCTCACCACTAAAATGTGAGTCATGGCACTTACTATCTGTTATGGTCGCAGGACAGTGATCAGCTGAAAGCAGATCCTTGTGTTCCTCAGGCAACCCAGAAGGATGTGGGCACATAAACCACTGCCCCAAAATCACACCAACACCAGGCAGAAATGCAGAAAGTCTAGAGGTAGGGCTGTCAACTTAAAGAACAGAACATAATCAAAAAGGAAAAGGAAAGAGGTAGGTCATAAAGTCCTAAAAAGGAAATGAAATATTGCCAATTAGAGAGACAATGGTAATATTGTCCTAATTTGGAAGACAGCAGTAAAAGAAAATGACAGGAAAAATATTTAAGAAAGAAGAATATTGTAAAGTCTACAGAAAGCTACAGAAAAAAACAAAAAAACCCTGGACGGGCACATCAAAAAGTGGCAGATAAAATCTGATACCTTGAAGGAGATAAATTTGATAATTTCTTCATTCTGTACTGAAATTCTCTGTTTAAATTCTTTTCCCCCTTATTTTCATCCTCCCCTTGTTCCCTCATTGGAAAAAGGCATCTAAGAATGAAAGAAGCTGCGACTGCCTTAATGGAACAGGAGGGGCCACTCTGAAAGGGCAGTGGGGAAAGAAGGGCCCAGTGAAACACTGAGCTCAGGGCACCAATGCCCTCCCTCCCTGCAGAACAAGGGATGCTTCTTACAAGTTCTGCACAGACACATTCAGAGACCACGTTCTCTGTAGGAAGAAAACACAAACCACGTTTCATTCCTCAGCAAAGCAGCTGGGTAAGGATTGGTCCCACTCCATGTACATACTTACAGCTTGGGCATTTCTCATGCTCACAGATTTTATTCCATCTGCCTGGGCTGCCATTGCAATTTCAGTGATTGCAATACCAACAATGACCAACACGGAGTCAACATTCTATAAAGAAAAATGTTGGAAGAAATCAGATTTTCCCCCAAAAGGCAGCTTTAATAAGCACATGCCAAATGCAGACATGCTAACTACAGAGGCAGTCAAAAACTAAAATGTACCAACATTTACAGTCCCACAGAAGTGCAGAGGTCACTGTGGGAACACACACAATGCCAGCTGGTGTTTGCAGCTCAGCCCTCTGTGGCTGGGAGAGCCCTGGATTGTGGAGCCCGACAAGGGTGGGATGAGGGTTCAGTGCCTCAGTCCATGTTCCTCCAGTGCTTTCTACTGACCAGTTCTTTCCTGGGACTCCTCTGCCCCTCTCCTGTTTCTCTGGAATCAGCTCCATCTACTCAGAGGGAGCCTCACGCCATCTCATGTTTTCACACTTTCACAGAAAATTGACCCCAAAAGTGTCCCGGGGTAGCGCCGAGCCCAAAGAAACACCCAGAGACAGCCCCTGCTCGTTTTTACTCCCCTGAGCCCCTCCCTGGGTGTGTCACGGGCCGAATTCTGCCAAGGTCGGGGCCAGGTCTGCCCCAGCTCCAGCTAAGAGACCCCCCCGAGCTCTGCCCGCGGTCTGGGAGGCACAGGAGGCGCATCCTGCTGGCCCGGGCCGGGCCCGGAGGGCTGTGGGCACTGCTGGGGGGCACGGGGGCCCCGGGCGGGGAAGGGACAGGCTGGGGAAATGGACAGGCCGGGAAAGGGACAGGTTCGGCAGAGAAAGGAATCAGTGCCGGGCTCTGAACGCCGCCCGGGGCTGCTCGGCGGGACCGGGCCCAGGCACGGACAGGCCGCTCCCGGCCGCGCACGCTCGTTCTCTGCGGGCCCCTCCGGGCTGGCGGGAGCTGCCCCTGCCCGCTGTGCCCCTCGGTGCCCGCTGTGCCTGCCACTGCCCGCGGTGCCCCCCGGTGCCCGCTGTCCCTGTCGCTGTACCCTCTGACTCTATCCCTGTCCCCGCCCCGCCCTCACCCCCGCCCGCCCCGATCCCCGCCCCGCTCCCCGCCCTCACCCCCGCCCTCACCCCCGCCCCGCTCCCCGCCCTCACCCCCGCCCCGTTCCCCTCCCCGCTCCCCGCCCCGCTCCCCTCCCCGCTCCCCGCCCCGCACCCCGCCCTCACCCCCGCCCCGCTCCCCTCCCCGCTCCCCGCCCCGCTCCCCGCCCTCACCCCCGCCCCGCTCCCCGTCCCGCTCCCCGCCCCGCTCCCCGCCCTCACCCCCGCCCCGCTCCCCGCCCTCACCCCCGCCCGCCCCGCTCCCCTCCCCGCTCCCCGCCCCGCTCCCCGCCCTCACCCCCGCCCCGCTCCCCGCCCTCACCCCCGCCCCGCTCCCCGCCCTCACCCCCGCCCCGCTCCCCGCCCCGCTCCCCGCCCTCACCCCCGCCCTCACCCCCGCCCCGCTCCCCGCCCCGCTCCCCGCCCTCACCCCCGCCCCGCTCCCCGCCCTCACCCCCGCCCGCCCCGCTCCCCTCCCCGCTCCCCGCCCCGCTCCCCGCCCTCACCCCCGCCCCGCTCCCCGCCCTCACCCACGCCCGCCCCGCTCCCCGCCCTCACCCCCGCCCCGCTCCCCGCCCTCACCCCCGCCCCGCTCCCCGCCCTCACCCCCGCCCCGCTCCCCGCCCCTCTCCCCGCCCTCACCCCCGCCCTCACCCCCGCCCTCACCCCCGCCCTCACCCCCGCCCCGCTCCCCGCCCCGCTCCCCGCCCTCACCCCCGCCCCGCTCCCCGCCCTCTCCCCGCCCTCACCCCCGCCCCGCTCCCCGCCCCGCGGGGCCCCCCATGGCCTCCCCCCGCCAGCCATCACCGCCAGGGGGCGGGGCCGGCACCACGCGTGACAGACAGGAGGCTGGGCCAATCAGAGAGCGGGGGCGGGCCCGAGGGACCCCCCACCCCTGCCCCGGAAGCGCTTCCCATTGGACAGAGCGCGCGGCCAATCCGGGCCCGGGCGTGTGGCAATGGCGGAGGTGCGTGGGGGCCGCGCGGGGACCCCGCGGGAAGAGGCGCTGCCCGGGCGGGGTCGGGCACCCAACGGGCTCCCCAGGGCACTGGGCACAGCCCCGGGCCTGGCACAGCTCACGGAGCGTTTGGAGGGCCCTTCGGGGCACGGGGTGTGACTGCTGGCGATGGGCCTGTGCGGGGCTTAGGGCTGCACTCCGTGATCCTTGTGGGTCCCTTCCGGCTCAGCGTATTCTGGGATTCTGTGATAAAATTGGGTGCCACGATCCGTGGATGATTCCACGGAAGGGGTATATACTTTTATTTAACTTTAGAAGGCGGTCACTTTTTGATTAGTAATATTTATCGTTCTCCATTCGGGCTCAGGATGCCGTATAGGCTCCTGCTGTGTTAGTTTGAGTGAGAAATATTTCTCAAGGAGATGCAGGGCTGCGTGGGTGATGCAGAGGGAGTTGTCCAGTCCCGCAGTGCTGAGCCCTGCCCGGCTGTGCACCAGCACTGCCCTTTCTGACACATCTGCGGTGCAGCCAAAGCTCTCCGGGATTTGTTTCTAAACCAGGCAGAAAGGGCCCTGGGGGGACTGAGTGACAGGAGTCTGAACAGGAGCCAGCAGAGTGCCCAGGTGGCCAAGAAGGCCAAGGGGATCCTGGCCTGGATCCAAACTAGCGTGGCCAGCAGGCCCAGGGCAGTGACCTTTCCCCTGGACTCTGCCTTGGGGAGGCCACATCTTGAGTGTTGTGTTCAGTTCTGGGCCCCTCAGTTCAGGAAAGATCTTGGGGGGCTGGAGCGGGGCCAGAGAAGAGCAGCGAGGCTGGAGAAGGGACTGGAGCACAAGTGCTGTGGGGAGAGGCTGAGGGAGCTGGGGGTGTTTAGCCTGGAGAAGAGGAGGCTCAGAGGTGACCTCAGCACTGTCTGGAACTCCCTGAAGGGAAGTTCTGGCCAGGTGGGGGTTGGTCTCTTCTCCCAGGCACTCAGCAATAGGACAAGGGGGCACGATGGGCTCAAGCTCTGCCAGGGGAAATTGAAGTTGGAGAGCAGAAAAAAACTCTTTCCAGAGAGAGTGCTCAGGCATTGGAATGGGCTGCCCAGAGAGGGGGTGGATTCCCCATCCCTGGAGGTTTTTAAGGTGAGATTGGCCGTGGCACTGAGTGCCATGATCTGGTAAAGGGACTGGAGTTGGACCAAGGGTTGGACTTGATGATCTTGGAGGTCTTTTCCAACCCAGTCCATTCTGTGATTCTGTGATTCCAAGGCCTGTTTGGGAACTGGCACAGGGTCCCGTAGGGGCAGCCCGTGGCCGGGCTGTGTGGGAGCCCAGGGGGGGCTGTGTCGGGATAGGCTGAGATGGAACCCCGCAAGGACCTGAAGCCTCTCAATCCCCCACATTCCTTCCCCCCTCCGTGTGTTTTTCCCTGAGGTTTTTCCTAATGGCCCCTGGGTTGCTGTGAGAAATGCTGACATTTACCAAGAGAATTGAGAGGGGACAAAGTCGTCAAAGCAAAACTAAACTTTTATTTAACAGATGGGCTGAACCGGGTGTGTCTCTCTCTGGCCCAAGAGACAGACCCAGAACAAAAACCCAGAACTTTTTCTACCCTCTTCCAGCCGGAAAGGTCCCTGCCCCCGTTCCTGTTGGCCGGTACTGAGGGACCCACAGTCCAGCCTGATCCACCTCCATGCCCGGACCTCCAACCCCCTCCAAAAGTGAGAAAACCCACTGGAAACAAACTACCCCACCCCCCATTCTCTTAAAGTTTCTTTGGCTTCAGCAAACCCCTAATTCTGTTTCTAATCATTCACCCCCTCTTTTCATGTTCCTTTTGCTGAAGCTCATGCTCAGTTCCTCTGTCTGTCCCACATGGATGAGTTTGGGGGTTGGGGTTTGGTTTTTTTTACTGGTCTCGGGCTGCCATTCCATGTTGGGGTTCATCATCTTCTTGCTTGGAGGACCTTGGAGGTCCCGGTGGGGTGCAGGTGCCCCCGGTGGGGGTCGGTGTTCCCGGGTTGGGCATCGCCAGCCTGGCCCGGTGGGGGCACATGGTGGTCTGGGGACCCCCGGGGTGGGGTGTGGGTGGGTGGGACCCCCGGGCTGGGGAGATGGGGCGATCCCAGAGATTGGGGACCGCCCTGGGGGGAAGTGGGACCCCCGGACCCTGAAATGGGAGCCTGGATTGAGACCCTTGGGACAACAAACTGGGGAACGCAGAGAGGGCTGACACAGGAACCCTCAAGAAAATGGATTTTATCCCTTCCCCATAAAATGATGTGGTCTTTCCTGATTTTTAATCAGACCTGTACGAACTTTGTATTTCATATTAATTTTTGATTTTAGCTTGTAGCCAAGTTTGTCAGTTCTCAGAGCTTTAGACAGAGAGGAATTTAACCCTGAAGCTGTAGGATAGACTTTAAAATAAATCAAACCCCCTGTTTAGATTAGAGGCTGAGCTGTAAGAAATAAACCAGAAACCCTGTCCAGGTCAGAGGCTGAGCTGTAACACTGTTTAGTTAAAAGGAAATGCAGAGCTGCAGAGCTCAGAGCAGCCCATTGGAGTGTTCAGTCACCCAAAATGGTCTGCTTGACTTTGGGGAGGAGTTTCAGCTGTAACTCAGTAAATAAACCTGGAAACACAAAAGTCTTCTGGAACATCTCAGGGGGGTCACGCCCCACGTTCCCAGGGCTGAATCAAAGGAAGGATTTTATTGGATTTGACTGTTTCTTAATTCAGGAGCATTCTCTGGGAACTCAGCACCCTGAGCAGAGTCAGGGGAGAAGGGACCCCAAAGCCTCCAGCAATAGCTGAGCAGGTCCTTCAGCATCCCCAAGAGGGAAGACGCACAGAACCCCAGAGTGAGGAGACCAGACAGGTCTGTGGGAACTCCCAAGAAAGGGATGTGGGGGCTGAATCTTCATATTTGGGAGCATTTTGGGGCTGAATCATGATCTTCTGCAGTTTTAGGGGGTTAATCTCGACATTTCTGAGAAGTTTTTTGCCTGAATCTTGGTATTATGTATTTTTCTGGGCTGAATCTTGGTGTTTTGGAGGTTTTTACAGACACAAGTATTGGGTCACCCTTTACTGGGATAATGTAGATCAGCTCAGCGGCGGTCGAGGAGGCAGAGACAGCTCAGACTGCAGTGGGATCAGGAGGCTCACCCAAGGGAAAGGACTTTACTTTTAGTAACAGCTTCACTTTTACCTACTCCTGTATGTAACATGCCAGCACACTATTGGTTAGTGGTTCACCTCACACACATGGAGAGATCCTACTGGTTACAAGGCATTCACATTCTACAGGTGCCTCTCTGGTCCTTCAGGATGTATTCATCAGTCACCTCAGACCTTAAGAGATCCACACACACTGTCACCCCCACACACAAGATGCCTGGGGACTTCCAGAAATGGACTTGGGCATCAGAAACCCCCAATCCAACTCACTCACCCCTTCTTTTTCCCCTCAAACCAGAATTTCTCCTTCCCAAACCTTGGCCAGATGAAGGAGGAGGCTGCAAGGAAGAGGAAGATGCGCCAGGACCCCCAGGCAGGTGAGGAGGAAGTCAGTGCCCCTTTGCCCCTCCCTTGTGCTGCATCTTCCAGCCCAGCATGGGCCCGGCTGCAGGACAGCCCCGCTGCCGACGCCGTCCTGCCGGGGCCGGGTTTGGGGGGATGTCCTTGGCATTCCCTGTGGGCCAGAGGCAAATCCCGTCCCTGTCCTTGTTCCTTCCTGCCCCAGGCCCAGAGCTGAGCACGGAGAGCACGGAGGACAAATCCCCCTGGCAGAACCTCAAGGCAGAGGCTGTTTTGAACGGCTCCAGGGCACAGGAGGTCACTGGGGAGGAAAAGTCATGGAGATCCCACATAAGGAGAAGGAGCTGCAAACACAGCCCAGGGCACTTTGAGGAGAAAATACCCACCCTATGCCACGAAGGTGGCCAGAGGTCCAACCTGATGGTCCATGAGCAACTTTGTGCAGAGGAGAAGCCCTACAAGTGTTTGGAATGTGGGAAGAGCTTCAGGCAGAGCTGCGACCTGATCCGCCACCAGAAGATCCATACTGGGGAAAGGCCCTACAAGTGCTTGGAATGTGGGAAGAGCTTCATCCAGAGCTCCGACCTGATCCACCACCAGAAGATCCATACTGGGGAAAGGCCCTACATGTGCTTGGAATGTGGGAAGAGCTTCATCCAGAGCTCCGACCTGATGCGCCACCAGAAGATCCACACTGGGGAAAGGCCCTACAAGTGCTTGGAATGTGGGAAGAGCTTCTGCCAGAGTTCCACACTGATCCAGCATCAGATGATCCACACTGGGGAAAGGCCCTACAAGTGCTTGGAATGTGGGAAGAGCTTCCGCCAGAGCTCCAAGCTGATCCGCCATCAGGTGATCCACACTGGAAAAAGGCCCTACAAGTGCTTGGAATGTGGGAAGAGCTTCAGTCAGAGCTCCAGCCTGATCCGCCACCAGATGATCCATACTGGGGAAAGGCCCTACAAGTGCTTAGAATGTGGTAAGAGCTTCGGCCAGAGCTCCAAACTGATCCAGCATCAGATGATCCACACTGGGGAAAGGCCCTATAAGTGCTTGGAATGTGGGAAGAGCTTCAGTCAGAGCTGCGACCTGATCCACCACCAGATGATTCACACTGGGGAAAGGCCCTACAAGTGCTTGGAATGTGGGAAGAGCTTCTGCCACAGCTCCAGCCTGATCCACCACCAAATGATCCACACTGGGGAAAGGCCCTACAAGTGCTTGGAATGTGGGAAGAGCTTCTGCCAGAGCTCTGACCTGATCCAACACCAGATTGTCCACACTGGCGAAAGGCCCTACAAGTGCTTAGAATGTGGGAAGAGCTTCCGCCAGAGCTCCTGTCTGATGCGGCACCAGAAGATCCACACTGGGGAAAGGCCCTACAAGTGCTTGGAATGTGGGAAGAGCTTCCGCCAGAGCACCTGTCTGATCCGGCACCAGATGATCCACACTGGGGAAAGGCCCTACAGGTGCTCGGAGTGTGGGATCGGCTTTCGCCACAGCTCCAACCTGATTCGCCACCAGGTCATCCACACTGGAGAACAACCCTACAAGTGCTTGGAATGTGGGAGGAGCTTCAGAAACGGCTCCAACCTGAGGAACCACCAGCGCCTGCACTCCGCAGAACGACCCTACAAGTGTTGGGAGTGTGGGAAGAGCTTCTGCCAGAGCTCCAACCTGACCCGCCACCAAAAGATCCACTCCGAGGAACGGCCCTACGAGTGTCCTGAGTGTGGGAAGAGGTTTAAGACCAGCTCCACTCTGCTCCTGCATGAGAGGACACACACAGATGAGAGGCCCTTCTGCTGCTCCGACTGCGGGAAGAGCTTCAACCGCAACTCTCACCTTGTCCTCCACCAGCACATCCACACCGGAGAGAGGCCATTCAAGTGTGATGAGTGTGGGAAGAGCTTCAACCACAGTAGTAACTTGTTCAAACACCGACTGACCCACAAGTAGAGGAAGTCCTGCCAGTGCCCTGACTGGGAAGAGCTTCGTTCACTGCTCCAACTCCATCACCCATCACAGAACCCACATTGGGCACAGAGCTGGTGACCCACGTTCCAGGTGATCCCTGCTGGGCACACACCTGGTGACCCACGTTCCAGGTGATCCCTGCTGGGCACAGACTTGGTGACCCACGTTCCAGGTGATCCATGTTGGGCACTCACCTGGTGACCCACGTTCCAGGTGGGTCCCTGCTGGGCACAGACTTGGTGACCCACGTTCCAGGTGATCCCTGCTGGGCACACACCTGGTGACCCACGTTCCAGGTGATCCCTGCTGGGCACACACCTGGTGACCCACGTTCCAGGTGATCCATGCTGGGCACTCACCTGGTGACCCACGCTCCAGGTGGTCCATGCTGTGCAGTGTATTGGGTTTGGGTGCCCAGGTTTTGGTAGTGGGGGGGTTCCAGGGGTGGGTTCTGTGAGCAGCTGCCAGAGGCTTCCTCCATATCCAGCAGAGCTCCAGGACAGACTCTGGACCAAGGCCCAACCCAGCAGAGATGGCAGTGATGCCGCAGGGAGAACATATCGAGGGAGGAAAAAGTGCTTGTGCAGATGGAATTGGGTGCAGAGAAGAGCAGAGGGAGAACATGGCAGAGGAACAGCTCTGCAGAGCCCAGGGCAGGGCAGAGGGAGGGGCACGAGGTGCTGCAGATGCCAGAGCTGAGGTTGCCCTGCAGCCCAAGGAGGAGCCCACACTGGACCAGGGGGATGCCCAAAAAGAAGGATGTGATCCCGTGGGAAGTCCATCCTGGAGCAGAGTCCCTGCAGTTGCTGCAGCCCCAGAGAGCTCAGTGGGTCTCACTCAGCACTGCTGGTTGTGGGGCCCACACAGAGGGGCTTCAGGCACAGGGATTGTCCATCCTGGCCCCAGTTCAGGTGAGTGACTTTCTCTGAAAATTTGAGAACAAAAACCCAATCCAGGCTCCATGTCACACAGAGAATCATAGAATCAGCTGGGTTGGAAGAGACCTCTGAGATCATCAAGTCCAGCCCCAGCCCTGAAAAGCCTCAGAAAACCCAGTTTCTTGTGGAATGCAGCCCAGCTCTGTGCTCTGGCCAAGACACACCTTCTCACTCCTGTTGCTGGGGCCTCCAGGTTTGGTCTCCAGGCTCAGACCCCTCCTGGCGGCACACCCTGATCTAGCTGTGGGTGCACACAGGACTGAGCCTTGTCTGGGAGAGAGGAAGGAACTCACGAGACTCAAACACTGTTTGTTGCAATGAAAGATGTTCCCGACACTCCCAGCAAAGCTGCTCCAGCTTGGGCTCCTCTCTCCAGGGATCCACAGGGCCCTGCAGGGACTCTGCTCCAGGATGGGCTTCCCACGGGCTCACATCCCTCTGTTGGGGCATCCCCCTGCTCCGGGTGGGCTCCTCCTTGGGCTGCAGGGCAACCTCAGCTCTGGGGCCTGGAGAAGCTCCTGCCCCTCCTGCTGCCCTGCCCTGGGCTCTGCAGATCCCTGCACAGGAGCACACATGGAATCTGGATTGCTGCTGGTTCCACATGTGCTCCTGGCTGAAGAAAATATAAATTCTCTGCCGTGTTTTGAGATTTTCTTGAAGGGGGTTTGGAATTTCTCTGTTCTGCTCCCAGCTCTGCAGAGGGAACTGCCCCTGGAATTCCTGTCTTCTGGTCCCAGCTCTGCAGAGGGAACTGCTCCTGGAATTCCTGTCTTCTGCTCCCAGCTCTGCAGAGGGAACTGCCCCTGCATTAATGGCACTGTTGGCAGGGGCTGCACAGATGCCACACCAGACTCTTTTGCCCCCCATGTTGGGGCTCTACACTTGCTGTTGCTGTAGAGAAGAGACAAAGCACAGGCTGAATATCTTCTTTCCTCTCTTGGCTTCTGCAATGCTGCACATCCCACTGTCTTTAAAACTCAGATTGGGAGTATTTCAGGGAAGTTCTTCCTGAGTCCTTTATCAAACACTTGACTTCCTTCTGTCATCTCAGCGGTTGACACAAAGCCCACCCCTTGCCCAGGATGTTGCATTAGTAACAGCCCTGTTCATTGGAATTGCAGATTTCAGACTTTCTGTAGGAATTCTGTAGGGATTTTTGTGCCAAAGAGATTCCTGTTCCTGTGGGATGTCCTGGGAGAGGCTGAGTGCTGTCCCCTCCCACTCAGTGCTGTGGGTGGCTCAGTGCAGCCTGTGCTGGAGGTGGCAGTGCTGGGAAGGGCTAGGATGAACTGGGAAGGAACTGGGAAGGGCTAGGATGAACTGGGAGGGGATGGGGGAGCACTGGGAGGGACTGGGATGAACTGGGAGGGGAGTGGGGGAGCACTGGGAGGGACTGGGTTGAACTGGGAGGGGAGTGGGGGAGCACTGGGAGGGACTGGGATGAACTGGAAGCATGGTGAGAGGGTACTGGGAGGGCACTGAGACTGACTCAGTGCAACTCTTGCTGGAGGTGGTAGTGCTGGGAGAGACTGGGATAAACTGGGACGTGAGTGGGAGGGTACTGGGAGGGACTGGGTTGAACTGGGAGGGCACTGAGAGGGGCTGGAACAGACTGGCTCAGTGCAGCCCTTGCTGGAGGTGGCAGTGCTAGGAGGAACTGGGAGGGAGGTGGGAGGGACTGCAATGAACTGGGAGGGCACTGGGAGTGACTGGCTCAGTGCAGCCCTTGCTAGGGGTGGCAGTGCTGGGAGGGACTGGGATGAACTTGGAGGGCACTTGGAGGGACTGGGATGAGCTGGGAGGGCACTGGGAGGGACAGGCTCAGTGCAGCCCTTGCTGGAGTTGGCAGCACTGGGAGGGGATGGGAGAGCACTGGGAGGGACTGGGATGAACTGGGAGGGCACTGGGAAGGACTGGCTCACCCTTACTGGGGGTGGCAGTGCTGCTCGAACTGCCCCTCTCGGCACATCTTCCCTGGAGCCAAACCCCCAGTGATCCTGAGGGACATGGTGCTTGCCAAGGGGAGCAGGGCACAGCCAGTGCCAGGAGAACCAGCCTGGCACCACACAGTGCCAACTGGGAGAGGTGTTGGGGAGCAAAGACCCCCTCCAGCTTGGAAGGCAAAGCTGCCTTTGGGGAATGTGACCCACATATCCGTGGGAGCCTCACAGGAGGGACCAACATTCCCAAACACCTGCACTGAAGGAACAACATTCCCAAACAGCTGCATTTCTGCTGGGAAGGAACAACATTCCCAAACACCTGCACTTCTGCACTGAAGGAATCAGTGACTGCAGGTTTCAATACTTCCTAGTTTCACCACTGAGATAATACTGAACTTTGCAGACAAAATGCTGAGGAAAAGTGTATCTAAAGAGGTCAGGCTGACTGAGAGGCACTGCCAAGCATCCTGCTGAGCTGATTGCCAACATCTCCATGGGCATTTGGGAACTGGATCAACTTCTCTCCTTCTGTGAATGCCCAGGGAACACCAGACAATGTCTGTAAACTGGGAGATCGGTGGGTCCTTCTATGAGAAATGAATGTTGTTTTTCAAGTAAATGAATTAACCAAAAGTTCCTACCAACAAAAAGGGGAAATGCATGCATTTTAAAGGAGTTTTTCTTTTTTTACTAACTCAGAGGTATATGGTAGAAATGTAGAGTCAGGAATGAGGGACTGTGAAATAAATGTAAATGAAGTATCCGCTCCCCCACAGGGCCCCCATAGAAGTCGCCATCTTAATCAAGACCCCACCTCTGAACATAACATGGCCAATCAGAGGCGAGGGAATGGCCTTTCTGTTCCGTGGATGGGGTGGGATTTAGGAGCCTTCAAAAGAGGCCAATTTGATTTTGGGGTGTGCTTTGAGGGACTGAAAGTAGCCAGGGCACGGCAACACGTGTTTGTAAGTAAAGCTTTCTGATTGTTGATTTTCTTTGCTTCACGGACTCTGTCTTCATTGGAAAATTCAACTACTAGAAATGTTTCTCCCAGAGCTGCTGCCCCCCCCCGGGCAGGGCGCTGGTGCCCTCCAGCAGGGCTGCACAGGCTGTGCTGCCCAAGGGGCTCTGTGCCCCACAGAGAACAGCAGCAGGGTGTGCACAGGAGCAGCAGCACCCACAGCGCATGGGCCCCTCACTCAGGCACCCACACTGGCCAGCGTGCCAAAGGCCAGGCTGCTGGGGGCACAATTACTCCTGCTTTGGCAAAAGATTTCAGGACAAGGGGCCACACCAGCTTTCTATTGACTGCCCAGCCTCACGGCAACCCTTGGCAGCTTCAGCTGCAGCCTCTCACCCTGCCTGCCTTCAGTGGCCGTGCTTGAGGGCAGGCTCCCCTTCCACACTCAGCTGTGCCCAGGCAGTGCCATTGGTGCCATTGTCAGAGACTCTGATGGGACACGAGCCTTGGGGTGCAGCTGCTGAACCTCTCCTCCATGCAGGCACCTTTCTCAACTCTCAAGCCAGCACTTACTGAGAGTAAAGAAAGAAGAAGCAGAAGCTAAAGAAAAGCAGGTTCTTGTGGCCAGGATCTTTTCCCAGGTGTTTCCAATCCCTGTGGCAGGTGCCCTCGAGGCCATTTTGTAGGACTTGGTGACCAGCAGGTTTCCTTGAGCCATCTCCCCTGCAAGTGCCCTCGAGGCCAGACTGTGAGATGGCAGGGAGACGCTTCAGCCCGCTCAGGCTTCTTAGGATGAGGAAGGAGGAGGAAGGCCCTGGGGCTGCTCCAGTGCAGCAGCTTGAAGAGGTGGAACAGTTCCATCCCCTGCAGGAGGGTGAGTGCTTGAGTTGGGCCTCAGGGCTGGTGGCTGCAGCTGGCTTGGCCTCATCCTGTCGCATGCCCTGTGGACATTCCCAGGAAAAGGGAGGGAGGCAGAGGGGCCCGAGCTGGTCCCACCGGTGGCCATGCTCCGACCACTGGGCATCCAAGAGCTGGCCCCACCAGTGGAGCACAGGGCCTGGCTGTGTTCTCCAGCCTCTCCTGCAGCCCCTCAGCTCTCACTGTGCTTGCTCTTTGCCAGATCCAGGCTGGGATCGGAGACAAGAGCAGGACCGTGCCCGTGGCCGCTTCCGCAGCGCAGCACAGGTACCTGCAGCCATCCCCACCTGGGCTGGGCCTGCTGCCACTGCTCACAGCAGACCTGCTGGTGGAGCGCTCCATGGGACATCCCTCACCTCCTTCCTTCCTCCTATAGATGATTTGTGAATTCATCAGATGCATTTTGCATGAAGAGACCACTTTCATGGGCTCTGGGGACACAGCAAACTCTGACCTCTGCAATGCTGAGGCTGGTGCTGCCATCCTGCATTTGCTTGTGGACAACCATGTCTACAAACCTCAGCAAGTGAGCAGCGTGTGTCCAGGGCTTGAGCCCCGCAGGGCCATGTGGCCCCTCCTGCTGGGTCTGCTGAGCCCCCTCAGGCTTTGAGACCAGCACAGTGTGGTGGGAAGGGAAGCACTTCTTGGGGGAAGCTGGGCAAGTTCCTCTCTCTGGCAGCTCTCCAACTGTCCCCCGTGTTCCCTCCAGGGTCCAGCCATTGTCAGGTACATCCACTGGTGGCTCTCGTGCAATGTGGCTGATGAGCACAGGCTGTACCAGACCCTTCTAGTGCTTTCCGAGGCACACCCCGGGAATGTCGTGGTCACTCTCCTGCGCTGTGCCCCATCATGTGACAGGTATGGGCCCACTTGCCTTGAGGGCTCAGGGGTCTTTACAACCCATCAGCCTGTACAGCCTGTTCCAAATGGTCTGCCAGAGAGAAGGAGAGTTCCAGGACACTCCAGCTTCTCTGTTTCCCAGGCTCTCATGTCAGCCCCCAGTCTTGATGCCACACTGCCTCCCTGCCACACAAGGCACCGTGGCTCTGTCCCCTGGGCTTTGCCCGGGCCATGGTGCTGTGTCTGAGGCGTCCCTGACACTGAGTTCTGACACCACAGAGCTGCTGAGACCATGTGGAGGACGATCATCTCCTCAGGAAAGACTGTGGAGCCGGTGCTGCAGATACTCTTCCTTGTGCTGCCATACTGGCCAGCACACAGGATACGTACCTCTGATGGGGATGACACGGATGTGTTTGCCCTGGCTGTGAGTTTCTGGAACCTTTGCTTGCCCCCAGGTCATCTCACTGGTGGCTCTCTCCTGCCTCACCACTGCCTCCCCCTGCCTCAGGCACTGGGCTGCAAACCTGGGTTAGGGGCAGGTTGAGGGGCAGCAGGCTGGGTGGTCCCCCTATGTCTCCCCTGGCCTTTGGCTCCCATTCTCGTGCCCTTCCACCTGGACATGTGGGCACTGAGAGCTGTCTCTGGGTGGTTTGTCTTTTGCAGGCAACTGTGGCACTGTGGAAGATCCTCCGGCTGCCCTGGTGCCCAGGTCCAGTGATGGAGAACTCCCCCTGCCTTCACATGGCTCTGCTCTTCCAAATTTTTGCGACCACACAGCAGATGCCAGAGGAGGTGGACACCCTGTGGAGGCGATGCCAGGAGCAACACTGCTTTACCACCACTGTCAACAGGTGCTGCATGCCAGTCCTCTTTCCCTGCCATGCCCTCAGGGCTGGGGCCAGGCCTCTCTGCATGACCGGGCTTTGCTCTGCACAGAGGCTTGCAGTGCGGACCATCAGACCCCTGCTCTGCCATCTGGGCTGTGAGGTTGTGTTGATGTCAATGGAACGCAGGTGTGGCTGGGACACACCCCTCAATGCTGACACCCACCACTATGCAGTGGGTCTGCTGGCCAGGTGAGACCCCTTTTTCCCCACTGCTCCTCTCCCTTCTACCCTGTGCATGCGGCACCCACACAGTGCTCGTGGTCATGCACCAGAGGGTCTTGTCCCCAAGGGATGTCTGAGCAGACTGCAAAAGGGTCGGAGAGGCACCTGCACAGGAGGAGCCACCTGGCAAAGGCCCCGTGTCTCCCGGGGTGGTGGGCAAAAACCAGGCCTCTGTGAGTCAGTTCCAGAAGAGATTTGCCCACCTGGCTCCGGGTCTGTGGTGCCTTTTTCCCCCTGCCAGGGAGCTGTGCCGTGTTTGCAAATGGTTGAGTTACAGCATTGCACTCAGCCTGCTGGAGCTGCTCAGCAGGGAAGAGTTCTGCTGGGAGCTCCCTGCCCTGGCGTTCCTGGTGGAGGTGATTCCCATGGCGAGCACTGCCTGGCCGTGCTGCCTCCAGCTCCCTGCCCTCTGGCAGCTGCAGCTGCCTGGGACGGTGCCCGTGCCCCGTGCTGCTGCCTGGGCCCAGCCCTGTGCGGGTCCGGGCTCCTGCTGCCCGGGCACCCCATCACTGCTCTATGCCTTTCAGGCCCTGCACTGCCTGGACACGAGGGAATGCAGTGACAGCGTCCTGCAGATCCTTTCAAGGCACCTGTGCAGCGAGTGCCCCGAGAGGCGTCGCCTGGCGCTCCGAGGCCTGGAGGTGCTCAGCGAGGATCCCGTGATGGTGAGAAGGGGGCAGTTGGCAGCGTGGGGCTCCCAGCTCTGCTGCCTCCCCGTTCAGCTGCCCCAGTCCTTCGGGACAGGCCTTTGGCCTCTGGGCCCCAGGGCAGCAGTGCGGGGGCTGCCCCGCCGGAGCGCTGTTGGCGCTGCAGCCGTTCAGGGCTTCACAGCACAGTGTCGTGTTCCACACAGGCTGACGACATTTGGAACCTCGCTGAAAGCCTCAGAGAGGCACTGCGGGATGCAGACAGAGACATTGTTGGGATGACCCTCTTTGTGTTCATCAACGTGCTCCAGTCCAAAGCCATCCAAATATCCAGCCCCACCGCCCTCAAGTTGGCTGAGGCAATCTGGCCACTCCTTGACCACGTAAGGCTCTGTGTCCCCCACCCTGGGTACTGGGTGCCACCACAAAATTGTTTTCCCTTCTGAATTTTCAGGCCTGTGCCCTGGTGGGCCTGGGCAAGCCAGTGCTGAAATCTTTTCCTCTTCCTTCCTACAAGGAATTCAGCCCTGTGCAGCAACTCTCCATGGTCCTCTTCACTGGGGTGATGGAAGTGGTAGAGGGAGCAGGAAAAAACATCCTGGAGCCACAGGTGTGCCTGAGCCTGCTCCCACTCTACTTCCACTGGCATAATAAGAACAAGAGGGTGACAAAGGTGAGGACTTGTGGGCTCTGGTGTCCCCATGGCAGGGGGCTGGGCTTCTTCCTGCCCTGGCCCATCGCTGCCTCCAGCCTCATCCCGGCCTTGGTGCAGGGATGTGGGTCCCGTGCCCTGGGCTGCACTTCAGTATCCTGGTGTCTCTTGCTCTGCAGGCCTCTCAGAAAGCACTGCTTCGTGCAGCCACGTTCCTGAAGAGGAGGGATCTGGAGCACTTGGTGACCATGGAACAGCCCTGGAGGCTGTCCAAGTGCCTGGTAAGGACGTCCCCAAAGTGCCAGCCCCTGCTGGCCAGTGTGAGGGGCTGGCACTGTGCCTGTGCCCACTGCAGCAGCCACACAGCCCAGCCTGTGGCCCACACACTGCTCCCTTGGCTCGGCCATGTGGGCTCTTGTGCAGGCTCCTGTCCCCTGAGCAAGGGTGCTGGTAGAGCCCCGGCCCAGCCGGGCTGTGGTGCAGGCCGGCCCCAGGGCTCCCCGGCAGCGCCCCAGCCCTCTGCTCTCTGCAAAGCCCAGCACCAGCGGCTGCTGGCCGGCCACTGGGGCAGGGGAGGCCAGTGGTGGGCGCGGGGAGCGGCCGGCCCAGGGCCAGAGCCTGTGCCGAGCCTTCCCTCCGTGCCCCGCTGCTCTCCGCAGCTGCAAAAGGAGCAGAGCCGAGCGGCCGAGTACGTGCGCCAGGCCCTGCCGTACCTGCAGAGCCGCCAGGAGGCCCAGCGAGAGCTGGCCGTCAGGTTCATGGGTGAGCCCCCAGCGCGGGGCCCTGCCCGGCTGCTGCAGCGGCAGCAGGGCCGGCCCGGGGGCTGTGGAGCCCCGAGTGCCCCCGCGGCTGCTGCCCCCTCTGCCAGCACAGCCGCCCCTCGGCCGGCCCCATGCGGCTCCCATGGCAGGGCAGGAGGGCGTGTGGCCGGGCTGGCAGCCACGGCCGCTGTGGTGCAGCTGTGCCGTGGGGCCCTGATGGGCTCTGTCTTCGCAGGGACGGCCGCCAGGTATATGACGGGGCAGCTGCAAGAGCTGCAGTTCATCCGCCAGGGTGAGTGAGGGCAACGCCGTGGCCGTGGGGGCTGCCGGCAGCAACACAGACCCTGGGCAGGGAGCTGCCATCCTGCCGCGGCTGCCCAGGGCTCTGCTCCCTGCACGGACCAGGGGCAGGCTGGCCAAAGGAGGCACACTTGGCAGGGGCACGGCAGCTCTGGGTGGCCAGCACCTTGGGGCTGATCCCGCGGGGCCCTGCTCCCTGCTGGCCGGGCCAAGAGCTGGGGGGGATGGTCCCAGGGCTACCCACACAGCTTGCCTCTCATCTTGCCTCCATTCCTTTCTCTCGCAGCCCTTCAAGGCATGACTGAGGACAGCCCAGCAATCTCCAGCCTGGCACTTCAAACCTTGTACATCATCGCAGCTGTGCACAGAGCTCCCCACTCCAGATTCTGGCAGCTCAGAGACTGGCTCTGCAGGCTGTGCAGGACCCGACTTTCTCTGCAGGGCAGTGTCTGCCTGTGCTGCTGGAGCTCTGTGGAGAACTGAGCGGGGAAGCTGCGTCTGCTGGGGCCACCTGAGCCTGTGGGGAAGGAGCCTCTTCCCTGCAAGTGCTGCCTAAGGATTTTAATGTGTATTTCATAGGTTTTCATAGAGTTAGATAGGTTGAATAAGTTTTCCTAAGTCTTTAACATTTTAATGTGCCCCAGTGCTGCCTAAGGATTTTAATGTGTATTTCATAGGTTTTCATAGAGTTAGATAGGTTGAATAAGTTTTCCTAAGTCTTTAACATTTTAGGTAGCATTTAGAAGTTACTTAAGATTTTCTCACATGTTCCTGAAATTCTGTTAGACATAGCTTAGCAAGTTCATGTTGTTTAGAAGAACACCTTTAAGAACTGACACTGAGACCACAGGAGCTGGCTGATGGCCGGGCCCAGAGAGTGCTGCTGAACGAGGCTGTGTCCAGCTGGTGGCCGGTCACCAGTGGTGTCCCCCAGGGATCAGTGTTGGGCCCAGTTCTGTTTAACATCTTTACTGATGATGTAGAGGAGGGGATTGAGTCCATCGTTAACATATTTGCACCAAGTTAGGAGGGAGTGTGGACCTGGTGGGAGGCGGGAGGGCTCTGCAGAGGGACTGGGGTAGGTTGGAGAGATGGGCAGTGGGAGGAAGTTCAACAAGGCCAGGTGCAGGTCCTGCCCTTTGGCCACAACAACTCCCTGCAGCAGAACAGGCTGGGGACAGAGTGGCTGGAGAGCAGCCAGGAGGAAAGGGACCTGAGGGGTTGGACAGACAGGAGGCTGAACATGAGCCAGCAGAGTCCCTAGGTGGCCAAGAAGGCCAATGGGATCCTGGCCTGTATCAAGAATAGTGTGGCCAGCAGAATGAGGGAAGTGATCCTTCTCCTGTACTCAGTGCTGGTGAGGCACTCCTGCCCTGTGGCAGAAACACTGGAGACCAGGCCTGGGCAGGAGGGTGGGGACACTGCCAAGACTCAGCAATTCAGCACATTATACAACAACTGGTGAAAAACAAATTGGATGCAGCCCCTACTATGGGAGAGACACTTAAGGCCATAGAACAGGTGAAAACTGGCAAGGCAGCTGGGGCTGATGGAATTCCACCCAAAATCTGGAAGCATGGAGGTCAAGCACTCCATGCCAAATTCCACGAGCTTGTTGTGCGTTGCTGGGAACAGGGCGAACTACCACCGGATCTCCGTGATGTCGTCATCATCACCCTGTGCGAGAAGAAAGGGGAAAATCAGACTGCTCAAATTACCATTGCTGGTACAATCCTTGCAAGAATACTTCTGAACAGATTAGTACGCACTATTGCAGAAGAACACCCAACACTTGAGGGTGCTCAGAGACAGTGAGACCAGCAGAGTTGTCAGCAGAGATGTTTTCTGCTTTGGAGGAACCGGTCTGGAATGTTCATGTGTTAAAGCAGAGAGCCCGTTATCCTGTGGGTGCTCAGGTGCTCCCAGGCTCCAGGCCTCACTTGCCTTGGCTTCTCCTTCTCTTCCACGTGTCTCACAAGAACCTAAAGGATACTGCCTGAGGAGCTGACATTGCTGGTTCCCCCTGTTAGCTGTGTGCTTGGAAAATGCAGCTCTATGGCCACAGAAATGGAGGAGAATCCTGGCTGGCAGCAATCCCTCAAGGTTCTTGTGCAACACCTTGCAGGGCTGACCCAGAAGTTCCCTCCAGCTCCAAAGTTACACCTTGTTGTATGAGTTCCTATTCAGGGAAGTTCTAAATAAATCCATGGCTGGAGTTCCATGTGCAGAGATGCACATGTGCATAACGGCAACTATCCAGGACAGAGTGAAAAGGGTTCCTCCTCCCCCCAATCAGCTAAGGGAAAAAGAAGAGGGAGAGGAAAAAAAACCCCTCAAAGCAGGTTTATGCTGAAATTAACTACATGTATTTGTACAGAAAAGAGAAAATTAAGAGAAAAGCACAATATAACACACAACCACACAAGTTATGCACAACAAGAAATAATTTCCCACTTCCCAGTAAACACAAGTTCTACCATTTTAACTAGAAATCATTCTAGAGAAGTCAATTCTTCAGAGACAGACTTAGGCAGAGAGAAAAGCTAAGAACAAACATTTTACTTCCCTAAGATAACATGATGGTAAGCTGGTGCTCCGGGCTTGGGCCTCCCCATCCCTCCTGGGACGGCAGAGTGTCTTGCTGGGACCACAGCTGTGAAGCGACTCAACAAGCCACAACCAAACACACTGGATTTTACCCCCTTTGAGATGATGTAGTATGGTGTGGAATACAATATTATTGGCTGGAAGAAGTCAGCTGTTAGCTAGCTCAGCCCAGCTTAAATCAGCTGACAATCCTAGGCCTAAATCAGCTGACAATCCTAGGCCTAGCTGCACTTTAAAACCTAAATTTAGGCCCACCTGGCCAAAACCATAACACGGGCTCTCTGCTTTAACACATGAACATTAATTTCCAAACCGGTTCCTCCAAAGCAGAAAACATCTCTGCTGACAACTCTGCTGGTCTCACTGTCTCTGAACACCCTCAAGTGTTGGGTGTTCCTGACTATCAGTCCCAGCTGGAATCCGTCATTCCCCACTCCTTCCCAGCTGCAGCACTGCATCTCCATACAGTAACACCTTCTTTACTGTTTCTTCACTGATAAAACACACAGTTTCTCCTGAAACATAAACACACCTGTCAGTGTCTTTACTTCAGCAGGAACAGGAGATCTCTGTGTGTGTAACAAATGACTGAGTTTCACTTACACAAGCAGCAGCTCAGCACCTCAGTGTAACCAGCCCTCTGTAAGACACAAAAACAAATTCTGCCTTCTTACTTTCGTTTCCCTATTTTTCTTTTAAGACTGAGGTAGAACAGCCAAGTAGCACATGGATGTAATGGGTGTGTCTATGGAATCACAGATTTAGTTTCAAATAAATTAATCCAAACCTCACACAGGCTCCAATGAGCAGAGAAGTGCATTTGAAGACAAAGAGGAGGTGCAAGCTGAGTTTTGTCCTGCTCATTCAGGGTATGCCACAATCCAAGGGTGAATTAGCTGAGATTGAGTCACTCCTGCAATGGACTGAATGCATCTGTGTGTCCATGTCCACATGAGTCTGGTGATGGTGCTGCAGCCTGGGCTGCATGGCCAGCAGAGCCAGGGAGAACAGAAGTGACAAAGACATGGCCTGGTGGGAGGGAAGGGAGCTCAACAGGTGCTGCTGGGACAGAGCAGGGCACTGGGGACATCCAGCATGTCCCCAAAGCCTCTCTGGGCACGTGTCACCACTGAGAGCCCTGAGCCCTCTGCCCCAGCCCAAAGGCTGTACCATGCCCTGCCCTGACAGTCCCGGCTCACACTGTGGGTTAGAAACCCCCTGGGTGTCTGCCCTGTCCTGCCATAAGAAACTGCAGTTGTGGATTAACGATTGGATTTGATGATGTGACAGCTCTTTTTATACCTCAGAGACTGGGATTCTCTGTTCCCTTCACTTGGGCATTCAGGTCCCCACCACCTCAACAAGACACACTTGGGGACTTCAAGGCACTTCAGGGCAACCTCCCACTTACTGTCATCCCCTCACCATGACCCCCAGCCCCCTGTTTGCCTCCAGAAGGCTTTGGCAGGAGCAGCACTGGATGCACAGCCCCCCACACACTGAACTGGCACAAGCACGGCCTGTGTGTGGTTCCTGCCACATGTGCAGTGAGGCCAGAGAAACCTCCTGATGGGCCTGGGCATCAAAGCCACGCACTGATGGGATATGGGCCTGACTCTGAGTGGCACAATCCATGGGGGAGCCCTCCAGCTCGGGCTCTCAGGGGCATGGGAGGCTCTCCCTGTGCAGCTCTCTGGGAATGTTGAGAGATGTGAGTGTGCCCCGAGCGTGAACACTCCCCAGCTGGGACGTGCACACCCTGGGCTGGGCTGGGCTTTGTCCTGCAGTATTTGCCTCTGTGTATTGGGTGTATTCCCTCAACATTTCTTCCTGTGGACAGCACTGCGTGAATTTATGTGCATCAGGCATAATCTATGTAATAAAATCATCATGGGATGAATTTCTGTAAATAAGGCATCGTTTACGCAATAAACTCATCACTGGATGAATGAAAATAAACGGGATCATTCATGTAATAAACATCCCATTGGATGAGTTTCTCTAAATAAGGCATAACGTATGGAAATAAACTCATGCGGGGAAGAACTGATATAAGTAAAAAGTTGATGAATTTAGGCAAATCTCTTCCTACAGAGCAGGAATACAGGGTAGAGAGCCCGGAAAGGTCTGCAATTGGCATTCCTTCCCGATTCAGCCGTGGCCAGAGCAAGGCACAGAAGGACAGGAGGGCCGAGCCGGGCAGCGCTGCTGCGGCACACGGAGACGCTGAGCCCGGCGGGGCGCGTTGGCCCCGCACTGGCGGGATGCGGGCGCGGTTCCCGATTGACGCGATGCGCGGGGCACCCCGGGGCAGCGGAGCAGGCAGAGGCACAGCCAGGGCGGGCTGAGCTTTGCTGCAAGTGCTTTATTGCGGGGCCGTGCGGGCCCGGGAGTGGCTCAGCGGGAGCGGCTCAGCGGCGCCGGTGGCGTCTCCCGGCTCTGCGGCGTCGGCGGTGGTAACCGCGCCTACGGGAGCTGCGGCGGCTCCTCCGCACGCCTCGGCGGCGGGAGCGGCTCCTGCGGGAGCGGCTGCGGTGGGAGCCCCGGCAGGCCCGCGCCATGGCCGGCTGGTTGCGGCGCCGCGAGCCTGCCCGGCATTTATAGCCCAGCCCCAGGCAGCGCTTTGGGACGCCACCGCCCTGCCGAGACCCCAGCGCTGCTGCCCCCACAACGTGGGGATGCACCCCGACGGCAGCTGGGCACACCAATGCCACGGATGCAACATCCCAATGTCTGTCTTTTGGGAAGGAGCATTAGTTTCAATGCCCCCGTGCTGCGCCGTCAGACACAAGGAAACCCCGAGCAAGTGCCGTATGCGCTCAGGTGTGGCGCAGACTTTGTGCTGCCTTTTTTTTTGGGAATTCCAGCCGAGAATGTTGTCCAGCCCTCCGAGTGCACCTGTCCGAGCTGCCTGTGCATGCACAGGCAGCATGGGGCGTGCCCCCGGGGATTCTGAAGCATCTACTCGTGTTGCCAGTTGATATATCTCAGGGGAGAGGTGTGTAGGAAAATTTTCCTTCTCTTTTATGTAGAAGACGGCAATAACCTATGAAACAAAGGCACTGTAACAAAGAGGAAAGTTTTATTTCCAGCACGCTCTGGATGCCTCAAACCACATGGAGTCTGGAAGCACACCTTCCATTCAAACTTCGCACATTTTGTGGTTTTGTGAAGTCCTGTCTGTTTTCATCAGATAATGCATATTCATCGGCTTGCTCATCTTGCTGTAAGAGGTGTCTTCTCCAAAGTGAGAGGGGGGTTGTCCTAGTTCAGCAGTAGGGACCAGTTAACACTGTGTGTGGGGGTGATCAAAGCTGTGTATTCTACCCCCTCTATTCATTCCCCAAGGACAATGGACCATTAGCAGCAGCTGCCCAGGGAGCCATTGGCACCTTCCACCCAGCCTGAGGGGGCGAAGCTGCTAATGGGCCATCAACAGTTCAACAATACCCCCTGGCTCCAGAGTTAATCACCCATTGTGTGAGTCCTCGTCCTGGGAGAGGGACTGGGTGCTCCCTGAGGGCACATAAGTGGTGGGTAAGAAGACCTCGGGAACTTCTCGTGGGATCCAGAGAAGCAGCAGGACCTTGACAGGAGGAAATCACTGCTCTCACCCAGACCACAGCCCTCGCCTGCACCAACAGGTTTTTTCACTTCCTTTTGCTCTGGACTTGGGGGAGCCACGTGGGTCTCAGCACAAGGGCTAACAAACCCCCTTGGGTTTGTGCCCCAGGACACTGGATTATACTGCTAGGTTTTTGTGAGTTGAAAGGAATTTCCCTTTTGTGTCAGTGTATTTATTGTAATATTATTATTAAATTTCAGCTCTTACTTATAATCTCCCTCGTGGTGAGTTCATTTCCCCTGCTGGTTCGCCTTTAAACCAGCACAGGGGTGTCATCTTCTCCTATACTGGTTGTGCAGGATCCCCCCACATTAGATGAAGGGTCTTCTTTGTTCAGAGAGACCACAACGTGGTCTTTGTGCACAGGGGCCTCTGCATGTTTATTTTAAGTACTTGGTGTTTTCCCCCCATCGTAAAAGGCCCTCGGTGCCAGGTCCTGACAAGCTTACAATCTTCGTACAATCTTCGAGGTATGCCTAAATATTTCCTATACTATCACAGCAATATAAAAAGAAACCTTAAATAAAGAGATCTTATTTCAATTCAACTAATCTTGCTTGTAATAAGACCCTGTTATTTTATTTCTCACTCCAATGGGGTTTGTTTTTGCAAAGCAAGGAGAGAGTGGCTCAGTGGGAAGAAAACACCTTAAATCAAACGGTGGGTGATTTTAGTGTTGTACATAAGTTTTCATTTTCTGGTATTAGTGAAATATTCTCCCTATTGACTTAACGGGTTGTCTTTCTCCTTGAAGGTTGTTTTTTAAAAAGTCTTCCCAGAATTAGTCTCTTCATGTGAGACTGCTTGTTGGGCACATGCTGGCAGCTGTCCTTCACTTCAGAGTGGCTGCAGCTTAGAGTAGAAAAGAAAAAGAAAATTTAGGTATACAAACACTTCTGGTTTATCTTCTGATACTCTGCTAAGACTTCTTAAAGAACCGTGTTCAAGAAACAACAACCCGTGTAGTCAAAAAGAACATTGCACTAATACAAGAGAGGTGAGGCTTGCTATATTGTAACTTGTTTAGAGCCATTTAGAAGAGCATTTTTGTAAGGCACTGGCCTGAATGTCATGAAAACTCAAATGTTTTCTGTTTGTCTTCTGTCACAGATAAGCAGGAAACAAGGGGGTCTGGACAAACAGTGGTAAAACCAGAAAACCAAAATTTACTGAACCAAGCAAAGCTTTAAAGAAAACCTTGAAGAAGACTAGACCTGCAGCTATAAGAAATAAATCGAAAGACCACACTTAAATTGGTAAATATTGTCGAGTTAGAAAAGAAATATATAGCCAAAAGATAATTAGTCTTTTAATCACTTGTCTAAGCCCTAAAAACGTATTTCTTCGGTAATTTACAAGATGTTTGTCAAAGCTTAGAAGGCTGTGTAATGATTGATATGTAGAAATTAATCACGGAATATACTTAGTGAAATTCACTTCATAAGCTGGCCAAAATTTTCTTCTGTGTGATTTGTGGAGAAAAGACCAATAAGGTTATAGAGAGGTACATTTATTGAAGGTCCGGGTGCAGGGGTGTTGGCTCCTCCAAAAACATGCACACCTGGTCGAGTTAACAACTTGTTTATATGCGAGTAAGTTACACATCTTCATTATTTCTCATGCATAAACATTATTTTCCTAGAAAAGACAGGGTTATTATAATGAGTTCTAAGAACTGATTTCCATCTTCTCTGCCCCATGCACCTCCTTCTTAAGCCTGTGCCTTTGCCCCTGGGAATTGGGGGCGAGGATCTCTGGTGGCCTTTGGGGATGAAGTTTGTAGTCTTCCTCTTGTGAACTTTCCACCTTTGGCTCAAAACGGCTCCAAACTGGATCTGCTGGCAACTGTAACTGGTTTAATTGGTGAATTCCTCTAATTATCCTGTTCTTTTGTCATATTTTCTGATTTATCTTTGTTTCATATGGTGTCCAATCTATTTTACTTAGCATAAGAAGTCCCTAAGCCCCCTTAGTACAGAAGTTTCAAGGACAGGTCCTACACATCTGTACCTTACGATTTTTACCATATGCTAAGCTACTTTAGATAAAGTGATTTTTGTAATAACTAGTTAACAAATTCTGTGATACATGTTTTTACGACCCACCCCAGGAAAAGGGGAGGGCGAGGTAACCCAGGTTTTTATCAATAATTCCCTTGGGGTGGATTGGAGTGAAGTGATACGGAATAAGCGGTGTTTGAAAACCCATCTAGGTAGGGTTTATTTTAACAATTTTGTATCAACGGGTCATATAAGAATGTGACATAGAAATAACCTTGTGGAGGGGGGAGAGGAGGAAGAAAATGCATAGGGGAGAGAAAGACAAGTGTGTGGGGGGGGAGGAAATCAAAGACAGGTAAGGGAGGTAAGAGAGAGTAAGGAAAAAGAAAATATGAGAATGAAAAAAAACTTATATAATCACCGCCTACTGGATCCAGCGCTGCATCTTAATAATCCTGAAGGCAATGGTCTTGATGCGCAGGTGATGGGGGCAAAGAACAGAACCCAAACCCTCAAAGTCAGCAGTCAGCATATATACCCTCAGCATGCTTTTGCACCTCCCCCGAGGCAGGGAGTTGTTTCCATGGAGTAGTGTCACCAGCCGGGCCATGAACCCCCAATATTTTTTCCGCCTTTTGCTGAGTTCATGTGAAGGGCAGGGTAAGCTCAGCTCTTCCTGCCTCTTCAGGGCTTGACACCTTCAGCACTGGAGGGAGGAGAGGGCCCCAACTGCCCATCAGAGGTATAATGCAAAAGACAAAAGCCTGCAAAAGTCTCCTAGAATGCATAAATCATTACCCGTTTCAGTCTCCAACAAATGTATCAATTAATAGCCTTATCAATTAATAAGGATAAGTCCCTCCAATCATGTGGAGTTGCGTTTTGTAAAGCACAGACCCTGCGCTGCCCACCAGTGTCAATGAGGGTCCTCTGGCTGTGGATCGGTTCCTTTGGATCATCAGAAAATGCAAACTTACGAACAACACTAAAAATATCCTCCGTTTGACTCAAGGTAGTTTGTTCTCAGTGAGCCACCTGTTTCCTGCTTTGCAAAAGAAACCCCACCCCTTTCCCCCGTCTCCCCCGAGATCTGTCACCGGGCAACAAAATGAGTAGGAGATCCAGATTCCCCTGGGACACGCCCCACGCTGCCGGTACATGCAGAGGCAGCTCGGACAGGTGTACTCCGAGGGCTGGACAACATTCTCGGCTGGAATTTCTGAAAAAAAAAAGAAGGCAGCTCCAAGTCCGCACCGCACCTGAGCGCATCCGGCACTTGCTCGGGGTTTCCTTGTGTCTGACGGTGCAGCACGGGGGCATTGAAACTAATGCTCCTTCCCAAAAAAACAGACATTGGGATGTTGCATCCGTGGCATTGGTGTGCCCAACTGCGAGGAGTCGGTGCCGGCCGTCGGGGCGCATCCCCGCGTTGTGGGGGCGGCAGCACTAGGGTCTCGGCAGGGCGGTGGCGTCCCAAAGCGCTGTCCGGGGCTGGGCTATAAATGCGGGGCGGGCTGGCGGCGCCGCACCCAGCCGGCCATGGCGCGGGCCCGGCGGCGCTCCCGCAGGAGCTGGTCCCGCCGCAGCCGCTCCCGCAGGAGCCGCTCCCCCCGCCGAGGCGTGCGGAGGAGCCTCCGCAGCTCCCGCAGGCGCGGGTACCGCCGCCGACGCCGCTCAGCCGCTCCCGCTGAGCCGCTCCCGGGCCCGCACGGCCCCGCAATAAAGCACTTGCAGCAAAGCTCAGCCCGCCCTGGGTGTGCCTCTGCCTGCTCCGCCGCGTCTCTCGCCGCCCCCTCTGCCCCGGGGTGCCCCGCCCATCGCGCCGCTCGGGAACCGCGCCCGCATCCCGCCAGTGCGGGGCCAACGCGCCCCGCCGGGCTCAGCGTCTCCGTGTGCCGCGGCAGCGCTGCCCGGCTCGGCCCTCCTGTCCTTCTGTGCCTTGCTCTGGTCACAGCTGAATCGGGAAGGAATGCCAACTGGAGATCTTTCCGGGCTCTCTACCCGGTCTTCCTGCTCTATAGGAAGAGATTTGCCTTAATTCATCAACTTTTTATTTCCATCAGTTCTTCCAAGGGTGAGTTTATTTCCATAAGTTATGCCTTATTTACAGAAATTCATCCAATGAGGAGTTTCTTACGTGAATGATGCCCTATTTATTTTCATTCATCCAATGATGAGTTTATTGCGTAAATGATGCCTTATTTACAGAAATTCATCCCATGATGAGTTTATTAAGTAAATTATGCCTATTTTACAGATAGTCATTCAATGATGAGTTTATTGCTTAAACTATACCTTATTTACAGAAAGTCATCGAATGATAATTTTATTATATAAGTTATGCCTGATGCACATAAATTCACTCAGTGCTGTTCACAGGAAGAAATGTTGAGGGGATACACCCAATATACAGAGGCAAATACTGCAGGAGAAAACACAGCCCAGCCCAGGGCGTGCATGTCCCTGCTGTCCCTGCATGCTTGGGCCACACTCACATTTCTCAACATTCCCAGAGAGTTGCACTGGGAGAGCCTCCCATGCCCCTGAGATCCCGAGCTGGAGGGCTTCCCCATGGATTGTGCCACTCAGAGATGGGCCCATATCCCACCAGTGTGTGGCTTTGATGCCCAGGCCCATCAGGAGGTTTTTCTGGCCTCACTGCATGTGTGGCAGGAATGACACACAGGCCATGCTTGTGCCAGTTCAGTGTGTGTGGGGCTGTGCATCCAGTGCTGCTCCTGCCCAAAGCCTTCTGGAGGCAAAAAGGGGGTGATGGGTTGTTGTGAGGGAATGTCAATAAGTGGGAGGTTGCCCTGAAGTGCCTTGAAGTCCCCAAGTGTGTCTTGTTGAGGTGGTGGGGACCTGGATATTCATGTGACGGGAACAGAGAATCCCAGTCTCTGGGGCATAAAAGGAGCTGTCACATCATCAAATCCAATCGTTAATCCACAACTGCAGTTTTTGTAGCAGGACAGGGCAGACACCCAGGGGGTTTCTAACCCAGAGTGAGAGCCAGGACTGTAAGGGCAGGGCACGGTACAGCCCTTGGGCTGGGGCAGAGGGCTCAGGGCTCTCAGTGGTGACACGTGCCCAGAGAGGCTTTGGGGACATGCCGGATGACCCCAGTGCCCTGCTCTGTCCGGGCTGCACCTGCTGAGCTCCCTTCCCTCCCACCAGGCCATGTCTTTGCTACGTCTGTTCTCCCTGGCTCTGCTGGCCATGCAGCCCAGGCTGCAGCACCATCACCAGACTCACGTGGACATGGACACACAGATGCATTCAGTCCATTGCAGGAGTGACTCAATCTCAGCTAATTCACCCTTGGATTGTGGCATACCCTGAATGAGCAGGACAAAACTCAGCTTGCACCTCCTCTTTGTCTTCAAATGCACTTCTCTGCTCATTGGGTCCTGAGTGAGGCTTGGATTACTTTATTTGGAACTAAATAAGTGATTCCATAGACACACCCATTACGTACATGTGCTACTTGGCTGTTCTACATGAGTCTTTAACAAAAAAAAAAGGAAAAATAGAAGCAAAGATGGTGTGATTTGTTTTTATCTTGTGTTTTATATAGGGCTGGTTACACTGAGATGCTGAGCCACTACTTGTGTAAGTGAAACTCAGTTACACAGAGATCTTCTGTTGCTGCTGAAGTAAAGACACTGTCAGGTGTCTTTATGCTTCAGGAGAAACTGTTTGTTTTATCAGTGAAGAAATAGTAAAGAAGGTGTTACTGTATGGAGATGCAGTGCTGCAGCTGGGAAGGAGTGGGGAATGACGGATTCCAGCTGGGACTGATAGTCAGGAACACCCAGCACTTGAGGGTGCTCAGAGACAGTGAGACCAACAGAGTTGTCAGCAGAGATGTCCATGTGCAGTGATTGTTCCTCTGCTGCACTAAACCCAGGAGTTTTGGGTAGAGATGAAACATATATCTCTTTAGTTTTTCGAGAGTTTTTTGCTTGCCCTGAACATGCCTAAGGGTGCAAGGTTTGTGTTCCCTGTGTTGTTCAGGGGAGGAAAAAACTAAAGTAGAAAAAGGGAACTGGCATGTGTTTTAAGGTCAGAAGAACTTTTAAACATTAAAATCAACAGCAGAGTCCTTGAACTCCAGTTACTGTAAAAGCCATATGATTTTTATTAAAAATCCACATGTGGAGTTGCTACTGTGCCAGAGAAAGGAAAGGACTTTAGAAAGAAGTGACATTTTAGATCATGAGAGTGGGAAACGGTGCCCACAGGCTTGTGCTTTTCCCTTGGTTGCTGTGCACAGGGAAGCACAAAGCCCATGGTGTGATGGACAGGCCCTTCAGCCATCCTGGAGAAACCACTGTGGAAAGAAGAGGACACGCTTCCACTGCACCATGGAAAGCCCATGGAAATGAGTGGCAAAATCAGCTGTGTGTGACAGAATGTGTGTGGGCAGGAGCCATTACAGTGATGCTGTTTCTGTGCTTCTATTCCATGCTGCTTTCCTTCTTGCATTTCTTCCTGTCTGACTCTGTCATTGTTTTCTTTTCTGATATCGTATTTCTATATTTCTATCATAGTATCATAGATTCAGTTGCGTTGGAAGAGAACTCTGAGATCATGAAGTCCAACCCTTGCTCCAACTCCAGTCCGTTTACCAGATCATGGCACTCCGTGCCATGGCCAATCTCAGTTTAAAAACCTCCAGGGTGAGAGAATCCACCACCTCTCTGGGCAGGTCATTCCAATGTGTTGTAGTTTGGGATTATTATGTAAATTCTCTCCCCTGCCACTTAACTGCCCAGGCCAGCGGTTAACAAAAGAGGCAGTTAACTGTGATCGCTGGGGTGGGGGCAGGTTTGTCTCTTTTGGGTTTTTTTTTTGGATATTCTCCTCAGTCTTGGCTCGGCTGAACGGGGGAGTGGGGGCTCCAAGGAGGCAGGCTGCCCTGCTGGTTACTGCTGGGGTTTTCCCTGGCTGTCTTGCCGCTGCCTACTTCGGATTACTTTTTCCTGCCGTGCTGCTACCTGCCTTGGATTTGCTGCTGGTTGCTCGTACCTTTTCTGCTTCTTGGACGGGGAACACAGGGGGAAGAGACTGAGTCCATCTGAAAGCCCACTGCTCGTCTGTTTCGCTGGAGAGGGACTGAAACTCACCCTGCAGCCAGCGGGCTGTGACAAGGACACTTAAGTATAACCTTTCCTCCCGGAGGAAAACCTGCTGGGTTTTGTTGTTGTTGTTTTTTTTTTTTTTTCTTTCTTCTTTTCTCTTATGGTGTTGGGGAAGTGGGTTGCACTAGTCTGTTTACATATATATATATATATATATATAGCAGTTATCCTTCTTGTATTAAAATTCCTTTTCTTAAATTTGATAAAGAGTGGTGTGATTATTGAGGAGGAGGCCCCTCCCCTGCTTGTGGGTAAAACATTTTGGTTTTTCCCCTCAAACTGAGACATTTCTTGGCGCCCAACGTGGGGCTTGTAAACAAAGAAGGATAACTGCTATTTTGTGGCACCATGTGGGTCTTGAGCTTAGGGTTCATCAGGACCATCCTGTATAATATATTGGCTTTTTGTTGGTACAAATTCATGCCAAAAGGAGCGGCAGGTTTAAGTCTTATCAACAAATCAATGAGCAAAACTCAAATAGCCGCAATTATTATTGAGTTCTTACTCTGGATTTATGGTGCCATGAATTCGATGCCTTTGGATGTCATGTGGGTGGTGCTCTCCAGGCTGTTTTCCTGCCGCAACCTAAGCTGCTACCTCTGGGGATTCAGTGATAATAGTACGGACCCTTGGGAAGGAACAAAGGGGAATCTCTTCTCCCAACCCTTTGTCCATTCCCCATTCAAGTCTGCTACAACAGCTTTTGAGATGTTTAAATTCTCCCTGGATGCCAGAGATATCTTGCTCTTTATGGTTTTTCTGCAGGGTTGTATCCCTGCAGCTTACAGAATGTTTGAAGGTAGGGCCAGGGTTTTTCCAGAATGCATTCAGAAACCTAGCCCAGTGAAGGGGGAAAAGCGAGAGAATAAAACCCCTGATGCCACAGTGAAGGGAGAAAAGGATGAGGCTAAACCAGGAGGACAGGCCAAGCCTATGGAAGTTGCCCCTATTCAGAAAAGGAAATATAAGACCAAATTAGACCATCCAGCAGACGATGAGGGGGCTGCTGCACCTCCACAGCAAGCAGACCCAGAGCCTGAGATCATCACTGAGTCATTGTCATTTGATAATCTCCGTAGTTTGCGGAAAGACATTGCTCGACACCCGGGTGAGCCCATCCTGACTTGGTTGATCCGAGTTTGGGACCTTATGGGTGAAACCTTACAACTGGATGGTGCTGAAGCCAGGTTTTTGGGGGCTCTGGCCCAGGACGTGGCTATTGAACAGGTGTTCGTGGGGGAATCAAAGCCCCTTTCACTCTGGGCACGACTTCTAACGAGTGTAAGAGAGAAGTTTGTTTATAGAGAAATCCTGCAGGAACATCATATTAGGAAGACTTGGAAGACGATGGAAGAAGGAATTTTACGTCTGAGGGAGATGGCAATGATGGACGTGCTTTTTGGAAGAGGTGGGCAAGCCAATAATGACCCTGACAAGGTCAGATGCACACCACATATGTGGTGGGACCTTTCACGCTCGGGGCCAGCTGAATACACCGATTTCCTGGCATCCATGTATAGGGAAGAGAACCAAGAAACAGTGGGCGCTGTAGCAAATAAGCTCCGGATATATGAAAGCATGACCCACAGCCCAATGCAGGCCCGTATTTCTGCTGTAGAGACATTGGTTGAGAGTCTCAAGACGCTGCCTGCAGAGGTAAAAGCGATCAGAGAGGAAATTAGGGAAAGTCTCCAAGTGGCACCAGTGCGAATGAGAACCTCTGAAGTCAGAGCCAGACGCCCCCCAGCCAGAGGAAGTGGACAGACCTCACGAACTGAGATGTGGTACTTCCTGGCCAAACATGGAGAAGACATGGGACGGTGGGATGGGAAACCCACCCGTGCCCTTGCAGCCCGAGTACAAGAACTGAAGGAGAATGGAAGAAGGTCAGTGAGAGTAAGTGCAGTCCCAGTTTCCCACGGGCAAGAATCTGACCCACAGGAGGGCACCTCCCAGGTGTACTCATCGAGAAAAGGTTCTGACCGCTATGACCAGGATCAGTGTTAGAGGGGCCCTGCCTCTAGCCAGGTAGAGGCACGGGACAACCGTGTCTATTGGACTGTGTGGATTCGATGGCCTGGTACATCAGACCCACAAAAGTATAAGGCTTTGGTTGATACTGGCGCTCAATGCACATTAATGCCATCAGGACATGTGGGCTCAGAAACTATTTCTATTTCTGGGGTGACAGGGGGATCTCAAGAGTTGACTGTGCTAGAAGCTGAAGTGAGCTTGACAGGGAGAGATTGGCAGAAACACCCCATTGTGACTGGTCCAGCCGCCCCATGTATCCTGGGCATTGACTACCTCAGGAATGGATATTTTAAGGACCCAAAGGGGCATAGATGGGCTTTTGGAATAGCCACTGTACAGACAGAAGGGATTGAACAATTGAACTCATTGCCAGGTCTCTCAGAAAGTCCTTCTGCTGTTGGACTGTTGAAAGTTGAGGAACAGCAAGTGCCAATTGCCACCACGACAGTGCACCGTCGGCAATACCGAACGAACCGTGATGCTGTGATCCCCATCCATAAGATGATCCATGAACTGGAGAGCCAAGGGGTGGTCAGCAAAACCCACTCACCCTTCAACAGCCCCATCTGGCCTGTGCATAAGTCTGATGGAGAATGGAGATTGACTGTGGACTATCGTGGCTTGAATGAAGTTACCCCACCGCTGAGTGCCGCTGTGCCGGACATGCTGGAGCTCCAGTATGAACTGGAGTCCAGGGCAGCAAAGTGGTATGCCACTATTGACATTGCTAATGCGTTCTTCTCCATTCCTCTGGCACCAGAGTGCAGGCCACAGTTTGCTTTCACCTGGAGGGGCGTGCAGTACACCTGGAACCGACTACCCCAGGGGTGGAAACACAGTCCCACCATCTGTCATGGACTGATCCAGACTGCACTGGAGAAGGGTGAGGCTCCAGAACACCTGCAATACATTGATGACATCATTGTGTGGGGGGACACAGCAGAAGAGGTTTTTCAGAAAGGAGAGAAAATCATCCAGATCCTTTTGGGAGCTGGCTTTGCCATCAAACGGAGTAAGGTTAAGGGACCAGCCCAAGAGATCCAGTTCCTGGGAGTGAAGTGGCAGGATGGACGCCGTCAGATTCCAACAGAAGTCATCAATAAGATCACAGCAATGTCTCCACCTACCAGCAAAAAGGAAACACAAGCCTTCCTGGGTGCCATAGGGTTCTGGAGGATGCATATCCCAGCATACAGTCAGATCGTAAGCCCTCTCTACTTGGTAACCCGTAAGAAGAATGATTTCCACTGGGGCCCTGAGCAGCAACAAGCCTTTGACCAGATCAAGCATGAGATTGCTCAGGCTGTAGCCCTTGGACCAGTCAGGACAGGACCAGACATACAGAACATGCTCTACTCCGCCGCCGGGAATAATGGCCTGTCTTGGAGCCTTTGGCAGAAGGTGCCTGGTGAGACTCGAGGCCGACCACTTGGATTCTGGAGCCGAGGCTACAGAGGATCTGAAGCCAACTATACCCCCACAGAGAAAGAGATCCTAGCCGCCTATGAAGGAGTCCAAGCCGCCTCAGAGGTGATTGGCACAGAAGCACAGCTGTTTCTGGCACCTCGACTACCAGTGCTGAAGTGGATGTTGTCAGGACAGGCTGCCTCTACACACCACGCCACTGATGCTACCTGGAGCAAGTGGATTGCCCTGATTACGCAGCGCGCCCGTATAGGAAAATCAAATCGCCCTGGGATCCTGGAAATCATCACAAACTGGCCTGAAGGTGAAAATTTTGGTCTAGCAGATGAAGAGGAAGAGCAGGTGACACGTGCGGAAGAAGCTCCACCATACAATCAATTGCCAAAAGAGGAAATACGCTACGCCCTCTTCACCGATGGCTCCTGTCGCATTGTAGGGACTAATCGCAAATGGAAAGCAGCTGTATGGAGTCCCACACGACAAGTTGCAGAAGCTACTGAAGGAGAAGGTGGGTCGAGTCAGTTTGCAGAGCTTAAAGCCGTGCAGTTGGCCCTGGACATTGCTGAACGAGAGAAATGGCCAAAGCTTTACCTCTACACCGACTCATGGATGGTGGCCAATGCTCTCTGGGGATGGTTAGACCGATGGAAGAAAACCAATTGGAAACGCAGAGGGAAACCCATCTGGGCTGCCGATATATGGCAAGATATTGCCACCCGAGTAGAGAAGCTGAATGTGAGAGTCCGCCACGTAGACGCACACGTGCCCAAAAATCGGGCCAATGAGGAACATCTCAACAACCAACAGGCAGACCGAGCTGCGCAAGTGAAAGTATCACAGACAGATCTGGACTGGCAGCACAAGGGAGAGCTGTTCTTGGCTCGATGGGCCCATGATGCCTCGGGCCATCAGGGCAGAGATGCCACTTATAAATGGGCACGAGACCGAGGGGTGGATTTAACCATGGACATTATCTCTCAGGTTATCCACGACTGTGAGACATGTGCTGCCATTAAGCAGGCTAAGAGAGTGAAGCCCCTGTGGTATGGTGGACGCTGGGATAAGTATAAGTACGGGGAGGCCTGGCAGGTTGACTACATCACACTGCCACAGACCCGCCAAGGCAAGCGCTATGTGCTCACCATGGTGGAAGCAACCACAGGGTGGCTGGAGACACACCCAGTGCCTCACGCCACTGCTCGGAACACCATCCTAGGCCTGGAAAAACAAGTGCTGTGGCGACATGGCACCCCAGAACGAATTGAGTCAGATAATGGAACTCATTTCAAAAACAGCTTAGTTGCTACCTGGGCGAGAGAACATGGCATTGAGTGGGTGTATCATATCCCCTACCATGCACCAGCTGCCGGGAAAGTTGAGCGGTGTAATGGACTGTTGAAAACCACTTTGAAGGCGTTGGGTGGAGGGACTTTCAAACACTGGGATCAACACTTAGCAAAGGCTACATGGCTAGTCAACACTAGAGGCTCTGTCAATCGAGCCGGCCCTGCCCAATCAGAACCCCTTCACACTGTAGATGGAGACAAAGTCCCTGTAATACACCTGAGAGGTATGCTAGGGAAAACAGTCTGGATCAACCCTGCCTCAGGCAAAGGCAAACCCATTCGTGGGGTTGTCTTTGCTCAAGGATCTGGTTCCACCTGGTGGGTGATGCAGGAAGATGGAGAGACACGATGTGTACCTCAAGGGGAACTTATCTCTGGGTAAACGACTCATATTACTGTATTTGTAAACACTTAATTATTTGAAAGAAAATTTAAGTTTAATGTAGAGTATCGGCATGGAAGAGAATTTAGGGGTGGATAATGTTGTAGTTTGGGATTATTATGTAAATTCTCTCCCCTGCCACTTAACTGCCCAGGCCAGCGGTTAACAAAAGAGGCAGTTAACTGTGATCGCTGGGGTGGGGGCAGGTTTGTCTCTTTTGGGTTTTTTTTTTGGATATTCTCCTCAGTCTTGGCTCGGCGGAACGGGGGAGTGGGGGCTCCAAGGAGGCAGGCTGCCCTGCTGGTTACTGCTGGGGTTTTCCCTGGCTGTCTTGCCGCTGCCTACTTCGGATTACTTTTTCCTGCCGTGCTGCTACCTGCCTTGGATTTGCTGCTGGTTGCTCGTACCTTTTCTGCTTCTTGGACGGGGAACACAGGGGGAAGAGACTGAGTCCATCTGAAAGCCCACTGCTCGTCTGTTTCGCTGGAGAGGGACTGAAACTCACCCTGCAGCCAGCGGGCTGTGACAAGGACACTTAAGTATAACCTTTCCTCCCGGAGGAAAACCTGCTGGGTTTTGTTGTTGTTGTTTTTTTTTTTTTTTCTTTCTTCTTTTCTCTTATGGTGTTGGGGAAGTGGGTTGCACTAGTCTGTTTACATATATATATATATATATAGCAGTTATCCTTCTTGTATTAAAATTCCTTTTCTTAAATTTGATAAAGAGTGGTGTGATTATTGAGGAGGAGGCCCCTCCCCTGCTTGTGGGTAAAACATTTTGGTTTTTCCCCTCAAACTGAGACACAATGCCTGAGCACTCTCTCTGTAAAGAACTTCTTCCTGATATCCAACCTAACCCTCCCCTGGCAGAGCTTAAGCCCCTGCCCTCTTGTCCTACTGTTGGTTGCCTGAGAGAAGAGACCAACCCCCACTTGGCTACAACATCCTTTCAGGTTTTGTGCATCTCTAATTGTTCTCTGCCTGGCTCCAGGTGCTGCTGTGCAGGGTCCCTGTGCCCACGGGCTGGAATGTTGTTCAGCTGCAGTGGCAGGCAGCGCCAGGGGCAGGGAGAGGAGGAGCAGCACCAGGCTCTGCCACTCTCCCTTGCTCCCTGTGCCACAGGGCTCACGTCCTGGGCTCTCTAGAGCCACGAGCCAGGGGCCTGTGGCCTTCGCCCCCTGCTCTGCAGGGACAGCAGCTCCCCTTGGCAGCTGCAGTTTCCAGAAGGTGCTGGGGAGGTTCCCATGGGAGCAGCCCCCCAGTGCCAGGCTCTGAGTAAATGTCTGAGTGCCTCAGGAACACAAGGGCCTTTGGAACTTCAGTGCCACATACAGTCTGGGAAATTGTGAGAGGCAAGTCTGGACCAAGAGCCAAAGGAATGTGTGGAGAAAACAGGCTTCTGATACAGTTGTTGGTTCTCACAACTGGAATTATTAAATAGAAATATCACAGACTATGTGTGCTGGGACAAATTCCACGTGAAATAATCTATTCCTCTCTTGTATTAGTATGGAGGAACAATGTCTTACCATCTCTGTATTTCTCATCTGTCCCCTTTTGGCCTCAAACCAAAGATTTAATGAAATGGTGAATATGAACAAATTCTCTTCCCCTTTATCTGTCAGGGTAAGTGTGAACCAGGACCACATCCAGATAGCAAGGTATGAATTTTGCTTCAGCTTGGGTAATGCAGAGGGACTTGAAGGAGCAGGTAAAGCAAGTTCCATGCTGCAACACTCTAAAGGTCTGTCAGTCTCAATCCGTGTGAGGATTTTATACCAGGTTTCCATCTCTGTTGGCAGAAGGACGTAAAATTCAATGCAGACCTGTTTGCACAGCTGATGTTCTGAAAATGTATCCACTAGAATAAGCAGATTCCTATGGCATCCACATTTAGGTAACTCAGAGAAATGCATTTGCCAGTATTCCCCTGGAGTTACTCCGCTTTTGACATCTCCCTTAGAGAGCTTTCTTTGGATTTTAGGATTATTTACAGAGTGCATTGGGCTATCAAAACTCTTTGGTTTCACTCCCCAGATTTACTGGAACTGGGAGATCTGCTGGGCATACCTGGGTGTTTTCCCCAAGTCCCCCTCACTCATTCCCCAAATCCTCCAGCATCATAACATTTACATCTCCTAATTGCTTGAAATAAAGTGAATCAACACCCATTTCAATTAAAAAAATCAATTTATTGCAAATCGCTACAACTGTGCTGCCAATATATGCAAATGTCAATTTCAGTTTAAAAGTTTATTACAGAACATTAAAACAGTCATGATAATATATAAGTATCAACCAGGACTGTGAACGTGGATGGGACTGTGTCCTTCGTTGAAAGCCTCTAAATTCTTGGACTGGAAACCACTTTCTGTGGAAGAGCTGGGGAAGCCTCATGCCCTGGAAGCAATCCAAGAGAAGCTTCACTTGTCTTGGAAGCATCTGGAGGCAGATCCAGAAAAAGGGATACTGAGTAAATACCAGTTGTGTGCACACTTCCCTGGGCAGCAATTGTACTTCTCTCAGGGACTAAAATCTCACATCCTCTAAAGGAGGTTTAAAAAGAAAAAAACCCCACCACCAAATTCTGTGGCTTTCCAACAACAAATTACTTGTCTATTTAGCTCCCACCTACCCATTCAATCCTCTTGAAAAACTGCCTAACTTGCAATTGTCTGGCAGGACAGAACTGCCAGAGACCTGACTGACAGAAACCTGACTGCCAGGTCCTTTCTCCTCTGCACACAACTGTCAGGATGCTCTGTGGGGGTGACAGTGTGTGTGGATCTCTTAAGGTCTGAGGTGACTGATGAATGCACCCTTAAGGATCAGAGAGCCACCTGTAGAATGTCGATGCCTTGTAACCAGTAGGATCTCTCCATGTATGTGAGGTGAACCACTCACCAACACTGTTCTGGCATGTTGTATAGAGGAGTAGATAAAAATGAAGCTGTTACTAAAACTAAAGTCCTTTCTCTTTGGTGAGCCTTCTGATCCCACTGCAGCCTGAGTTGTCTCTGCCTTCTCTGATGCCACTAAGCTAATCTACATTACCCCAATAAAGGGTGACCCCAATAATGCTCCAGCCGTCCCTGCACAGGACTGACCCATCATCTCACAGGGACTCAATGATTTCCAAACCCCACAGCACCCTCAGAGCTGCCACGGCCCCATCTCACCACTCCTGCTGGCCGAGGGTGACAGCAGCAGGTCCCTGCTCGGGGCTGTGTCCAGGCACTGCTGGGAGCGGCTGGGGGAGCGCTCGGGCACCTCCAGGCCAGCCCCGAGGTTCTCCTTGTTGGCCCCCTTCAGTCTCTTGGTGTCCACAGGGAGCTCGGGGCTCTGGGGGAGCTGCCCTGACCCTGCAGAGCTGCAGCCATCGTCCCCCAGCTGTGCTGGCCCGGGCTGGGGCTTCAGGTGTTTCCTCCCGCGCAGGGCGGCCCTCTTGGACAGGTACAGCAGGTGGATATCTGGGAACCAGAAGGAATACTGAGTCCATACGGGGGCCTGACAGCACCCAGCAGTTGTGCTTCTCTCAGGGGCTATAGAACACAGCCTGAAAGGCAGGCTCTCTCTTGGGAATTCTGCTCTTTAAAGAATAGGAATCATAGAGTCATGGAATCGATTGGGTTGGAAAAGACCTCCGAGATCATCAAGTCCAACCCTTGGTCCAACTCCAGTCCCTTTACCAGATCATGGCACTCAGTGCCACGGCCAACCTCCCTTTAGAAACCTCTGGGGAATCCACCCCCTCTCTGGGCAGGCCATTCCAATGCCTGATTACTCTCTCTGGAAAGAATTTTTTTCTGATCTCCAACTTCAATTTCCCCTGGCAGAGCTTGAGCCCATCGTGCCCCCTTGTCCTGTTGCTGAGTGCCTGGGAGAAGAGACCAATCCCCACCTTTCCAACCTCCATCTTTCCAAGTTTTCAAAACTCTGAAGTTTTGAAGTAGCTGATAAAGTCTCAGCACTTGCACTGCAAATGGCACGAGAGCTTGAAACAGAAACAGTCACATCTCACAAAAACAACCCCAGCCTTGTTCTTTCTCTGTGCTCACAGACAGACCTCAGTCCTCACTTAAGTGGTGGAAACTGATGGGCAATGTGAGATGAGTTAGTAACTTGCACCATGATCTGGGAAACACAAACTGCCCTCTGAAGGGAACAACAGCTCCTCCAACTCTACCATCAGCTCTTGGATGAACAGCTGGGAGGGAAAGAGCTCCCATCAAGGCCTGCAGGCTGCTCCAGCTTTCCCCTAGAATGGATCCAAAGCGCTCTTAGGTCTCATTAATCTGTGGACATTTGGGTTTTTCCTTTAGTTGGTACATTTGTGAATTGTTTGGGCTCAGATGTTCTGCTGCTTGCTTTTCTCAGCTGCCTCAGCACAGGTGCCAGCAGACTGTACTAAATTTAGTGATTGGAGGCAAAAGGTCTGGACTGCTGCACTGACTTCAGCAGTTTGGTGGCTTTCCCCTGTTGCTCCAACAGTCACCTCATCACTCAGTGTTGCCTCTGTAGAAATGTCACCCTGCAGCAAACAGGGATGGACATCAGCTCCAAATTGTGACGTTTGTGTTGGTGACACAAGCCCCAGAAGGTCAGGTTTTATTCACTGCTCTAATTCACACCCTTTTGCACAGGAGAGCACTGAGTGCAAGCACATCCAGAGAGGTGTGTTGGCCAGTGCTCCATAAGCTTGTGCAGTATTTGAACTGAAGGCACAGGGAAGCACAGTAAATAAACTGTTCTGGTCTCTCCTTCCTGTAACAGTCACTCAGAGCAGCTGTCTCAGACATCTCTGAAAACCAGACTCTCTTCTTACCCATGTCCTCTGGCTCAAGGGAGCTGTTCCCACAGCTTGCACTGCTGGCTGAAGTTTTCTCTCCTGCAGCCTTGTTCCCAGGCTCCTTTCCTGAAGACTCAGACACAACACTGATATTCTCCTTAAAAGAAAGAAAAAAACCAACCCCAAACCAAAGAAACAAAAAAATAACATCAAAGATGAGTCAGAAATTTCTTGTAATGACCTAACAAGGAAAACATGAAATCAGAAAACCAGAATGTAGCCAATGAGGGTACTTGTTCTCACAGTCTGAACTTTGCCCTCACTTACCACACAAGCTGTAAGAAACCAGCCAGCAGAAATCCAGGTGCCCTCCTTGTCACCAACATGTGTCAGTAAGAATGGATCTCACTCGAACCACTGCACAGGACTGGGCAGTGAAAAACTACACACAAACTGCAAGTTTCTGGATTGGCATCTCACCCCACCCCACCTACATCAAATCCTAAAGTGCTGATTGCTTTTTGGAGTCCTCTGTTTCCCCTCCATATGGATTTGGCAGGTAAATATTTACTGAACTGGTGTATTTCCAGGACCATGTGGCAAAAATCTGTCAAGTTAAAAACCCCAAAATTCAACTAAGTCAGGTTTCTGTTGCACTGAGGAAGTGAAGGCCCGTAGTGAAGCACCTGGAAATTACCTTTAGGCAGAGATACTCTCTCCATCACCTGTTCAAGAACAGCCATCTGCTCTGTGAATAGACATCAGTGTGCTAAAGAGGAATGGCTGTTCAGAGCCTGCAGCATTTCCTTCATGTAAGGAAAGAGAAGCTTTGAAAACTGGTATGTTGCTTTTACAGGAGCTAAAAGGGCATCACACCTGGTAATAAAGTACAGATAGTTCCAACAAATCCCACTTCCCACTCTGAGTCTGCCTTACTCAGTGATAAACAAACAGGCAATGGGACTGCATTGAAATACAGATACAGAGATATTATTTGGCAAAGTTGTATAATTATATTTAAAAATGGCCTGTGCCAATATAAGAACTCCAGGGAAGTCTGAGGAGAGGCAAGAGTTAAGAGAAAGAGGATTTCTAATCAAAAGAGGGAATCTGTCAAATAAAAGGCCTCACAGTCCCTGGATTGCTCTTCAACACAAAGCCCGAGGTCTTTAACCACTTCACATCCAGGATCAACATCTGGTTTCTCACCAACAACACAGGCTGGGGCCTCAAACCCAAACACTTGCACCCCAACTCTGTGGCTCACACACTGAATCCCTCATTCCTAACCAGGCAGTCTGGGCCCCAAAGGCCTCCAACAATGGGAAGGATAAACTTTCCAAATGCAGTTCAAAAGCTGTCAGAGCTGTCAGTGTTCAATATGAAGGTGACAACACACTGAGTGGGCACAAAGGGAGGAGTCCTGCACAAGGACATGCTCCTGCCTACACTGCCCTGGGCAAAACAGTCCCAAGGATACACTTCTCCCTACACTGCCCTGAGCAAAATAGTCCCAGCCAGGCTGGAGCTTTGCAGGGACTTGATCATAGAATCAGGGAATCAATTGGGTTGGAAAAGACTTCCGAGGTCATCAAGTCCAACCCTTGGTCCAACTCCAGTCCCTTTGCTAGATCATGGCACTCAGTGCCACGGCCAAGCTCAGGTTAAAAACCTCCAGGGATGGGGAATCCACCCCCTCTCTGGGCAGCCCATTCCAATGCCTGAGCACTCTCTCTGGAAAGAGTTTTTTTCTGATCTCCAACTTCAATTTCCCCTGGCAGAGCTTGAGCCTGTGCCCCCTTGTCCTATGAGAACACACATCTCTTTCTAGAGAGACACCCAAGAGGAAGATGGCTAAACTTGGAACACTGAAAACAACACTGGCCACTTTGCACCAGCTGAGTATTTCCCAGCTAGAAACTTTACTGCTACTGAGAGGACATTAAAAGTGCAGCTCCAGCACAGACACAAACACGGCTTTTTGAGTGCCTTTTGTAGGCAAGGCAGGTCTCACACAGCAGCAACTACAGTCCAGTTCTTGTTTTGGCTTTGTGTTCAAAACCAAAGGAAGCAGAGCCCAGATTTGGTTATGCCATAACATAAAAGGCTTCCACTTCATCACCATGAATACAACTGCACTATGTATTTTTCCCTGAAAACAAGCACCCAAACTTGGCCAGCACAGGCCAGCATGTCTCATGCTCTTTAACTTGGGATATTTTTGATTCCCTCTTTTAAAATCTTGCTTTACCAAGCAAATGCTTCACTGCTCATTAAAAGCCCAACTAAAGAATCCTTTATCTGTGAGGTGTACACCAACATTGCAGAGCTCTCAGTCCAGAGCCCATCATTGCTGTGGGTTAGACCCACCTTGAGAAAGGCAGCCATTCCAGGGCAGGGTGATGGAAGCACCTCCTCAAGGGTCTGAAACAAAACTGCAGCACCTGCTGAGCTCGGGCTGGCCACAGCAGGCAGTGATGGGTCCTCTGGTACTGCCCCAGTGCCCCCATTGCCTTCAGACCCCCTCGGCTTCCCCATGCCATCACCCATAGCCCCACAGTGTCCCCATTGCTCCCAGTGCCCCCAGTGCCCCCACTGCCCTCAGCCCCCAGTGCAATCACCCACAGCCCCACAGTGTCCCCAGTGCCCCCAATGCCCCCATTGCCCTCAGTGCCCCCACTGCCCTCAGCCCCCAGTGCCATCACCCACAGCCCCACAGTGTCCCCAGTGCCCCCATTGCCCCCAGTGCCCCCCATTGCCCTCAGCCTCCAGTGTCCCCCAGTGCCCACAGCCCTCCGGTTGCCCTCATTGCCTTCAGACTCTCAGTGCCCCCATTGCCCCAACCCCCCAGTTCTCCCACTGCCCTCAGCCCCCTCTGCCCCCAGTGCCCCCAGTGCCCCCAGCCCCCCAGTGCCACCCACAGTCCCCTGGTGCCCCCCCATTGCTCCCACCCCCCCAGTGCTGTCATTGCCCTCAGCCCCCCAGTGCCCCCAGTGCCCCCATTGCCCTCAGCCCCCCAGTGCCCCCATTGCCCTCAGCCCCCCACTACCCTCAGCCCCCAGTGCCACCCACAGCCCCCCAGGACCCCATAGCCCCCATCACCCTCAACCTCTCAGTGCCCCCATTGCTCTCAGCCTCCCATTGCCCTCAGTCCCCCAGTGCTACTCTCAGCCCCCCAGTTCCCCCATTGCCCTCAACTCCACAGTGCCCCCATTGCCCCCCACTGCCCTCAGCCCCATAGTGCCACCCTCAGCCCCACAGTGCCCCCACTCCAGTGTCCCCACTGCCCTCACTCGGTGTCCCCATTGGCATCCCCCGTGTCCCACCTCCCCCTCCGCCCCGTGCCCTCAGTGCCTCCATCGCCGCCGCCCTCACCCCCTCGGCCGCTCCGCCTCACCTGGGGCGGGGAGATCCAGAGGGGAGGGACGGGAGCAGGGACAGGGACAGGTGCTGGAGGGACAGGGACAGGGACAGGGACAGGGACAGGGACAGGGACAGGGACAGGGACAGGGGCAGGAGGAGGGACAGACAGACACAGACAGACACAGACACAGGAGAGACAAGGACAGGAGGAGGGACAGGAACAGGAGGGAGGACAGGGACAGGGACAGGGGCAGGAGGAGGGACAGACAGACACAGACACAGGAGGGACAGGGACAGGAGGAGGGACAGGGACAGGAGGGAGGACAGGGACAGGGACAGACACAGACAGACACAGGGACTGGGACTGGGACTGGGACTGGGACTGGGACTGGGACAAGGACAGGGACAGGGGCTGGGACAGGACCCAAGCTGTGTATATGACTGTCCTAAACTCCAGCTGAACATCTATTGCTCCAGGTCTTTACTTCTATTGATTTCTTATTGGAAAGCTGATTTTACAGTTTTGCAAGACTGGCAACAGATCATCTCTCATTTGAATCTGAGGTGGCACAGATGAAGTGAAAGGTGCAGGACTGATCTTGGACAAGGCATCTGAAATTTAGCAAAAAGGAGTCAGTTGTCAGGAGAATTGTATGGGGACTTTGTAGTTCTGCCTGTCAAATCTGAAAATTGAAACAAAAAACCAGGCAGAATTCAGAATCAACTCAGTCAAGCACCATCTAAAGAAACACATTTACCGTGACAAAACCTGAAAGCACAAGGTACTTAATTAAGGATGAATTTGGGTAGTATTTATGATAACTGAGAATTAATGGAGGAAAGAGAATTAATCAGAAAGAGCGGAGGGAGTCTTTAACAGAAATAATCCTTTCAGAAGGCTGAGTTTTATGACAAACTTATCCAGGCTTTGTGTTTGATTGCTACTGTTAATTGGATGTTGTAGCGTGGTGGGGATGTCGTGGACACTGGCTGGGTAGAAGGCACTGAGAAGAATTCAAAAGACAAATTCAAAAGACAAAAGAAAGTTCATCATCATAGAGGAGATTTAAGAAAGAAAAGGCGTGGGGGTTTTTTGTTTCTTTTATGTGTTTTGGGTTTTGTTGTTTGTTTTTAATGAAGTTGCAGCAGCTTTTTAGCATTTTACAGTAACAGCATCTTCCAGTCCATCAATCTATAGCTCAGATTTACTCATTTCACTAAATCTTGGGGGTTGTAGTGACCAGTTTGTCACAGATACTGCACTGAGAATTAATTTGGGTTCTTTCTTTCAATTTCTGAATATCTGTAATAATGACAAGAATATTCTCCAGGTACCCAGAATTTTTGCTTGCCCTTTTTTTTTCCCATTCAACTTTTCTATCTCTGAATTGAACATAAAATGCAAACAATGTGAAAGGAAGGAGGAGGAATGGGAGACCTTCAGTGCAGTGATTGAGATTGCAAATACTTGATCACTTTGCCAAATGAATGTGATATTGAGTTGGATTAGAGGAGTAGATAAATGCCACAAGAAAGAAAATATTAATGAATTAAAATAAAAATGCATGAGAACTAATGAGAGAGGTCACAATTAATAAATTTCCTGGACTAGAAAAAACATGATACAGGGCTACTGACCCCCTGTGAAATTGTGAGTGTAGAGCTGCAATGAGATTCCAGTGGAAAGACTGTGTGGAATCCCATCTGGCAAGTCCTTCAAGCAAAGGCAAAGAAAACAATAGAGAAAGAAAAAACAAAACCAAAAGAGTAAGGTTGCTAATTGTTTTAGTGGGGTATGTAACGACAGGACAAAGACCAAATGATGCTCTCCAATCACTGCAAATGTTAAAGATGTTGGAATAAAAGCACCAGGATTTAAACATATCAAAGTCACAGATGGTAGAACTGGTTACCATATGATAATAGATCTGCCAGTATAAAATTCGGAAATGAGTGTATATAAAATTCAGAAATGACTCATGTAGTACTGTTTAAGCAACTGTTTTCTAATCCAGAAAAAACCCTGCTCTCCTCCCCAGCAGCTGAGAGATTATGTCTTTTAAAATGAACATTTAGACATTCTTATCAGAAAGAAGATAAAAATGATTGTTTTGAGGAAAATGTACACAAAAATGTTTCTTGTAGATTTATTTCAAGCACCATGTCAGTGACTGACAAACCCTAATGAAAACAAAGATCATCTGGAATGAGCCCATCAAGACAAAACCAAATAACCAACTAACCAACCAACCAACCCTCCAAAGAAAGAATCCCTCAAACAGAAAAGAAACAAAGATATTGAGACACCTAAAGCTGTTTTCAGGCTGCTGGCAGCTGTTCCTGTCTGACTTCTGGCCTCTGGCAACCCTTCCAAGCCCATTTCCATGGCCAGGTCTGCTTGATTCAGCAGGCTGGGCAGAGGTGGCTTCTCTTGGTGCTGGTTCCACTTTGCAGGATCCATTTGGATTCCTCATTTTAAGTAGGGTTTATGCTTCCACATCTGACCCATGCTCGGCTTGATTTCTGCTTTGTCTTAATCTATGTCTCTGCCATTGAGGGGAAGGGTGTTGTGGGAACCATGTCAAAGGCCTCACAGAATTCCAGATCAATGGCATCTGTAACCCTTCCCTTGTCCCCTGATGTGGTCACTCCTTCATAGAAGGAAACCAGTGCTGGATTAGGACACCAAAGAGGTCCCAAAACCAAACCAGCAACAGCAATTTAGCAGATCTTACACAAAACTAGGCAGTGAGGAAAGCAGCACTATTGCCCAGAGTGTAAGAAACTTGATGTTTGTGATTGAAAACCCACCTGGGAGTTACAGTGCTATCCCTGGGGAGAGAGCTGGAAATGATGGGCAGGACACATCACTGCTTATGATACAAAGAAAACAGGTAATACCTGTAAGATCTTCAACCTCCAAAATCATGTCAAGAAAAGACAGAAGAAAAATTATACTGGCCTCCTCCTGGGAACATGTTTTTTGCCACCCAGGCTCCTGTGGGCTGAGCCCTGTCTGCAGGCAGCCCTGACACATCCCATGGGATGGCCACTGTTTCAGAAGCCACTCCACCACGGTGCCTGCACCAGGATTTCCTGTGCCAGGAGGTGCTGTTGGAATGGCCCTGGGGGCTCTGGGGGAGCATGGGAAGGCACTGTAAGGGCAAGAAAGCAGCACCTGGAGACTTTGTCAGGGTTGATGCTTGAAAGGTCTGTAAAAAAAGACTCCAAGCCAAATTTTGGTAGGAGATAAGATAAAAGGATAGTGACTTTAATGAGCACCCAGGCTCACCCAGGAATACATCAATGCGCGTGTGGGCAAGCTTTAATTTCCATGGCTTTTAGGATATGACCCATCCAATCATCACTTTACACAATTCCAGTTCACCTTTTTTCCCGCCCCTGTTCCACCCCCTCAGGAATTGAGTCTGTGGTCAGTGAGACCCCCTCTTAATCAGTCCTCCTCTTCCTTGGGCTCATGGAGCTATTCCAGTCTTCTGACTTCTGGGTCACTCTGCCCTGTGTTTATATCTTCTTTTGATATTTTTCAACCTTCTACCCTGAAAAATATTCTGAACAGCTAAGGAATTTGAGCTCCCTGTTCTGGGACAGGGGGTAGCAATAGAAAGACTCAAGTTGCTAGAAATATTAACACACTAGATCTACTTTGCTACAGCTACTGTGTTTCTAAAATCTATAAAATGTGAAAATCAAAAATCCTTCCTGCATCAGGGAAATAGTCATTTATTTGCTTTTGCTTGGCTGGAGAGTTTCTGGAGCCCTCCCAGTGCTGCCTCTTCCTGGGCTAAGGGGAACCCTGGGGACTGGAGACCCTCCTCTTTGGGGGGTGCTGGGACCCTCCAGGGGAGCAGTTCCTGCCCCGTGCGGGAGCTGAGGGGCTGCAGCTGCTGCCCTGGACACAGGGACCTTCCCCCACTGGCTGCTCTGGCTCCTCCTGGGGCTGCTCCGGCTCCTCCTGGGGCTGCTCCTGCTCTGCAGGGTTGGGCACAGGCTGGGGACAGCTGGGACTGCCTTGGGGGCCAGTCTGTGATGTACCAGCTTCCTCATCCACACTGGAGACTGTAGGGCTGCTGATGGGAGCGATCTCTTGGTTGCTGCTGGAGCTTCTGGAGATGCTGGAGCTGTTGCTGGCCACAGGCCTGATATCCTGGTCTCTGGTCTGATGGAAGCCCAGCAGTCTCTGGGTGTCCTCGCTGTACATGTGCACGATGACACTGATGACGCTGTGGATCAGCAGTGCTGTGTGCTGGTTGAGGATGGGCTGCAGCACCTGCACCAAGGCCTCTGCATTCAGCCCGTAGGTACAGAGGCCGTGCACAATGGATGCCTCCACAGCTTCTGCCCTCCACCACTGCTCCCTGTAGAGTGATGGCAGCTTGCGGTGCAGGAAGGCCCGCACGGGGCTCAGCAGGTCCTGCTGGCGACGGAACAGTCCTGCCCACACCTCGGGATGGATGGCACCCAGAGGCTCTGTCCCTGCAGCCCCCTGCTCAGATGGGGATGATGTTCTTTGCAGAGGACATGGAAGGAGCAGCCCAGAGCGATGGGGGCTGTTTTCAGGCGAGTGGCAGGGAGTTCTCCCTGCCGGGTTGTTGGTCTCTCGTGACTTCTCCAAGGCTCTGATGTCAAACTGAATGTAGTCCTGCTCAGCCCACTCAGAGAACCTGACAGTCTCCACTGGTCTGCTGCAGAGTGGGCACGTTGGATTTATCTGTACCCACCGCAGGATGCAGCCCAGGCAGAACTGGTGGTGACAGGGCAGAGTGGAAGCCATGTCATTCCGAGTGTTGTGGCAGATGGGGCAGCTCCACCGAGTCTCCGTGTCCATGTGTGGTCACAGCAGGCTGTGGATGGCTGAGAACCAGGAGCTGCTCCCACTGACAGGCACACTGGGCAGGAATCAAGGCTCGAGGCAGTCTGACCCAGGCTCTGCCAGCACCCAGGTGTACTGCATGAGGGTCATGATGTCACAATGCACCACTCACCGATGTCACCATGGGATGTTTGGCACCCAAATGTAAACAGCAAAGAGTCCAAGGTGATTCCCTGGTGATGTCACAATCCGCCACTCAGTGATGGTCATCCTCCACCATCCAGTAGTGTCACAATGGGACATGGGACGAGCATCCCTGCATTCCCTTGTGCCTCCACACATACATCTGGACCATAAGTTTTTTGCTCACAGGGAACTGAAAGAAAAACAAAGGAAAGGAGAGAAAGTATAATGCCAGTTTGTTTCTACTAGGGAGATTTCGATTACACTCTTCCATTCTACAGCTTCTAGTGTCTTTAACAAAATAATTCTTCCATGCCGTTGTTTCCATATCTAAATAGCTCCATAATTAGTTAACTGTTTACCAACTTAACAGCTCTCAGAACAAAATGATATTCAATCAAGTTAGGATATCAAAGTTAATCACAGTCAAAGGCTCCAGCTACTTTTCATATTACATAGGAAAACATGTATCTTAATAGTGGTAAAATCTGCTCAAAGCTGCAGCTTTGGATTGACCATGATCCACATATATCCAATATATACTGGATGTATTCAGTATTGTAGCTAACAAAAAGCAAAGGTATGTATGAAATAGAACTCGCTAAGAGATGCATTGCATCAGATATATATCAGTAATATTTTCTGAAAGACTGACAATGCTTTGTAATAATTATGAAAGTCCTCAGGTGCCTACATTTTTCTGTCCTTAAAATGCAAAATCTTTCTGCTCTTGAAAGGATGAGCATTCTCTAGGCTGTTAAGTGAACTTCAAATAAGAAGTGTTTGTCAAACATGTTCTAAAATTTAGGGAAAATGCTTTCTTCTTGCAAAATTCATGTTCCTGTACAGAACTAAGCTCATTGTGCCTACACTGTATTCTTCACTACTGTCAATGGGAATTGGACATCTTTTACTTACGATGTATGCAGATAAGATTTATGAAATGATAATCTACAGGCTCTGGACTACAAAATCCCCATGAACAGGCCTAAATTGAATCAGCCTTCAGTCAGGGAGAATTCAAGAATTGGTGCCTGTTACCTCCCACATGCTGCCTTTTGAACTTTCTGAAGCAGACTTTCCACTAGTCGGCCTTTAGTATTTAATGATGTTATTAAATCAGTACTTGCTAAGAGGATTTTTTTTCTATTATTACCTTTTTTTTTTGGATAATCCTAGCTAATCTCTCATCTCCTCAGAGGGTCCCCTCTCCCAGACTACCAGAGATATATTTCAAGAGACTTCTACGTTGCAAGAGAAAAGGAAAAAAGGCCATGCTTCAATGGTTCTTTAATAAAATAATAATTAAAAATACCCAGCTTTACAACACCTCCGGCCTTCAAAATAGCCAGTTACAAATGCAATGAAAGTTTTTAAATTGGAATAGAAAAGCCTGTTTTCTGAAGTATTCACTACTGAAAAAGATCCCTTACCTTACAAGCAACTGATGTTATTCTCATCACATCTTATATGAGCTGAGATGTTGGCCACTGAATTTTGGTACACACTGGCCTGCACAGGGGTTTAAAATGCTGCTGGAGGCTGAGACAGCTCGGCCAACTGGGCCAACTGGTCTCCCCATGTTGCAGGCAGCTTCTGGCAGGGAGGACACCTGCAAGGTGTGTCGAGCCCAAAGACAGGAAACATTCACTTTGGGGTGAGTAAAGAGCACTAAGATCCAGTCAAATACAGAGAAAATCCTAAAGTACCTCCACAGGTGCTTTATTGCTTTGCCACTGTGCATTCTGCAATGCCAAAGACTGTAAACTCTACATTTCCAGCTGAGCCTGCTTACATTGTAATCTTTTAGACTTCGTTAGTACCTGTAATTAAAACAATCTCTTTTTAAGGTTCAACTTAGGAAGGAAGGAAGTCACAGAAATTGTTAACAAATAGCTCTGTGTGCATTCATTATGTTAAATCTGTGACTGCTGCTGATGTATCTCAATACATGTTTTAGAAGATATCCTAAATTTGGGGGTTGTTTACTTTGCTGTGAAGTTGACATTGACTTATGACAGCAAAAATGAGAAAATAATCTCATCCAAATGCTTTGATCATGCTCACAGAAAAGTTTTCTGATGGAAGGTTTAGCATGTTTATTTTCATTGGCCATTTCATTAAAATCATTAGGTACATATTCTGTGTTCAACAAGTGTAGTGTCCTTCACTAAAGAGATGCACTGAATTAATTAGATTCAGATGGAAATCACAGATTCGTTATCACCGAATTGTTAGGGTTGGAAGGCACCTCTAGGGATCATGTTGTCCAACCCCCAAGACTGGGATTTCTAGGTTGATTATTAAAAGTGGGTATTTTTCCTGAGCCAGCCACGTGTTTTTGGGTGGATTTCAGGTGAGGGTGGTAGACAATTCTCTGCTTTCTGTTGTGTTTCCTCTTTATACATTTTTATCCACATATTTCCCAGGAAAAATAATTTTAATTATATGATTTCTGTGGTGGGTTGACCCTGTCTGGATGCACCAAAGCTGCTCTATCACTCCCCTCAGTAACTGGCCATGGGAAGTTCCTTTTCTACTTCCCTTTCCCTTTCTCCCCTTCCCTTCTCTCCCTCTCCCTCCCCTCATCTCTAGTTACACCGTTCCTGCTTGATAACTTTCCAAGTACATTACAGAGTTTATTATAAATTTTTTATAGCTGGGAGTCAGCTAACTGATTTTAATTTCACTGCTTGCCAAACTATGTAAAGGGCAATCCTGCAATTCTGAATGAGGCAAGCAGTTGGTCATCACTTTAGGGACACTTGCTATTGAAACCAGTAGAATGGTTTGCAGGCATGTCCTCTAGAATCACTACAGATAAGACTGTGACAAGCGCATTTCAGTTTAGTTATGAGGAATAACATGTGCTATACCCATATTTTTTAGTCCATGTAGAATTGGAATCAATTGTGAATGTAGTGACAAGCTGCCTAAATGAATCCAGTACCTGTCCAGTGATCAGTCCTTTCTGTGTCAAAACCAAACAGCTTATATAGATTAATGCAAAACAAATAGTAGTGAAAAGAGAGGCACAGTCATGAAACCAAAGTGCAGCAGTGACCACAGAATCCACAAATTACGTGGTAGGCATGGCTGTTCCAAGTGAGAACAAGAACTGAATCCTTTTCTATGGGTTGTAATGTGGTAGGAGTCAGTCAAGGTGACCTAAGAATGTTATCTATCTTCCTACAGACACTATTTAAAAGTAATATTTTAGAGTCTGAGTTATAACAACATGTTTTAAAGGCATAGTGCCAGTGCACTTTGTGAGTACAAAGTGAATAAATTAAGCAGTACCCAAGTGTAGGAAGATGACTGTGTGTTAAAGAAAAATGGGAAATTTCACATTATCACAGAACTTATAAAGAAATTACGGCTTGAAAAGCACCTCCCTGGATGGAATGCAGGGCATGCCTGGAACCTGCTCCTCAATGATTTCCCACATGCACAAACTGCAGCCTTAAGCACATGGTAAGGGGAGGGTGGAGCAGAGTGGAGACACCATGGCCAGGCTCTGCTGAAATCCTTATGAGATACTGAAGGAAAACATAAATGAGAACTGCTGGCTTCAAAGAATGCATATTCATGATATGCATTGCTCATGTATTTAAATTTTGGGTAACCGAAGAAATTGGTTTTAAAAATTTTCCTTCTTTCCCTCTTAAGAGCAATCTTTGCACAACAAACACAGTACAACTGATTCATGAGATACATTTGGAAATTACTGTCATGATTTTCACCAGTACCACTGAAATAATGGAAATTACAGTTAACAGTTTTTGACCAGAAACACAAAACACCATTTCCCAAGCCAAAAGCACAGAAACCAGAATGAGGTTTATTCAATTCCACAGGCTGCTCCATTGTAAGAAAGGATTATTGGTAAATTAGCTGAATTCTTTCAGCTGTGGAACATTTCTCATGTTTCACAGGAGCTTTAATAAATTATCCCCAGAAATTGACTGCATCCAAGCTTGACTTAATGTTTTGCATATTTTCTCGACGTTGTTTGGTATAAACATTTGCTTCTCCTTTTTGCAGCCGTTGCTTCAGAGCAGACTTTTGCTGTTTGGTCAGCTGACGTTTTATCTTCTGTTTCACCAGCTCCTGCAAACAAACAATTCAGCATCAGAACTTTCTTTAGACCACAAGACAGGACATGATGACATCACTTTTTCGGGACCAACATGAACATGATGTTCACCTGGACTGCAGAAATGATGAACAGAGTTGCTTCCTCATAAGAAAGTCATAAAGCAGCTCAGCTGACTGAAAAGGGAGATTGCCTACTATGGACAAGGTCTGCATGTGTGTGAAATTCCATGCCCTCAGGACTCCCAGCATCTAAAGAGGCATGGGGTTACCCATGCTATTGTTTTCTCATTGTCTTAGGTCTAACAAACAGCATTTTAAATCCTGCCTGACGGAGTTTTAAGTGTCTTTCTTGCAGGGATGATAAAGAACCAGCACTTCTTGATGCAAAAGACATTCCTTCCACAAAAATGCAAAAGCTGGTAATAATCTAGAACACTTCACATCCAGCAGTAATTATGTGGTCTGAACCTACTTTTTTTTAGCACCTTGTTTTTTCTAAAGTTCAGATTACAAAGACAAGAGTGATTTTCATGGAAAACAACAACTCTTCACCACAAGTGTGGCTGAAACAGGCAGGCAGTCAGGACTGATTTACAATTCCTCCCCCAGTTCTCCCATTGTGAGGCTCTCTGCTGTTAATATTCACAAGGTGAGGGCTGTCTCTGCCTCCACAGCACAGGCAATGGAACAGCAACTGCCACTTCCACCGGAATTTATGAAATTTAGTCTGTTACTTGCACCTATGCTTCCTTCTGAATTCTGCTTTCCTTTATGATGGCAAGAGCAATCCATAATAAAAATATGATCTGGTATGTTGTGGCATTATCCCAGCTCAAGCTGCTGCACTGACACCGAGTGCACACTTGTATGTTTTCTTCTTGGAAGAAAAAGAGAAATCAAGTTATTTTAATCTACTGATTAATGAGGGAATCGTATCTTGTTGGAAACTTACTAGAATATATTTTGCAAGGCAGATACCATTAGTCTCTCTTCACCCAATTCTACTGCTCAACCACAGCACTTGGTGGGAAGATTCACCAGTCTTTCCATCATCACAACCTAAACATTGCAAATACTGAGAAATGCTTCAGACTAAGCAGATCTACAAATTATTAAGTTGCTGACTATTCCCACGGTTTCCTCTAGTTAAGTCATATGAATGCATAAAAAGCTTCTACAAACACAGAAGGATGGTTTACTTCATGTGGAATAGCCAATTTTCCAAAATTCATGGGGCTTTCTCTTTTTGGCACAGTCTGCAAGTTATGACTGCACCTACTGCTGCTACTGCCATTGTTCACATGTGCCTACAAGAATTTGTCTGTCTGATCAATTTAAAGTAATTAAATATGTTTTCTCCTCTGAACAGAAAGCAAGCTGCATAAACAGATAAATGCAAGAAGCAGAAACAGGCATCAGGTCTATGCAGCCCAGTGGATCTCACTGTAGTGCCATTACTTTGCATTTTTAGTTCTGTAATTATTTTCCGATGTTACAAATAGCTTGTTATACATATTGTTTTAGTTCTAACACTCAGAAATTGAAATAAGATCCAGCAATGGGCAGAAAGGTTACTTTACTCAGCATAAAATCATGTAAGTGGAAGCATTATATAAGTAAATTACTGAAGAACAGAAGTTTTATAAGTGGATGAATCTCTTGAAAGCTCTTCTGCTGAGTACTTCTGTATTTCTTTTAGAACAGAAAATTGGGTATGTACAAGCCATTCATATATTTATCTTAAAAATAACCCAATCCAAACATGAATGAGTAAAGCAGCCAACTATTCCATGAGTATCAGAACCACTGACAGACACAGTGTGTAACACAAAGCTGTTTCACAGAGTAACACATCATTTAATGGGACAGTAGCAAAGCCTGTGTTAGAAAAGTTCTGAGGCAGTTAGTAGCAGACTGAGAAGAATGAGGTTTTTGATACAGTGGTATTTCTAGGAATACTACTCTAATTAGGCAACAGAAATGCTCTGGAGAGACAAAATTTGAAAAAGTATGTCTTTACTTTTGCTATGTATCATGAAAGAGCTGAAATTACACTCAATAATGTGTTCCCCAAACTACATCTTTCAGAGCTTCTGCTCTAACTGCAAATGAAAACGAGACTTGACACACATAACCGTATTTACAGTGGCAAGTATCTATTCTGACCTAATTAAAACAGTAATTCCTGGTTTAGCTCTCAGCTGAAAGCAGTTTCTTCTGTTTTGTATGAGAATACTTTGTAGTTAACAAAGAACACTGGACTTTCCACCCTTTAAAATGAAAAACCACTTTAAAAAAATTTCACAAAACACAGACATAGCCTGATGCATAGTCTGGGGCTGAAGAGAAGTACATTAAATTCTGCTGAAAATGTCCTGATTTATATAATGCAGAAGGCTCAAATTTAACTTGCTGTAGACATCACTACTGAAGATGAATTCATAGAAATCTTTCAGAAAAGAGTGTCAATAAATCTCCAAGAAGACAGGTGAGAAGGGCCAAAGTAATTCTTGACTCAAGCATCCATGTTTAAAATAAAAATATTAATCGTGGCTAGTAAGAAAAATGAGTGAACTGATGCTGTTAGTGCAACAACACACATTAACAAAAATGAGCCTGTTATTGGGTACATGAGAGTTGTGAATGCTGATGTGGAGCTTCAGTGAGACAGCAAAGAGCAAAATATGAACGAGAGTGCTGGAAATCATTCCCTGTAAACAATTACAGCAGTCTCAGTCCAGTCTTTCTGTGGGAATGGAAATGCAAACTGGGAGAGGTGCATGTTAACAGCCTTTGTAAAGGTGATAAATGCCAGAGGACAATTTTACAAATAGGTGCTAGCAGCCATGTGCAACTGAACATGGTCTGAGAGTAGAGAAAACATAACAACAACAATATTTACCGGAGGAATGGTGGAGCAGCTCCCAACACTTCTCACTGATGAGATACTTTTAGTCCTTGTTCTGTGTCCAGCAACAGGAACAACACACTCTTCACTAATAAAACACATAAATCAATGTGTTACTCCCCTACCAAGATAAACATCCTTTGCATTTATGAGCAGTATTTGAGTGTTAACCTTCTGGGATATAACCTGAAAACTCACAACAGAACATGCAAGTGCTTCATAACATTTCTATTTTAAATATTAAGACCTAGTTTTTCAAAACAGGCACTCTATAAAAGGAAGAAATTTGTTGCACAACAGCCACATGTGTATCAAGCACATGAAGAGAAGCCTCAGGTCAGAATGTTTGACAATTCATTTAACTGAAAAGCAGAAACTAGATGAGGAGTGTGAGCTTGATCTATGCATCCAGGTACATGGTGGGCTGGCAACCTCAAAAGTTAAATTTCTCATACAAGGGGCCAGTTTGAAGGTTAGCAGGAATTTTTAAGTATGTCAGGAGAGGAAATAAAAGTCAGAACAAATCACAGTGCAATATATTTTAATAACACAGTCCAAGGCACTTGTTCTTGCTAACTTCAGCTGAGAGAGCAACAGAACATTTTGACACAGAGCTTTTGAATTATAAACTTACTTATAACAATTATTTAGAAGTAGTATTTTAACATCAAGAACTCCTCCACTACCAATATTAACTGAAATAAAAAGGGGAAAAAGAATCCATGGTAGAAAGTAGGTTGATCTAAGAAGTGCAACACCTGTTTTCTCAGTAGATACTACTACACAGCTGGACAATCATGAAATCAATAGCAAAGACATTCACTGCAACATTTTCAAAATAAATTGCATTTTTAGTCTGCAGTTTAAAAAAGGAATGCTGAAGAGCAATCCTTCTTGAGATGCTTGACTTACATTTACTGGGGGGGAGGAACCACATCTGCCCCTAGTTAGTAAACATGAATCTTTACCTGTAATGCCTGAATTCCTCATTTAAAGTTGATGAGTCAACCAGCTCAGGGCACTCGTCTTCGTCCTCCTTGACCTTACAGCACCCTCCTTGACCTGCCTGATTTTCCACTTCAGCAGCATTTTCAATTGTGCCTTTGCCTTTAAAGGAAATAATGGCAGAACCCTCTGCATCCTCACCGGGCTCCCAAAGTGCAGCTTGCTCTCCAGCTTTCTGCAAAGCTGAACTCAACTCTGACATACTCAGCCTTTGTGTATTTTCTTCACTTTCAGCTGTATCAGCCTCTCCTTCACTGCTACACAGGTCGTTGTCAGAGGTCCTGCTTTCAGAGATCAAGAAGTTGAGCTCATTCTCAGCATCTTCCACAAGTTCTAGTACCTCTGTGGTACTGTCATCCTCGTCAGAACCTGGTGGGCAAAGCAGCTCTCCATCTTCCTGCATCTCCTTTGTGTAGCCGGTGGCAGCAATCTCTCTGTCAAGGGAACACTCTCTCCTGTGGAAGAGGTATGTTTTCTTTTAATATGCTAAATTATCAGTCTCCCAAAATGCTGCATTTTGGATTAAAAATACTAACCAAGTTATACTATAATTACCTATACTACTACCTAACACAGAGGACCTACTCTGCTCAAACACACAAAACACCACGTGATGGTGCTGAGCTTTCATTAAAGTATTAACAGAAAGTAAGCTTAGAGGAGAAAACTTCTACAGAAGATGATTCCATCCCCATAACCTGCGTTTATGTTTATTTACAGGAAACTGTTTTACTTTAGCAGGAATACCTGTTGGCTGAAGTTTAAAATATGCTGTGGCAAGCAGATTAATAAAGACTTGCTGATGCACAGAGACTGATTCAAGTGTGGGAGCCCTTTGGAAAAGTGCTCAGAGTGAAATAAAACCATTTCCATTGCAACATCTTCGGTCTTAAAATGAGTGAAAATTTACTTTACTTTTCCAAATGGAAAAAAGACATTAGGAAGAAAAGTTCAAACGTAATAATGCTTGAAAAGACAGTCACCATATTACAAGTATTCTAAAAATAGATTTAAAATTGAAACTGAAACTAATTCTCCATATACTGGCAAATAGGGTGATTCTGCATCACTGTTAACATTTCCTGGACATTTACCACTTGGATCAAGCTCAGATTGATCTCTCTTCCTTAGCTGCAATAAGACAGACAAAGGAAGCAGCAGAGGATTACAAAGAACACTGTAGCTTTTAACAACCACTTGCAGTAACTTTGGTTGAAGAAAACACAACAGGAATGGCAAAAATATAATTTAAAATGACATAGTTGGGCCCATTTTTTTCATTTATCCTACAGGCATCTCTCACAGGCACACATTTTCTTTTTCATAAAACTAACACTAATGCCATAAATAAGAGAACTCAAGTTCATCTTGTTGTTTCTACCTGATGTCTTTGAATGTTGGGAAGAGCTCACTCTCATAGTTGAAACGTTTCTTAAAGAACTCCTTAATACAGTTAACATCTCTGTCAAAATACCTGTAAAAGGCACAGAATTGTACAAAGTTAATCAATGAAGTCTACTGCAACGAGAAACTTTTACTCTACATTTCTTATCTTTTACTGGTTTTATCTAAAAATTATTTCTATCAGTGATGCCAAGACAACAGGCTAGGAGGAGAAACTGGATGCAGTTTAAATCTAAGCATTTTTTAACTGAACAGTATCATTATCTCTGAGAAGCAACTAATTATGTATTTATTCTACAGAAACATTTCTACCTGTTCTTTGTTTGGAATGTTCCTTGTGCTGCATGACAACAACCACAGAAGAAGAAACAGCCTTATGGAAACAAGCCACGATTGCCTGTTCGCTGTGAGCAGAATTTACTTAGGAAACACCTCTAAATTTGAACCCACCATTCAGCATTTGGATGTGATGTTGACATCATCTGAGGGAAGTCAATCAAAGTGGCATGATCATCATTATCCAAGATGAGATTAAATTCATTGAAATCCCCATGAATCAGACCATGATTGGCAAGTTTTACAATCAGATCCATTAATTCACTGTAGACAGCAGCAGGATCTTCCATTTGGCGCACCTGGCACCTGAAAAGTTAAATAAAATAAATATTTCAAACCTTGAAAGACTTAACTTAAAAATACAGACAAGTTATATGAAATACATCTGACAGAAATGCCATGGTAATTCAAGTTAAAAGGGCCTCAGGTCTCTGTCCAATACCTTCCTCAAAGCTGAGTCAACACTGAGACCAGATCAGATTGCTCAGGTCTTTGTCCAGTTGGGATAGAAAAATTCCAGGGATGGAGAGAGACTGTGCAACCTCCCCAGGCAACCTGTGCCACTGCCTCTCTGTCCTCAACAGGGAAAATTGTCTCCTTATATGCAGCTAAATCTCATTTGAACTCACACTCACTTGGTCTTCCACCGAGGGCCACTGTCATAATGCATTATTTAAATAAAGGATGAGTACACTTTTATGTCTCTCCTGTTTAAGGTAATCTTATGGTGTCAGTAGGAAATAAGTCTTTTTGCATTCAAGTTCAAAAGTCCCATGACATTTTCATTTACAAAATCATATTTTCCAGACTAAGTTAGAAAAAGAATAAACAATGAAAAAGCTTAAAGCATCCCTGAATTGAGAAAGTACCTTAAGTGGCAAAATGCAAATCAACTGGTCTTTAGAAGCAAACCAAGTAAAAAATGTCATGAACTGTCAAGAAGTGGTCAACTTCTTGAAATACAGTGAAATATTTTGGCTTGAAGGCAGCCCTATAGGATTATGAGAACAGATTATTTGTACAACACAGAGAATGAACAGTGGAAGCCCAGCAAGTCTGTAACAGGCTCCTGTTGGACACCTTCATGGCCACACCAGAACTGATTGGGGACACTTCTCATAGCCACAGGTCTCTAAATATTCCACTTTGAATCTGGAAATCAGGAATCAGAGTTCTGAGACAGGAGCCCCAGGTCACAGGGGGAAGGTTGGTGCAAAGATGATGCACCCGTGGTGGAAGAGCAACAGCTGAGGGAATATTTAAGCAAACTGGACACACCCAAGTCCATGGGTCCTGATGGGATGTACACCACTAAGAAACCTGGCATGTTGAAGAGATGGGAGCATCTCTGCTATGTGAAAAGGCTGGGAGCTGGGATTGTTCAGCCTGGAGAAGTGAATGCTCAAGAGGTCTCATGAATGTATACAAATACCTGAAGAGAGGGTATAAAGAGGACAGAGCCAGGCTTTACTCAGTGCTATTATCATGAGCACAAACTGAAACACAGGAAGGTCTCACTGAACCCAGGAAACACTTTGGTTTTTTGACTGAACACTGGTACAAGTTGGTCAAGGCAGCTGTGGAGTGTTCCTCTTTAGAGATATTCCTAAGTCATCTGGACAAGTCTCTGGACAACCAGCTGAGTGGCCCTGCTCAGGCAGAGAGGTTGGACCAGGTGAGCTCCAAAGTCCCTTCCAACCTCATCCATTCCGTGACTCTGTGACATGTGAAATAAAGCAACAGAGCAAGAAAAAACAAGTCCAATTTGGTAGGAATGCTGATAACTTGTTAAAGACAGCGTAACAGTTGTTTACCATAAGTCACCAACTCCACACTAGTTTTCCAACTCAGGCAATGGACAGTAGAAAAACTGGACACACACTAAGTGGCCCTGCTTGAGCAAGGTGTTTGGACCAGAGGACTCTTCCAAACTCTGGTATTTCGAGATTCTTTGGCACAATTGAAGTAGCTCTCATCCACTACTTTTATGCTAGTCATGAAGTGTTTATGTGATGGGTTTGGAATTACTTAAGAAATCAAGGTGGGGAGACAGAATACAATTAAGTCTGATTAAACTGTCCACTTGAGATCTTCATTACTATTAAAGAGCATGGACTGGTTTGTTCTACAACAAGACACTTTAAACCTCTGGATAAGCACTTGGGTTAGTCTGCAATCAAATTATAGGCTTTTTGCATTCAGCTCTGCAAAAAAAAATGAACCAACCCTTCATATACAAACCTCAGTAATACTTAAGGTTTCCAGATGTTGAAAAACTGAAGCAAAATAATCTTTCTTGAAAGTGCAAAACCAGATTACACCTGGTATTCAATGAAAACAGTGGAGAAGCTCTACAACACTGAGTTATAAACTTACCTGAATTAATAGAGCAAGGGTCACAAACTGGAACTCAGAACATGACAGATATTATATTTAATGTTGTATATACTAATTAACATATAGAATGTGCAAATTCTGTGTACAAACAACCACACTACTGAGTGTCACAATGCTCTTTTGATATATTCCTTACTTGGACTAAGAAAAATAGCATTTCTCTGAATAAAAATCTAAGAGAAGCAAAACTATATTAAGTAGAATATTACTGAGCATGGGCTGGAGGGCACTATTCACCATAACGAACTCAGAATTCATTCACAAGATATGGAAGAATACTAACCCTATTACCTTTTTTAATTTGGCGTTGTTAAAGACTGTCTGTAACACCGAGAATTAAAGCTTCACTACTTACAAAGGATAGCCAGCAACAAGCTCCATAACAACTGCATGCCTGTTGTAGTCTATGGGTTTTGGAACAGGAAATTTTCTGTCATGCAAAGCCTGGAGAGAGGTAACACATTGAAAAATTAAAATTAAATAGTTGAGGAAACATTACCTATATTGACTTTTTATGGGTTCATTCTCTTTTTACTCATTCTGTTGCTACCAATGATTTTTTCCCTATGAGAGAGTCCCAAGTTAAGGTAATATGAATACAATATAAATACACCTTTTGTTATTTAAGTATTACACTATTACGGCTTCTCAGCACACAATTAATCCACCCCCAACCCTCTGCTCAGAGAAATTGACCCCACAATTATATCCCCACAAGTCTGACCACATAATGCTTTACCAGTTGGAATACCTGGACTAATACAGAGGTTCTAAATGAGAGTATTTATTTTTTCTCACTCTGTGAAGGCCACTGGTAGAGCTCATCATTGTTCTCTTTTAGAGAAACAAGAAGATTGTATTTGTGCTCTTGCATAGCACAAGAGAAGAAAGAAAAAAACAGTTTCTTAAAAATAAAAAACTGGAACTCTGAGAGTAAAAAATCTATTCTTGAAAATTAAATTTTTTCCCACAGTGCAGACAAAGTGTGCCTTTTTGGATCAAAACACAAAGATTTCCCTCAACACCACAGCAACAGCAGATTAAAAAATAAAGGCATTTTAAGAAATTGCAGCTGTTTGAAAGCTCATGCAATGATTTTTAAAGGAAAAGCTGCAAAGCTGGTGATATAGAGATTATCAATCCATAAATAACAATGTTTAATTGAACTTCACTGACATGTCCTTCTGTTATACATGATTTCCACAGGAAAGCTTCATTGTACAGAACACACAGCACTGAAAGTTTCTGAAATGTATACTTTAAGTCCACCAGGAGAAAGAAAAAAATAAAGCACAAATCCTACCAGTTCTGCAAACACAGACTGACTAAAAAGCACATTCCAGTCTGTCACACCACTGCTCATTGAGTGAGTGGCCACATACCTTCATGTAGGCAAACTCCTTCATTGCTGCTATCCGAGAGAGATACAGCCACGACATTTTGTGTCTGTGCTTATGGTAGTCACGTTTGTTTTTCAAACTGCGGAAGGAGGTTCTTCCCAGCCGGTGTAATTTCAGTGCAAACTGTTGCTCCTCTGTGTTTGCAACAATATAAATGTCTAGAAGACACACAAAGGCACAGATCTAAGAAATAAATCATAACTAACAAGCCAGTGTAAGTTTGTTATCTCACTTCTCGCTGTAAAACCAGCTAAATTTACAAAGTATGTATCAAAGATCTGAACTTGAAGAAATTACTGCTGAAGAGTTCATGTTCCTCCACCAGAAAAAACACTGATGTGATCTGGAACATCTTTCAGAGTTCATCTTTTCAGAGAAACATCTTCCAGCTTAAGGTTCCTCCATTTAGGTTTAACATCCCTGGACTATCTGCACAGCAAAGGACAAACAGAAACTATTCTTGAGGGAAATCTAGGACAGATGGTGTTTTCAATCATCTGAGCCACTCCTTTCTGCTGAGTGGACAACCAGTCCAAGGAGCCAGATTGTTAATTTAAACACTGCTGACAAATAACCTAGGTATAATTTCAAGCATTTGACCCCAATAATACCCTTCTCCAGTGACAGACATTACAGTCTTCATCAAATTTCATGAGCATAAGAGGAACCAAGACAGTATTCCAATAGTTTTGAGCCTATTTTACTTTACTGCCTTACTTTTAAGTGGGCTGAAAAAGCTTAAGATTTCTTTTTGCTAAAACGGTTTGAAATCCTTCACAAACCAAGAGACAAGTGGCATCTGTCTGAAAAGTACTTTTTTCAGTGATGGACTAAGAACCAGACAAAATGGGCAAAGTACAAAAGCATTCTTACTAAGAAGTATTTTTTAAAAAGTATTAAAAATGTTATTATAATTACCTGATTCTTTGCCAACACCCATCTGGTTTCCCACAGAATTGATGACTTGTCGGGAAGAGAGAGTTTTCAGAGCCAGGTAATCATATCCTGCATTAGTTAACCGATAACCCTGCACAGCTGGATAAAAATAAAGTACAAACCAATTCATTCCTTACTATGGAATTAAGGAACCCATCACATTTAAAATAAACCTCATTTTAGTCTTGTTTCAGCTTATAGTTCACAACACCCAAGTAGTATTTCATTTCATATCTTCTTAGCAGCCCAACCTGACTGATGGCAAAGACATTTGAATTCCCACAAGTTTTGAAAACTGACAAGTCCAAGAGACAGAAATGATGCCCTTCCCTAAGAGAGGCAATGGCAGGACCTTAAACAGCCTGGCAAAAGCCAGCATTTGGGAAGATACATGTACAGGAGACACAGCAAGGACCTGAGACTGTTTGATGGACTAGAGAAAAAAAACCAAGTTAATTGCTCATGTCTTTTCTCCCTGTCCTCCCTAGGGGCATGCACAGCTCAGCAGGCACAGCTTTTGGTGCTGTACGAAGTCTAAGAGAAGGCAAGACAAGTGCTCACACAACCTGAGTTGTTGTTCAAGTACCACTGAGGGACAGAATGAGAGTCCAACATAACACTCAAACTCACTTTTGGTTCGTTCATAAGCCAGAAGTTTGTGCTTCACCAACTCCCTCAAAATTTTATTACAGCCACCGTGTTTAAGGTTGGCAATGGAAGCAATTAAGCTAGCAGGAACAATTTCATGGTTCTTCATGCCCATTTCCACCTAAAAAGAGATAAACAGAAATAATTTGTTAGCTAATCCAGCCTTGGGAATACCTCGGTACCAGATGGAGGAGAAGAGTGGCTGAATTAGTCCCAGCCACCATGACCTGGTGATGCTGCCGGTGTCACCTTGCTGGGGGTGTGTGACTCCTGAGCATCCCCAGAGACCACCTGAGCATCCCCTGGGCATCCCCGGGACCACCTGAGCATCCCCAAGGATCTGCTGGGTATCCCCAGTGACCACAAGGCATGCCCTGGGCATCTCATGGGACCACCTGAGCATCCACAGGGATCCTTTAAGCATTCGCAGGGACCACCCAGGACCCCTTGGGCATCCCCAGTGACCACCTGGGCATCTCCTGGGACCACCTGAGCATTCCCTGGGTATCCCCAGGGATCACCTGAGCATCCCCTGGGCAACCCCAGGGACCTCTTGAGCATCCCTGGGATATCCTCAGGGACCACCAGAGAATCCCCTGGGATCACCCGGGGACCCCTTGGGCACCTCCAGCATCCACTCAAGCATGCCTTGGGACCAGCTAAGCATCCCTTGGGTGTCCCCAGGGAGGAGCTGAGCATCCCCTGGGCATCCTCAGCGACAACAAGAGACTTCCTGGATATCCCCATTGACCCTGAACATCCACAGGCATCCCCTGAGCATTCCCAGGAACAACCCTGGGTATCTCCTGGGACCACCTGAGCATCCCCAGTGACGCCCTGAGCATCCCTAGGGAATACCTGAGCAGCCTTAGCGACCCCCTGAGCTTTGCAGGGATAACCCTGGGAATCCTTAGCAACCCCCCGAGCATCCCAGGGATACCCTGTGCATCTCCAGCGACCCCCTGAGCATCCCAGAGATGCTCTGAGCATCCTTAGCGACCTCCTGAGCATCTCGGGGATACCCTGAGCATCTTTAGTGACCCCCTGAGCATCCCAGGAATACCCAAGCATCCTTGGCGACATCTTAACATCTCTAGAGATGCCCTAAACATCCCCAGCGACCCGCTGAGCATCCCGGGGTACCCTGAGCATCCCTAGCGATCCCCTGAGCATCCCCATCGCCCACAAGGGCCCCTTTGGCACCCCCTGCGATGCCCATTGCCCCCTCCCAGCCAGTCCCCGCCCCGCTCACCGCCGTCAGCACCCGGAAGTGCTCCCGGGACAGGTAGCGCAGCATCACCACGTTCAGCTTCCCCATGGCGGCGGCGTGCGGGACCAGGAGCAGGAAAAGAGCAGGAACAGGAAGAGCAGGAACAGGAAGAGGAGGAGGCGGAGGAGGGGGAGGCAGCGGGACGCGTGCGCACAGCACCACCGAGCGGGTCGCGGCAGCTGCGTGCGCTCTGCTGACTCACCCCGATCTTCCCGCGCTTCCCCCGTCCCCGAGCCGGGATCCGCCGGGATCCACCGGGAGCCGACACCGAGCAGACCCCGCCCCCGGATGGGCTTCTCCTCCTCCGACGCCCCAGCTGCGGGGCCTCTGCTTTGCGACGGGCGCAGACCTGCCGAGACCTGTCCCGCCGCGTGTGATGTCGCGACAGGGCTCTGGCCCAGCGGCGCCGTGGACCGACAGCCGCGGCCAGTTAAGGGAAATAGAAACATTACTTATATATCTAAACATACATAAGCATACAAACATACACGAAGGTACATATATAAACATACAAATATACAAAAACATAACGTGCATAAACATACGGACATGTACAAACATAACAGTTAAGCATACAAACATACAAACCCATAAAAACATAAATGTATAAACATGCAAACATACAAAACCAAATGCAAACATATATACAAACATGCAAAACATACATAATATAAACATACACTAACACAAAACATACCCAAGCATACAAACATATAGAAACATACAAACCATACATACACAAATAAGCAAACATAGAAAAACATGTATTTAAAAATACAAATCTACACTATATATATTATATATGTACATACAAACCATGTAAGCACATATAAACATACGAACATATAAATGGGTGAATATCTACAAACATACCAACATACAAACACAAAAACATACAAACCTATGTACATGAAAACATATATAAACATATGAACATACATGTAAAAAGATACAAACCTACAATCAGGCAAAACCACAGAAACATACATGAACATACAAACATAAAGATGCACACAAACATACAAACATGAAACATAGAAACATAAAATACATACAAAACACACAAACACATAAATCTATGTACATACAAAATACAAACATACAAATATAAACCTATAAACATACAAACATAGAAAAATATACAAACATACAAGCATATATAAACGTACATGTATAAACATACATATACAAGCATACAAACCATACAAACATAAAAACATACAAATATATAGAAACATATAAGGGATAATTTCTCTCATAGGCTTTTTTAATTAGAAAAAAGTTTTAAGCTCTGCAGATAAAATGATACTAATTCTATAAAATAGTATCTTTGCTCAAAACTGACATATTATCAATTATATCAAAATGTTCTTTTTGGAAATGAGCTTTTTCCTGTTCCAGCCAGAGGAAAATGAGAATGTGCTTAGAATGGTTGTGACAGCAGTACTGGTGGAAACTGGAATTCTGCTAAAAGCTCCTAAGCCCTAATTTTCCATTAAACATGCTTTTTATAATTATTATTATTTCATTCATTAGAGCTGCCCTGCACTCCCTTTTCAGTTATCAAGTGTGTATCACTCAGTTACCTAATCAATCACAGGAATTTGTGTGATGGAAAAAGTTACATCACAGGAGCTGGTCAGAATTGGTCATGTGGGACCAGTAGAATAGCAGTAAAAATTCAACCTGAAAATGGAACCTGTCAGTGTATAAAAATGGTCAAGTTTTCATGACATATTTAACATGAATGTTCAAAATCTTTTCCCACTAAACTGATCTTCTTCCCTATTACATATCAAAATTGACCTGCAGTCTCACAATGTTATTTGCCAAAAATACTCCTTTTTTTTTGCTTGTTTGTTTTTGATATGAAGGGGTTTGCATACATTTAAGTTTAAATTTATAACATACAATTAATAAATAAATACATTAATACTAAATCATCTTGTTTAATACACTCTGCATAAAAAATGCACTGACTTTGACAGGTATTAAAATGTGACACAATTTGTATAACTTTAAATTTTATTATAATTCAACAGTATTTAAAGGAATACAAATAAAATATTTCAGTACAGAAACAAATGGTCATAAACTGGCTGCATTTAAAAATGTTCTGTACCAGAGGTATTTTACAATGCATTTAAAGAAATCAGGTTTTCAAGGACGCCAGTTTGTTGTTCTTTGGGGTTTTTTGATTGGTTGGTTGTTTGTTTTGAGTTTTTTTTGTTTTGTGACAGTTCTGAAAAACAGATTTTGAGTGTGTGTGGTGATTTACAGCTGGAACAATGTTGCACATCAGTTTGGTGTGAAATAATCTGTAAGGAAGTGATCATCAAAATAGTCAAACTAATCAAACAAGTGGCTCAGTGTGTATATTTGTACATGATCACATCTTATTTTTGCATCTTTTTCTGCTTGGAAGTCTGAAAAAAAACCCCTAGTGCCTAATGTGCCACTCTTTATTTTGCACTTGGAGAAGAAATGCTTCATTAGGCTGAGCATTGAGGATGCCCGAAATTAGCCAGTGGTGGTTGCCAGTGAAGAATACCTGGGAGATGGCATCAGGAAAGTCATGCCTGTATGCTGTAAATCTGCTACTTGCATTCCATCCCACTGTTCTTTTCATTACCCTAAAATACACAGACACAATGCAAGTCTTTTATTTAGGCTGTCCTTGTCTCTTGCTTTGATGTGGGACACTGTATTTGCCACAGAGCAGAGGGTTCATCCACTTGCCAAGCCCCATTTTTAGTCCATTTAGTCTTTTCTAAGATCTCTTTTTCCGTTGTAAGTGCAGCAGCTGCTTCTAGGTCAAATTTAATCAGGAGAGGGCAGCATTGCATTTATTTTCACAAATCATTTTGCAGCATTTTGCACTCAGAACTGAAGAGTGCAGCTCGTGGGGCCCTCAGAACATGCTCTGATGGGGATTTGCCTTTCAGCTCTGCCCACTATTTAGCTTCCAGAACATGATATAAGCAGTTCTACAGGTAATGAACACACTTCCCCTTTACCTAATTAAAAATAATAATGTCAACCACATCACCTCAAATCCAAAAAGTCAATACCCTAGAGGATTTTTACTAGGTCCTGGGGGAATTTTACAAGACTGCTTTCTGTGCACTGTTAAAATTGTCTGAAGTTGCATAGTTTCATGCAATTGCATAAAAATACATCTCATTTATAAACCTTCCATTTTTAGGGTTGTAAAATATCTCACCTGATGGTCTACTTGGGAAGAAGTTATTTGCAAGAAGAGTTTTAATTCAAAAAGTAAAAGTAGATGTAGAGAAATGCATAATATTGTAATATCCTGGAGTATTTGTCCGTGGACCCCCAAATAATCCATACCTATTCCATGCACACGTCTCTGCAAATGTATATACAGGCAATTTGGAGCTACACAGGATCAGTCAGTCATATACATATGTCTGCTTGCAGGGAAAATGTTTCTGAAAGTATCACTTGGCTGTTGGGTGAAGCAGTGGGATTTTGTTCATGGGTTTTTTTGTGTCATTTTCAGTGTTAGTTTTATATCAAACTACATACTTGGAATTTGAAAAACTATTTACTTGGATGGATATTTTTGCTAACCTGTGAAGTTTTCAGCTACAAACTGGAAAATGTATCTGTATTCATGGGATCAAGCTTATCTGACCATTGATACAGAGAGGTGGGTTGACTGCAGAAAGCAGCTGATCACAGAGCTGGTCTGTAGAAAGGAAGGGTATCCTCGGAGAAAAAGGAAAATTGTGCAGGAAATTTCTTGAACTGCCTGAAATAAGGTATTTCTGTGGTATACATTTCCAGATTCTGGATGATATCTCTTCCTGTTCAAAGTTGCAGAGCCTTTACAAAGGACTAGTGAGAGAAGTTCCATAATAAATGTTACTTTCTTTTATCTTTTTAATAACCCAAGTGAGAAAAAATGCTGCACTCTCCTCTGATGTAAAATTACAGTGCCTCCCCAGCACAATCCCCAACTCCTCATTTTTCCCACTGTTTATTGAAAATCAGTAATTAACATTAATTAACATTACATGATTCTCAAATGCTCCCTGGTTTAAAGCTTTCACCTAATGGTTTGGCTGCAAGTTTCAGCTCAGCTGTTTTCCACTGCAAGTTGTGTAGAGCTTGGTATTTATTTTGTGGGGAAAATCTGGTGAGGAGAAAGAGCAGAAGGAGAGATGGTAAGAGCTGTGGTGTCAGTGGGGCCTGGCCTGGCCTGGTTTGTGCTTGTGGTGTGTGGTTCTTTTGCTGGGCATCACTGAGAAGAGTCTCTGTCACCATTATTGTCCCCACAGGCACTTCTTAGTAAGATCCCTGGAACTCTCCTTTTTCCAGGCTGAAGGGGCAGGTTGTCCTCAGCCAGGAGATGCTCCTGTCCTTTCCTCATCATTGTCCATGGCTGAACTCACTCCACTCTCCCCAGAGCTTCTGTCAGTGTAAAAGCACAGACACTTGGCTGTTTGTCATGGCAGCAGTGCAGGTTTTAATGTGAATAATCTGTGGTGCGTCCAGGTCTGCTCAGGAGCTGTGCCTGATGAAAATCCTGCTCAGGGATGTTTTCTGCCAAAGCTGTGTCCCAGCAGATCCTGGAACCAGGAGTATTCATTGTGTCTGTGGAGAGCCTGCACTGGAGCCAGGAAAAGCCTGAGAGGGACAGAGTGGCTGAGAGATGCAGTTAAGTGCTGCCTGATCCCCATCCTTGCACTGGGGTCGGGGGAAAGGGGTGCTGGGATATTCACCTTGGCTTCTCACCAACCACATCTGTTTTGTTTGGCAGTAGATAAGGTTAAATTCTTCCCAAGTGGAGTCTGCCTGGCCCAGAACAGTAGCTGTTAATCAGCCTCCCTGTCACTACTTCACCCCATGAGATTTCTCACCCTATGACCTGCCCCATCCTGGATGGGAGCTCATCTCTTCACCACAGTTAGTGCTCTACAACCTTTACTTTGCTGCCAGACACATGTTTCGTAGAGGCTGTTCTATGAGACTGGAAGAGCACAGAGTGAGAAGGGCTGGAATTGGTGGCTCAAATGAGTGCCCTTTGTTGGGGTAGACCAGGACTTTATTAAATGGCTACAGTATTACAAACGCTGGGTGGACGAAGGCGCTGATATTGGAGATCCTGGAACCCTGGACCCTGAAGCCCTGCAACAGATTTACAAGGACTGTAATGATTTTAAGGCATATATAGATGTTTCCCCAGCTTAGTGTCATACGGTTATCCTGTCTACTCATGTATTTTTCCCTTAGTCATCCCATCCAGGTTTCTTCTTCCCATAATCCCTTAGGATTTTTCCTGCCAGACCTTCCCTGATTGGCCCCAGTTTGCTGCTGTGCAGTGTTTTGCTATATATGGTTATGGTTTCATCCTCATCTCCCATTGGTCCTTCTCTTGATCCTTCATTTGTATATATTCGGACCAATGGGAGGCTTCCCCGCTCCCCTTTTCCTAAAAAGCTCCCCCTCTGGCTTATATAAGGCCAGGCAGTTCAATAAACCTTGCCTCTCCTCGTTGACTCCTGTCTTGCATGGTTGTTTTCCTTTGGGGGATCGGCGCCGGGACAGGAGCGGGAGGAGCCTTCCCTGTGCTTCGAGGGGCTGATACTAACAGAGCTGATTTTACTAGAGCCTGTTATCACTTGCCTCTCGGAGCTGAAGACCATTGTCACCATATCGGTGGTGTTTCAATCCACTGATAATAGGCGCCCAACCGTGGTTGCGTCAACCACCTACGGTGATTCTCAGCTGAGGGACGGGAAGAGTCTCTCGGTCAGCGGTGGACCCCGGAGTCAGTGGTTCTGGACCAGCACCTTTGGCATTTCCAGCAGTGCGCTGTGCATCTCTGGCTTCATGGGACTGAGGACCATTCGTCAGCCTGCTGTCTGGATGACGGTAGGTTGCACTCCGGGAAGCCCCTTCTTTATTCATCTACCTTCTATAGTCCATTTGTTTTAAAACGGGAGGGATTCTTTCCAGGAGAGAATGCCCTGACTACTGCAGGCTTAAATCCATCATCACCCAAGCCAATCGTCCCATAGTCCCCCCCATAGCAGTGAAGTCCCTCAAAGTGTACGTCAAAGAAAATTATTCCCTGCCCTTCAATCAGGTGAATGGGACTATTTGGGTCGTAAACTGTGGGCAGTGGCGAATCAAAACGATTGTAATGCAGCACATGCCATAGTGGCATGGACTCTAATTCAGGCAATCCTCGAGTCAACACAGGAGGAGGGATCCAGGGGGCCCCAGGATCTGAGAGAGAAACAGGGAGCTGCAGTTGATGCACGAGTACGGTGTCGAGATCAGATCGCCCAAGTAACACCACTACATCCGCACACGTTATCACCGTGGACTCCTCAACTAAGTGGCATACCAACTTAACACCATCTCACCGCGATTTCAATACCGCCCCCCTGCATGACATCGCACAAAGTGGCGCCAAAGGGTGCGCAGGTGGACCTCCACAAGATGGAGGCTGGGGGAAAGAGAGGGAGGCGTTTCATGCCTCACTTCGGCAGATGACATGAGGTGGGGAGGAGCCAGCCCTTCGTCATCAGGGCAGTTCCTTGGATCCCTTATGTCATGCCCCGCCTCCTTATGCTAATGGCGGCCCCCATGACTTCCTTCACCTAGTCCCGCCCCATCCGGAACATCCTAGCAATTCACATCAACTTCCGGCACAATATGGTGGCACCCATAGCCAGGACCTACCATCGCCCACCGAAGACACACCATACATGTCTCTGAATAATCCATTTAATCCTAACTGCACAGCATCCAATTCTACCAGTACTTTTTCTTCAGCCACTCAGCAGCCACTCCATTTGATCCGTATGGATGGCAGGGCTAGCAAAGCCAGTGATTTCAATGATTTACATGCCATTAAGGCATTCCCAGTTTTTTAGGATGCTAACAGGGCACCCTCTTGGGAACCACTACGACTACCATTGTTAAAAGATGCAAAAAAGGCGATCACTGAGTACAGCTTGGAATCTGCCTTCGCTATGGGAGTCCTGAATTCCTTATTTCAAGCTTTCTTATTCACACCAAACAATCTTAAAATTCTCGCACGCACTTTGTTGAACAATATGGAGATTACTATGTTTTTAGATCAGTGGCTAGCTAACATATGAAAATATGCCCACGAGATGGTCGGCACTACGGAACTCCAGGTGCCACAAACAATAGACATGCTTTTTGGTATCGGGCCTTATGCCTACAGTGTTGTCCAAACACGCATTCCGGTGCCTGACCTTATAGCCACTAAAATGTTAGCCTTCCAGGCCCTGCAGACCATCGTGCAGGCCTCACAAGTGACACCACCCTTTCAGTCAGTTTTCCAGGGACCTGACGAGCCCTTCTTAAAATTCCCAGAGAGGTTAAAAGAGGCGATAGCATGCGAAACTAAAGAAAAAAAACATCCAAGACATTCTGTTCAAACAGTTAGCCAGTTCGAATGCTAATGCACAATGCCAACCTGTGCTAAGCGCTTTAAAAGATCCAACTCCACTGGACATGGTCAAAGCCTGCAAGGACATCAGTTCAACTGATAAACTTGCTAACAGCACAGGCAAAGTGTCAGTGCGGAGGCAATTAGGCTCTCAGATCGCCAAAACAAATAAACAGCTGGTGAAAGACATCACCAAAGAAGTCACACAGGTGTTCACTGTGGCCCTCCAACCAACACAAATAAGATGTTTTAGTTGCAGGGAAACAGAACATTTTAAGACAAATTGTCCTAAGCTGCAGGGGCAGAATCTGTCTCCACCTGGCTGGTGTCCAGAGTGCCGTAAGGGCAAGCACTGGGCGTTTGAATGCAGGTCGCAATTTGATCAGCAGGGACGCCCCCTAATGCCAGTCCCAGCTCGAAAAGAGTGGCCTTCAGCAAACCCCAATCAGAGCACTCCAGGCGACGCGACGACACAAAATGCCTTCCATCTGCAGAACACAGAGTCATGTTGCCTTCTACCTGCAATTCTGGAGGGGGAACCCTCCCAAGGGGGTGTAAGCTGGGGCTGGCAGTTACCAACTCAAAGTGCTTAAATAAAGATGTTTTCTATATGGTATTAATGACTACACCAACTAACACTGAGGCCCTTAAAGGAACATTTCTAGGGACAGGAACGGCACAAGCAGCAGACATGGGCCTAGTGATCGCGCCTATGGTGCTAACTGTGACTGATGTGAACAATTTCTCTGTTTTCATTAAACCTTCATTTTTTCCAGTGGAGCTCCTACCAGAGGACAATATCGTGCAGTTGCTCCTATTGAAAGACATGCAGCACAATAAAGACTTTTCACAGGTGGCTTGGTCACAGGCCGTAACAATGGATTGACCAAGGCTTGGTTGTTCTCTTTTCCCAATCTAGGTCAACGTGTCAACATTAATGAACTTCTAGACACGGGAGCTGATGTTACTATTGTGGCGGACAAGGACTGGCCACAGGAGTGGCCCACCCTTAAACCCTCAATCGACATCCGAGGGGTGGGGGAGGGTTCAAATACCAAAACAGCGTGTTCCCACTTTAAATCCATGGACCCGAAGGTACGTCTGCTTCATCGCATCCATTAATTCTGGACATCCCGGTCACCCTGTGTGGGAGAGACGTTGTCTCTCCGTTGGGACTGTCTCTTCAAATACCAAATTTGTGCTGAGGGCCACTGGGGTACCGCAGGCCCCTCCCCTCACCTGGACCACCAACACTCTGGTGTGAGAGAACCAGTGGCCCTTTTGGGGAGAGAAACTGTGGCAATTAGATAATTTGATCAGAGAACAATTAGAGAAACAGAGACTAGTTCCCACAGACAGTCCATGGAACTTCCCCATTTTCACCATATAAAGGGCTTCAGGGAAGTGGAGCTCCTCCATGATCTACAGGAGGCCAACAATTTGATTGAGCTTATGGAGGCATCACAGATGGGACTACCGTCCCCTGCCATGCACCCAGAGGACTGCCCAAGCATCATCATGGATGTCAAGGATTGGTTTTTAAATATTTTTCTGCATCCTGGTGACGCCCATAGATTTGCCTTCACCGTTCCTTCAGTGAATGGAGCAGAGCCCTCTCGATGATACCATTGGGCTGTCCTCCCACAGGGTATGAAAAACAGCCCAACCATTTGCCAGACCGTGGTGTCCTGGATCCTGGCCCAGTGAGACAGAAATACCCTGGAGAAGTCATTTATCATTACATGGAGGACATCCTAATTTTTGCGTCTGATTTACCTAAATTAAAGTCAGTTCATGATTCGGTAGCAGAAGTTTTGGCAGCCTATGGATTAGAAGTGGCCCCAGAAAAAACTCAGACCACCACTCCCTGGCACTATCTTGGCCTACTCTTGTCCAATAAAATATTTGTGCCACAGAAAGTTGTAATCTCTACCAAAATTAAAACCTTGAATCAGCTCCAGGTGCTGCTTGGAAACATCAGCTGGGTTTGCAGCTACCTTGGACTGTACACTGACTTTTTATCTCCTTTGTTTCGGCTGCTAAAGGGTGATTCAAATCTTTCGTCCCCTCGTCAGTTGACACCTGAGGCCAAGCAGGTCCTTGATGTGATTAACCAACACATCACCGCTCAGCAGGTCCACCAACAGAGACCGGGATTACCTACAGTGTTGATCATTTTCCGAGGGATACGGCAGCCTTACGTGATCATGGGTCAAGTGGACCTTGCTAACTGAGACTTTTTATTGTGGGAATGGGTTTTTTTTAAGTTTTCAGTTTAACAAAACGATTACCACCTGCCCAGAGATGCTGGCTAAGGTCTGCCACAAGGGTCGGCTGCATTTTGGGAGATCTCCTGGCAGGACCCTGATTTTATTTATGTCCCGTTGACTAAGTCTCAGTTGCAATATTATGAACTTCATATATTGGACTTTCAGTTAGTAATGTCAGATTTTACTGGCAAAGTCATGTATCATTTGCTGTCTATTCCTTTTTTGCAGTTTTTATCTATTTTCCAACCTAGACTGAAGTTGTTGCTTTCTACTATTCCACTCTCTGATGCATGAACTGTGTTCACCGATGGATCTGGGAGGACTGGGAATGCTGTGGTGGCCTGGTGTCATCAAAACCAGTGATATACCAATGTCCACCACGTGCAGGGGTCCTCCCAGCTGGTAGAATTGTCAGCTGTGCAACACAAGTTTCAGTTATTTCCAGATTTTCTTAATACTGTCTCGGATCCTTCTTATGTCTTTGGAGTTGTAACTAGGATTGAAAATAGTTACCTTAAGGATTTGACCAACAAACAGTTGTTTGACATGTTTTCTGCTCTGTTAAAGGTCATTCAACAGCGGGAACATCTGTGTTTCATCCAGCAAATACGTTCGCATACAGATCTTCCTGGCCTGCTGATGGAAGGAAACAGCGTGGTCAATGCTGCAGCAAATTTGGATGTGATAATAAATTTGGCTCGAATTCCCAATAATTTTGAGAAGGCAGAAATTTCACACAAATTTTTCATCAAAATGCTCAGGCCCTGCGAAAGGAATTTACTCTGTCCGTCACTCAGGCTAAGGCGATTGTGTCCACTTGTCTGGACTGCCAGAGGGTAACTCCAATAACACCAGAGAGTGTCAGTCCCAGAGGGCTCAGTCCTTTGGACCTCTGGCAGATGGATGTTACACATGTGCAACAATTTGGCCGCCTTCGATATGTGCATGTGTCAGTGGACACCTGTTCAGTACTTACTATTGCCATGGTCCATACCGGGGAGAAGGCGAGAGATGTCAAGTGACACTTCTCGGCATTTGCTGTTATGGGCATCCCAAAACAGATAAAACCAGACAATGGCCCAGCCTACGTTTCTTCCTCAGTGAAGGAATTTTTTAACTTACAGGGCATTAAACATCTTACAGGTATACCACACTCTCCCCAAGGCCAGGCAATAGTAGAGAGAGCTCACCTAATGCTCAAAAATGTGCTCAAAAATCAAGAACAATCGGCTGTAGGGCTCTCTCCTCAGGAACGACTCAACAAAGCTTTATATGTCCGGAACTTTTTGAACAGAGTACATGAGGATATTCCCCCCGTTGAAAGGCATTTCAGAGTTGGCAAGTTAAAAAAGGGGAAGCGAAGGTATAGTTCAAAGACGTCACCACGGGAGAATGGATCAACCCTGTGCCCTTACTAACATGGGGAAGATGCCATGCTTGTGTCTCCACAGGGTCCAGCCCCAGATGGGTCCCGTCAAGGTGCGTCCGTTTCCACCACAAGGATGCCCTTGCGGGATGCATGATGTCAGAGGAGGAAGGAGACTGAGGGATCGCTTCCCTTTTTGAATCCTGATGTTGTTCATGATTTATGAATTTGGCGTGATGAAAGTTCCAGCGCTGGGAAACCAATGGATACCAGCTACCTTGGGAACCAAGGTTGAGGTCCAGCCAGTACCAACATGGGCCTTGTTGTCTTCACAAAACATATGGCTCAGTCTGGCCCAGTTGCTGGGTACAGACTCGATCTGCCTATCCATCATGGACCCCTCCAACCCTTTTAAAACATGTTTGGTGGGGGTGCCATGAGCATTAGGAGAATGGAAAGATGACAACGTTAAGGACGTTCTAGGTGATTACGGGGACCAAAGGCATTTTACAAATCCGTTTTTTGATTGTGTTATTAATCCCACCCAATCAGCGTTTTACGTTTCAAATACAAATGGGATCGTCATGAAGAATTAGAAATACCGGGTAGTTTAAGACCTCCTTTGTGTTTCTATTTTGAACCCATTAGTAATGTAACCCTGGAATTTTGGTTTAAAGTTTCTTCTTCAGACATCTACTCTAACTTTAGTTTCTGGTGCCAGGAAAAGGTTTCATTTCAAGCACATGTCATTAGCATTTCTATTGTGTTGCCCAAGGGGTATTTTTAATTTGTGGCACGAGAGTATGGAAAGCCATTCCGAAATTTGCTGCAGGAGGTCCGTGTACATTTGGGAGACTGACACTCTACAGTCCCCATGGTCTTCATGCAACCTCCTGCAGGCAACATATCTAACAATCAGCTGAAAGACCAAATGGGCTCCTCGGATCTGCCTTCTCATGTGCATAGGAGATCCCTGCGCAGTAAGAAACATGTAGGCTTTGATTACCTTATAGCCAAGAACCAACTGGTATTAACTAGAGAAGAGGAGATAGCTCCTGAATATGAGGACAAACCGGAATTGCCCTCACCTAGACTGTGGGAGGAGAGTCACCCTACTCCTTACTCTCACCCAGGACCACACCCCTTGCAAGAGATGCAAAATTTACATGAGTTCACTAAAGAGTGTGATTCGAACATGCAGTTTTGGTCCCATGGTAAGAACATTGTGGGAAGTATTTTTATTTCCACAATAGGGACCACACATGCCCTCAATTTACTCACCAAGATGGGGTGCTGGTTGGCAAAGGTGGTAAATGCCACCAGCCAGGCCCTGGAGGAGGTTTTGTTAGACACCCAAACCAATAAGAAATCACTCCTCCAGAACAGGGCCGCAATAGATTTTCTCATCTTGGTGAATGGCCACAGATGCCAAGATTTCAAGGGCATGTGCTGCATGAATTTCTGTGGTCATTCCACCTCAATCCATTCACATATAAATCAATTAAAAACTTTAGTCCATAAATTAAGGAAGACAATGGTTTTGCATTCAATGACTTATTCAATTGGTTGCCTTTGAAAGGACTATTGGAAACTTTTAAGAAAGTTACTGTTGTTGCACTCATTGTGTTGGTTGTTGTTATCATGTTCATGAGTGTTTTCCCGTGTTTTCTCCAGTGCCTTAGAAGTTGCAGGGTCCCTCCATTTCCCCCAGCCTACCCAGCTATACAAAACAAAAAAGGGGGAGATATCGAGGTAGACCAGAACTTTATTAAATGGCTACAACATTACGAACGCTGGGTGGACAAAGACTCTGAAGTCCGAGATCCTGGAACCCTGAACCTGGAAGCCCTGCAACAGATTTACAAGTACTGTAATGATTTTAAGGCATATATAGATGTTTCCCTAGCTTAGTGTTATATGGTTATCATGTCTATCCAATGTATTTTTCCCTTAGGCATCCCATCCGGGTTTCTTCTTTCCATAATCCCTTAGGATTTTTCCCACCAAACCTTCCCTGATTGGCCCCAGTTTACTGCTGTGCAGTGTTTTGCTATATATGGTTATGGTTTCATCCTCATCTCCCATTGGTCTTTTTCTTGATCCTTCATGTGCATATGTTCGGACCAATGGGAGGCTTCCCCCCTCCCATTTTTCTAGAAAGCTCCGGTGCTGGCTTATATGAGGCCAGGCAGTTCAATAAACCTTGCTTCTCCTCGTTGACTCGTGGTCGTCTTCCTTCAGGGGATCGGCGCCGGGACGGGAGTGGGAGGAGCCTTCCCTGTTCTTCGAGGGGCTGATACTAAAAAAGCTGATTTCACTACAGCCCGTTGTTGCTGAAGACTATCCTCACCATATCGGTGGCGTTTCAATCCACCAATAGCCCTTCACTCCTCTGTTCCCTGTGTTTTGGAATGTGACAATATTTGAATACCTCAAGGGCAGGAGGTAGATTCAATGTTTGAGTTTCTTAAAGCAGGAGATAGTCCCCCTTTTGGTGTATTATGTTGGTATTCACTGTTTTCTCTAGTTAACCTTGCCATGATTAGTGACAAGCTCAGAGTGAGAAGAGAATGTATCACAGGAGGGTCAGAATTTAGCCCTACTTTCCCACCAGGAGAAGAGATGAAATAACAGTGCCGAAACCCTGCAGCTGAGATCTGCAGAGAGGGGCCAGCAGCAATACTATGTGTGACAAGAGAGTTGTCACTGCACACTCATTAGGGCAGCTGGATTTTATATCAACCTATAAATGGAAGCTTTTCCAGTAAGTGATTGTACTTACTTCACAAATAATTCACAAATTGATGGCAACTTTTGATGCCCCTAAGCCCAAATCTTGCCCTTCACAGTATTAAAATGCCCATTTATCACCTTGGCAATAGAGGAGTGAAATTATCCTGATTGAGTTGATTGATTTAATCATTACCTGTAAAATCACTTTGGGAAGATTCCTGCACTAAGTCCTTCAAAGATGTGTGCAGTTACAAGACTAAAAGCTTCCAACAGCTTGGATAAGAAGCAAGATGTATAATTCTTCTCTTTACAGTGTGTACAGGATGGGGTTTTATGTGCACTGATGTCACAGAGCCAAAACCGTGGAGGAATGAAATCACATTTGCATGTGTTTGTGTCAGAGCACTTAAAAAAGACTGCTGTGGTTCACTTGAGCTGTCCTCAAGTGAAGAAAATCTTTCCTAAAGGCAGAGGAGACATAAGGCAGGTTTAGGAACATCAGGTGTCACACTGAGTTTAATCAAGATTAGATTGTAACAGAAATACTTTTGCCAAGCAGGATCTCGCAGAAAACTGAAAATTCCACTTTTCCTCCCTGTAGAGCACTTTAAATTCTGTGGTAGTAGTAAATAGCATTGTTTTCATTTAAATGAGGAAACCCAGTTTCAGAAAACAAAGGCTAAAAAAAGAGTACGAGTGTTTGCAGCATCATTTCCCTGAACAAGGCAGCAGCAGAAGTGGTGAAGTACTGCAAGGAACTTGATATCATTTCCTTCTTTGCTTTGGGTGTCTGGATGAACAGGATTCAGTTGTTATAAAAGATCTATGGTGGCACCTCAGGTCAGCTACACCTTTGAGATGGACATGCCTAGATCTTGTCTGACAGTGAGCTCAACCAAAAGACCAAATGCTTTCTAAATGCAGATAATATTTGACTTATGGTTTACATTGTCAAAAAAGGAAACTCCAAGTGCTAACTCAGGACAGAAAACAACAGCTGTTTGCAGCTCACTCCTTCATAATCACTGGTGCCTTCCTTATACATTTGGAGTCAGGTCATGGAGCTGGAGCAAACCCTAAGCAGTTGGCTCTGGTCCAGGTGAGTTCATTTTTGCTTCTTCTCTGTGTCCTGTCTGACACATTCCTGGTTCCTTGTGACAGTGCTGCATGACCTGCAGGTTTCCAGAGCTGGAGAGCTGCAATGCTCAACCAGACAACACTCGTGTAACTGTGAGTGTAACATTTCCAAGTGTGGTGCTTGCCCTGGACAGGCTCTGTTGCTACCAAAGCAAAGCAGGGAAGGTGATGTGTTTGCAGAGAGCTCTGTTTTGCCCTTTCTTCAGAGGGAGTGGGATTTTCCCTGAATTTGGGTCTACATCTGAATGAAACACAGTTCTATGATTATATTTGGGGACAATGGCACATAATACATAAGCCCCTCCAGAATTTATGGATTGGACATTCTCATTCTTCGTCATAGTCTTTTAATTTCCATTTTCAACTTTCCCTTTTCCCATACCAAAATTCTCAACAGCCCCTTATATGTCACGATGTGCTGAATAGCAGCTGTGAGAGCACAGGGATCCCAGTCACACTGCAGAGCTTTATAAAGGGCATGCTGGGGTCCTTCAAATCACCTCTCTAGCAACCCTCTGCTTCGTCATAAAGAGTGCAGTGGGAAGTCTGTTCATGTTCAAAACTGGAGTGTGTGTGATACAGTAAAAGGAACAGGGAAAAGCTGTGAGCTGCAGGACAGTAAAGGTGATGAATTTTTCAAGATAAATGCACTACTTCTCTTACAGCTAAAATTAAAATAATAGAGTCACAGAAATGTTTAGGTATTGCGGACAGGTCCAAAGGAGATCACACACACCAATATGGTGTTCAGGCAAATCCCAACTTTATTCAAATTAGACAACATATATAACCTGAGATAACCCCGCTCCGGGCATAGCACATCTGACTCCATAGGCTGAGGTTAGAAACATGTACTTATAAGGTAAAATCCAAAGCTTCTTCTGGGTGAGATTGCTGGGCTTGTTGTTGTTTGACTTCTGAGTCCGGTGTCACGTGGTTCTTCTGGACCCACTGGAGTCAGTGGGTGGCAACATCTCCCCCTCTCATTTCAAAAAACTAAACAAGAATACAAATAATACAATGCACATAATAACACAATAATTCTAAGTTGTCTCGGTTTGAGGGGAAAAAACCAAAATGTTTTACCCACAAGCAGGGGAGGGGCCTCCTCCACAATAATCACACCACTCTTTATCAAATTTAAGAAAAGGAATTTTAATACAAGAAGGATAACTGCTATATATATATATATATATATATATGTAAACAGACTAGTGCAACCCACTTCCCCAACACCACAAGAGAGGAAAAAAAAAAACAAAAAACAAAACAACAACAAAACCCAGCAGGTTTTTTCTCCGGGAGGAAGGTTATACTCAAGTGTCCTTGTCACAGCCCGGCTGGCTGCAGAGTGAGTTTCAGTCCCTCTCCAGCGAGACAGACGAGCAGTGGGCTTTCAGATGGACTCAGTCTCTTCCCCCTGTATTCCCCGTCCAAGAAGCAGAAAGGTACGAGTAACCAGCAGCAAATCCAAGGCAGGCAGCAGCAGCAGCGCGGCACGAAAAGTAGTCCGAAGTAGGCAGCGGCAAGACAGCCAGGAAAACCCCAGCAGTAACCAGCAGGGCAGCCTGCCTCCTTGGAGCCCCCACTCCCGCGTTCCGCCAAGCCAAGACTGGGGAGAATATCCAAAAAAAACCGAAAGAGACAAACCTGCCCCCACCCCAGTGATCAACAGTTAACTGCTTCTTTTGTTAACCGCTGGCCTGGGCAGTTAAGTGGCAGGGGAGAGAATTTACATAATAATCCCAAACTACAACGTAAGTCTCAGCTCCTTAGCCACTTATCCAATGGGGAAATTGTTACCGTTAGGATACTCAAAGGCTGAAAAATGGGAAAATTTTTGAAAGATCTTAGATTTTGCCAATTCAAGACACAACAGGACAACAGGCTTTCATTCTACACATGCCTGTCTCCCCCTCTGTTTTCAAAACAGACCTTTGGAAGAGGGTACAGTAACCTTTGTAAACTGACACAAACCAATACATGATCAAGACATGTAGGCTTGGGATTTACAAACTTACAACTAGTACAAAACAAGAAACTTTTCTCTCACGCATGAGGTTTGTGGTTCTTCTGTGTAGTTGTCACTACACAAACCACTGTAAACAAAACACAGACTCTATTAACAGTGTCTGAGTACAGTGACTTCACTTAGCAAAGGAGCAAATTCAGTCCAGCTGAGCTAAGTTTCCTTATGCAATATTTCAAGATCAATTCTCAAAACTTCTGTGTGGCCACCACAGAGTTTCTGAGAGAGAAGCCTTGATTCTCAGTCACTTTAGACTTCTCCCTTTCAGTGGAGAAGTTTTTCTTACTGTCTTATTTCCAAAGAAACACTGTCTTCTGTTGCACCTGCAATTCAGATCTTTGATGAGAATAAAAATAACGTAGAACCAAGTAGTTCTGTGGTTGTGCACATGTGACAAGAGATACGAGAAAGGTGCCAAACAGAGTTTCATTTTAATACTGCCTGACATTTGAAGATTCTTCCTAATGGGTCAAACAGAGATTGCCTGGAAAATTAAAGTTACTCTGCTGGTAGGACAGGCTACTTCTGATGTAATTCAACAGTAAGGGGATGACAAGTGCTTTTTCCCTCATTTCTTTGGTTAGATCTGTAACTCTGTTTGGTATTATGAATGTTGTGAGTGATTTTAGTTGCATTTTTACATTAACTTGGCTTGAGTTAAGAATGATTTCAGAGTAAACTGGCTAGCAGAACAGTCTTCACATAGCAGCACAGTGAACCTCTAAATCTGGGCATTTGGACCCTCTTTACCTCCCAGAAGCACACTCTTCAGAGTAATAAATATTTCCTTCTAGGATTGAACTAGGCAGCTAGAGAGGTGGTATCACAAATATTCAGAGAATAATAAGCATCTCTGACTACTAAGAGTATCCAGAAAAGCCTTCTGTCTCTTATCAGATCATTTGGGAGCATTCTTCTTTACAAGGATTTTCCACTTTGTCATTAAAATACTAATTAACAGGATCTGGGGAAAGGAAAATCCATATTGAATATTCTGGATTCTGCTAATATTTTTACAGAAACTGAAATTACTGAAGAACAGAGTCTTGCCTCAAGGAGACAGGAAGCTGGTGATGCAGAGGGAGAAGAGAGTGTAATTGGCACAGTCTCCTGGTGAGGTCTGAGGTCTGATGTGTTTCTGGTGTTGTGATGGAGGGGTGAGGGGTTGAGTTCTGTTTGTAACTAAGATGTTGAGAGAGTTAAAGAGATGTGATAAACTGTGTTCATCTTTATACTTCTCTAATAATAAGCATAGACTGGTCACAGTATAATCAATAGCAGGACAATCTCTGTTTGACTCATTAGAGAGAATCTCTTCCAAAAACCAAACCATATGGAAAGGGAGATGTGCTTTGCTAAATCCTAATCCATAGACTTTATATAATCTCAGATTTCTTTTACCCTAAAGCTATGTCTGCTCAGTCTTTTGCAGACAGAATTAGACTGGCTGTGGCTGCCAGTTCTGTGATCCAGCTCTGAGCCTGAAGTCAGTCTCTCAGCAAGACTCACCAACCTGGGCACCACTCTGTGCTCTTTCCAACAGAGCTGGCTGGCATCCAGGGGAGTGAAAGCACAGGCAGAGGCTTGGCTGGTCAGCAGAGAACATGTGGGGTTGCTCTAAATGTGCTGAAGCAGGTCCTTCTCCCCTGTACTTGGAGTACAGACTGCTGCCTCACCACAGCAGGGGCACCAGCTGCTCTGACCTGTGAGGTCCCTTCTTACCCCAATGCTCTTCCTTGGCATAAGCAGCACTTTTCAGTATGACGAGGTTGTGGTGGAATGTGAAGGAATGTGGAAAGCAAGCAGATTTTTTTATATAACTCTAAAACAAGTCACTGCCAGCAGAAAACAGCAAGGAAGCAGTTTAAAGTAAATCCTGTGTCCATGTGTCTGTTTCCTCATTTTTTCTTCAAAATTCTTTGGGCTTGGGTTCACATCTTTGTAGTAAATAATAATTCTCTCTCTGCAGCAAGGTCAGTAAGCCATTATATTTTCCTTTGTCAAAAGAGCAGTTGTTCCCATTGGCTTTTGTTTGATTCTGTAGTCTCTGTGCTCACAAGGGCTCAACATCACCCACTTCTAATTTTGCCACTGTTAATTTTTTCAACACCTATTTCAACCTATTTGTACCTCTGCTCTACAGACTGAAAGGATATTCAGAGGATTCTGGGGAAATTATTTCACCTCAAGCATCGAGACAAGAAACAGTGAAGTGGAGCTACAAAAGGCACAGTGTGACACAGATACAAATATTTCACTTCAGCCACACTGTGGTCTCCAGGAGAGACACTGACCTGCCGAAATTGCTGACCATATCTGTCCTTCAGTAGGTGAGTCCAAAAGCAACACTTAAAAGGTCTCCAGCTGTAATTTCTGGCACAGTATTTTGAAGAAAAAGAGCTTTACTTCTATCTTTGTATAGATGTATGTCTATATCATTAAGAAAAGCCACTTGTGCTTTGTGATCATTCCCAAGACACCTGTTGCAAGCACAAGAACTGCCACACCTTCAAACAAAGGATGTATCTAAAGTTTTTGCTTGCCATGTCCAGCAGTTTTGTAGTGGTAGTTCCTAAAAAGCCCCAAACCAATGTGCAAACCCCAAGAATTAAGCAGGAAAAACCCCAACAATCTGTGCCATTGCTAAGGAGGCCAAAGTGAACAACAACAAAGACAATAAAAAAATCACAATAAAAAATTGCAAAAATAGGACAACCTACAAGAGATGCTCCATTATCAGGAACTGACAATTTAAGTCAGGTAGAGTTGGGGCAGACCCGGATTTTATCCAGTGGCAATATTACTACAAGAGGTGGTGTCCTGGGTTGAGCTGGCAAAATGCCAACTGTCCAGGACAGAGTGAAAAGGGTTCTTCCTCCCCCCAACCAGCTAAGGGAAAAAGAAGAGGGAGGGAGGGAAAAAAACTTCTAACCAGGTTTATGCTGAAACTAACTACATGTATTTATATAGAGAAGAGAAAACTAAGAGAGAACTACAATATAGCACACACTTACACAAGTTATGCATATATTACAAGAAATAACTTCCCACTCCCCAATTGATACAGAGCCCATTACTCTAATTCATAAGCACTCCAAGAAAGAGAAAGTATAACAACAAAATATTTCTACTTCCCTGAATGCAAACAAAATGCAAGCACAGGCAACAGAAGCAAGGCCTAGCATAGTAGAGGAGCTGCTAGATGTCCTCCTCTTAGTGCAGCCATGATGGAACTAACCAAGCCACTCCCACACACTGGATTTTACACCCTTTGAGATGATGTAGTATGGTATGGAATACAATATTATTGGCTGGAAGAAGTCAGCTGTTAGCTAGCTCAGCCCAGCTTAAATCAGCTGACAATCCTAAGCCTAGCTGAACTTTAAAACCTAAGTTTAGGCCCACCTGGCTAAACCCATAACAGGTGGATAGATGAAGATGCTGAGATCGGGGAGCCTGAGGCAGTTGACCCTGATGTGTTGCAGAGACTTTACAAGAATTCTACCACATTTACCTCCTATATTGATGTTTCCCCAGTTTGATGTTGTAAAGTTATCATGTCGACCCATTATATTTTCCCTATAGTAGTCCCTATCCAAGTTCTTCCCACAAACCCCTAGGTTTTTCCCACCAAGTCTTCCGTAATTGACCCCAGTTTGCTGCATTGCAGAGGTTTTGCTATACATGGCTATGGTTCAATCCCCATTTCCCTTTGGTCCTTCCTTTGATCATTCATTTGCATGAGCGTTGACCAATGGGAGGCTTCCCCCCTCCCAATTTTCTGGAAGGTTCGACCCACACCCTATATAAGTCCTGTGCTCCCTAATAAACTCGGCTTCTTCCGTGGACTCCTGCTTGTGTGTTGTCATCTCTTTGGGGAATCAGCGCCACGGCAGGATCAGAGGGAGCCATTCTGGCTTCCAGGGGCAGGAAATCTAAAAGAGCTGTTATCGCTTTGTGAGCTGCATCACTTGCCCCTGGGAGCGCAAACCCCTGTTTCGAGTTTTCCGAAGCAGTGCAATCATCCACTGATAAGGTGGGTGGCCCAGACTGTTTATCAGCTCTAGTAGAAAAAGACATTTATATGAGAACAAATAACTCTCTTCAAACTCCACTCCTTGGAGACTTTGCACCCAAGCAGGAGCCAGGCCAAATTTTCCTCCTTCAGCACCCAGTAAGAGCCCACCGGCTCTGTGGTTTAATTTGAGTTCTTTATCAATTTCTTTGCTTCAAACCAAAGTCTGTAAATGGCAAAAGTTTCCCTCTGTGTGTTGTACTGCCATTGCATATCACACATGCCTTGTTGCCTCCTCCACAGGAAGAGAAATGAGCTCTTTGCAACCCTAGGGCCAGTTAACAGATGCAGTGAATGTCACTGCCTCTGAGTCAAGATATCCAAAGTCTGAAGTATCTGTTATTGATGACGAGAATGGTTGTAATAAATTGAAACTTTGGTTTATGCTAAGCTGGAATTCTTTCAAGCTAAAGCATTTTAGAAACTGGAAAAATAAATGCTGGTGTCCCAAAGGTAAAGGCTGCAAAATATATTCCTTAGCTACAGAGCCATTACTGTAGCTTCCCACTGACTTGAAGATGCACAGGAACTGGTAGGCTCATAAACAAAACCATTTTTACAGTCCCTTTTCTGACTGTAACAATAATATAAGATCTACTGTATAAAAACCCACTGGGAAGTAAATTTTTCATTGACATGAAGTGTAATAACGAAAATATTTCTCATGTAAATATACACATGTAAAATAAACAGTGAGACTAACAGACCCCAGCAGCACACTGCTAATTTTTATACAACAATGTATATACATGTACATTAAGGACATTAAAATGCTGTAAGAAGTATCTTGGGAATGGAAAAGGAAAACAATCCTGCAGTCAGATGGCTATGTGTAGTCAGTAAATGAATAAGGCAATACATGACTTTCTAAAAAAACAAAAAGAGAACTTTCACACTGTGTATTTTTTCTTCTCACTAAATTTTATTTCAAAGACAATTGCAGCATTGGCTTTAATTTTTTATTTTAATAATGCATGGATATGTTAGGAGGGTCTGCGTTTTGACAAAAAAAAAATCAGTAACCAATTTCTTATCCCCCTCGGCCCCCCATAAGGGCTGTTTATACTAATTTGAAAATAAAGCCTAGTCAAGAAGGAGAAGTACTTGGCTCAGTTAAGCTGTAATGAATGTAGAGATGAAGAAAGAGTAGGTACAAATAACTGATACCATATTGTTGTGATGCCTGTTTCTCCACAGACACAGTTTTCAGTGGGCCTGGAAGGCAGCAACCTCTATTTGTTGAATAAAACACTCTGACTGGATCTAATTTTAACTTTTCTTGGCAGTTTATTCAAAGTCCTCTTCCTCATGGGTTACAGCTACTTGAGGAATTGTGGAAGGAAGGGCAAACTATGTTTACATTAACATCTTTTATCTACTTTTGTGCAGGGATTTGCTAACTACAAGAAGAGCTTTACACAGGACTATATTTCCATGCAGTTACACACAATTCTAAAACCTACATTCATTATCCAGACTATCTAATAACACACTGCTAGAGCTAAATATTAAGTAATATATATTTCATAAAATTGCTGGATCCAAACAGTCTTTTGTAACTTATTTTTAACTTTGAAAAACAGCTCTTTAGATGTCTTCCTCCACAGAGTTTAGCAGGCTTCTTCTCTTGCTTCTGCATGACCTGAAGGTCTCCAAACAGATTCTGTTCTTATCTTAGAAGCTGGCACCTGTGAATCTGTCCTTGGCTCGCTAGCCTGAAAATGTATGTTCTCCAACAGTGTATCTTACAGTGTACAGATGATTTACACTTTGATAATTCTGGAGACAGATATACCTTGGAGTGAGCCTGAAATTCACTGAGAAAACTTTGGCTTTTCCAGAATATTTCTGCCTGCATTCTTTTTATTGCTTTTTGTAATAAATATTGCAAGTTTTCTGATAATAATTTTCAAATGTGCTACCTGCTCTGTGAACACTCCAAACTGAAATCTCTTACAATTACTGAAATATAATTGTCATCATACAAATTCAGTTGCAACCATCCTCTTTGCTTTATGCTTTCTTGAAAGCACATCTTAGAAGATGAAAATAAAAAACAAGTGCTAGATTTGCTTTCTGTCATAGCAGAAAGAAAAAACAGATTTTTTAAAAAATTGATCCTTTTCAACATTAAAATTAATGAACACCTGATGAAGTCAAACCTGTATGTGCATTATCTGGTTTGAGGGGGGTTTTGAACCTCACAGGGGAGCCACCTTTGCTCTGCTGGTGGCAGCTTGGTGGTTTGTGGTGCCCTGATTGTCTCAATGAGTGTTTGATGAGGACTCTTGTTGCTGTTTCAGGGCTCTGCTAATGGTGTGAAAAAGGAGCTGCTGTTTGAAAGCTACTGCCCAGATCTCAGGAGATCTGGAGAGGTGGTGTCATTAGTGAGCTGTGTGAGACATGGTGTGTGTTTTCCCTGCCAGTCAGTCTGGGTCAGAGGACTAATATTTATTGTAGGCACAAAGTGAACACATACCTGCTCTTGTTTACTGAGTCCAGCAGTTGCAGTCGAAAGGTTCTTTGTCCCTAGAGAACAACACAAACATGTTCTGTATGTGCTGTTTCATTCCATATTTCACCTGCTCTCACATTAGCATCCTACAGATTCAGATAGGCCTTAACCCCCTAGTATTTTTTTATTATTCCCACGGTCAGAAAATTTTGCATTCTTAGAAAAATATTTTATGTGAGAGGTTCCATTGGAAACTAGAAAATAAAAGCAGGTTGCTTTGAAGAATAACCCTGTGATACTAACCCATATAAACACAAATCCAGATGTTTTGGCAAGCTAATGTGAAGAAAAAGCTCTTTGGTATTCATTTACACTTTATAGCAAATATTTTAACAGGAGGAAGTGTAGAATGTTGACATTCCACCACTTTAGACCTCAGTCAAAGCAATGTTCTGAATGCAAAAATGTCAACATTTATTGCAAAGTTTCCTTCACATTAACATGCTAGGACCACATCTGGCATCTTTCTTTCTCTCTTTTTTTCCCCCTTTTTTCCCCTCCTGCTGTCTATTGTGGATGTGAAAATGGGAAGGCAAGATCTCATTTCTCTCAGCCAGCTATCTGTGTTCAGCTGAAAAAAAAGGAAGAAAAATGAATAAAAGCAATCCAAAAAGCAGAAGACAGCAAGCTCAGGTGCACATACGGTGTGCAGAGATGCATATTTATTGTCTGTAATCTATAAGCCTTACATTCCTTGTAGACCATGTATTTACTTATTATAATTTCCATTTTTTATTACAGTTTGTAAGTCTTAGAGAATCTGTAATGGTTAGGGATTATAAGCAAAATTAATTTTATTTGTCTGTCTTTGTTTTTATCTGCCTGATAATGTCATGGTCAATGCTCCAAGATGGACACACTTGGGAAATAGGCTGAACTGCATCCTCCAAAGCTATTAGAGAAACACTTGGATTTTGGCTCAATTCCTCATCAAGCTCACACAAAACAACCATTCAACTTTCCCAGGCACATCTAGCAGCAAATGAAGACCATTTTCTTTGCCCAAATCTTTACTGTTTTGAAGAGCACGTGGCTTTCTTGCCATGCTCTGATTCCACACCTGTGAACTGAAAAGATTCTAACGCTGATTATGGAGCAGATTTTGCCTGCTGGTGAAAAGAGGAAGAAAGAAGAGAAAATTCCCGTCTCAGGAGCCGCAAAAATGAGGACATGAGGCTTGGTGTCCTTGTCCAGCCTTTCAATTTGATTTTATTACCTTTGTCTACATTTTCCTTATAAGCTGACTCCCTGAAGAACCAGTTAATAATACCTGAGATCCTGATAAAACACTATTCCATTTGCCAACAGAAAGAGTCCCAAAAAATCCGCTGTTGTGTAGGTATAATTTACTCCAAATTACTCTGCAGAGCTTTATATAAAATATCCAGGAAATAAAGGAGATCCAGCCATGAGAGTCAGACTTAATTTATGGCATTCTAGAAATAGGAAGTGCTATGGGAAATATCTACCTTTTCCTTCTTCAGAATTTCATTAACACTTTTTTGCTCTGTTTGACTGTACTTTGGGAAAAAAGTACAATATAAAATACAGTCTCATGCACAGGAATTTCTGTCTGAATTACCAAAAACCTCCAAACCACTCCAGCAAAACAAACCAAAATGCAAAACAATTAAAACTAAACCCCAGTATTTAGACTTCAGAATTCTGACTTGGCCTGGAACACACGTGGTGTCTACTGGCATGTTCCACAATCACAAGTTCACAGGTTACTTGGGCCACACTGTGCAATAATTATACAGTGGTTAGATGTCTTGAAGTGAAATTAAATTTAAGTAAAAGTAGAAGTAAAGAAAAAGTCAATTGAATGGTGTATTGTAAAACCTCACCGTGCTTTGTACTCTGGGAAGAAAATATAAATTCTTAATTTGTTAAGTGTTTTATCCCATGAGAGGCATTGGTGACTTACAGTAAGATATAAAACAGGTTAATTGAACAATTTTTCATACAAATAAACAGCACACCATTCTGTGATTGTGAATTTATTCCCTTCTTTGCCACAGAAGCTTTCATTACTTTGAAGTTCTGCCATCAGTGTTGATCATCCTCTTAAGGTACCAATATCACATTTAAATAAAGCAGCAGCCTGGGTAAATTTGATGCAAACCAATTGAACAGTTCTCAGCTCCTGATTCCCAAACAGAACTGCTGTAACTCTACAGCAATAAACCAAGTGGGGGCCTGCCACTCCTCTTACCCACCCAAAACCACTTCTCTGTGGATCTGAAATACAACCATTCATTTTTATAACAATGAGGACTCCCACACTCAGCAGGACTCAACCACAGCATTTCAAAATGTCACAGGCTCATTTAGAATACCCGAGTTATCCATTATCAGAAAAGAAGTCTTGAGAGCTACTAAATTAATCCCAAGTCCTGGAGTTCCATGGAGAACGCCTGGAAGGCACAGCAACAAAGGGACACAGTGCAATGTGCATGTCAAAGGAAGACTTACAGAACACTCACTGGATTAATTAAGGTTGCACAAGCAAATTGAAATGCATTTCCCTTTTCACTACAGTTGTGGCCAAAACTTCTAAACTTGGAATCTGTCAGATTTTTTGCTGGTATGGACAAGCCATGAATTTTGTCTGATGAAACCCGGTGCCAATTAATCAGCGGATGAGTTCTGCTGAAATTTATTTAGAGTATTTCCCAGCTAATTCACAACAGCAGAAAGATGTCCCATCAGCTCCAATTTGAAAGACTTAGACAAGCTCATTCTGTGTTACCTGCTAAGTGTACACCTGAAGGAATTTCCCTTTCTTTGAATTTCCCTTATTCTTTGGACAAAAAGGAAAAATATGCTCAAAGCTGTGCCTGTGGATCCTCTCACCTTGTAGAGTAACTGTGAACAGATAGCAGTGAGGTTGAATTGTTGGAATCCATGTGTCTAAACTTTCTTCTCTGTTTTTTTTTCTTCTTCTGTTCTCCCCTTTTCCTATTTCCTCTGCTTGTCATATCACTTGAGAGGGACAGGAAATTTTCAGAGCTTTTTTTCTTGTATTTGATACATCTATTGATATTTTCTTATTCCATTGCCAATGTTTGCACAGTATTTTATTTTTGCAGGTTTTTGTAAAGACCTTGGCAAATTGGACATTTAGAAGATTGAGGACCTGCTTCTATCCTTGAGCTTTGCTTACCTTGCCTTCCAGAAGAAAGCAAAGTCAGGCTTTCCCCAAAAAAATTCAAGTGTGACTGTTTTTCAAAGACAGAATGCGTTGTAAAAATGCTTTTCATTCCCATCTTGTAGATAAATAAAGCAAGCAAAATCACACCAAAAGTTCTAGAAGTGTAAAATAAAATCTCTCAGTTCTGAAACTGCATTTAAGATTTTATATAAAGTCTTGTGATTATATACCTGCTTATTAATTTATACTAAATGCAGTACACTCTAATGCACCACTAAAGAACAGGATGCATTTTGTAGTTATATTATATTATATATTATAATAATTATATTAGTGAACCTATAAATTTGCAAAGACTGTATCTGAACTGTTTAATTACTGGCTACATTTAAGTGTAACCTTAAAAAAACAAATCTAGTACATTTTATTATGTTTTTTTCTTGTTGTGGAGCCTACATCAGATCAAAGAGAGAAAATACTTGATCTCTGTGGGAAGATTTTTGACAGTTTTGTGAAGAATTCACAGACTGCAAATGGATAGGATTTTATTTGTTCTACAGAAGTTTCTTCACAATTTGCTATAATTCTTGGTGGGGTATGTTAAATATATCTGGTCATCAGAATGGTTCCAGTGGCCCTTTCCTTGCATTGCCTGAGTTTCCAATATTCTGGCCCCAAAATGGACACTGCAACACTTAAACCAGGCAGACACCCCAGCACTGGTTTGCATACTGAGGATATTTATGTCTTGCTTTAACTAACTAACCTGAAGGAAGAACTGAGTTGAACCTTTACCTTGAAAGGCAAATAAAACCAGAATTTCTTAGGCTGGTAAGGCCTTTGTCTTTCTCCTGGTTTTCTTTCTGCCTCTCAGGTTAATGTTTGGACCACAAGAAGAAACTGAAATGAACTGCAAGAAGAGTTACCCCTCTCAAACCAGACTGGTTTGGATAAGCAACTTTTGGAACCACCCAGCAGAACTTCTCAGACCAATGAGAAGTTTACTGATGTTTGCCCAACAGGACAAACCCACTTTTCATGCTCCCAGCCACAGCCATGGCAATGAATGCCCTACAAAATGCCACCTCACAAGTTTCCTGCATTCTTCTGATCCATTATTGTATTCTTTGCCCATCCGAAAGACACCCCCATTTTATTTAAATTCACTTTCTTCTTTTAGACCTTTTTGATCAATAAAGGATCCAGAAATTTTTCCGATCCTCTCCAAACTAGAATAAGAAAATATAATAATAATAAGATATTCCTGGAATATTTATCCCACTTGATCCTTTCTTTTTCCTAGGAAGAACCTTAGTAACAAATGGATGAAGACTTACAGTGTCTTAAGGTGATTTTTGTTCTTTTCACTGTTCTTTCCTTGCCATTGCCCATGGGAAAAAGCACAAACTATTTACATTTCCCTTAATACTTGTCAAGTATTACTTCATTTAAGGTCTCTGGGGCACAGAGTACCAGCTCAAGTTTTGAAATGTTCTTGTGGTGTGATTTGCACTTAAGGACCAAAAAGTTCAAGCCTTATTGTCTCTAAAAGCATCCTCCTTGATCCACGTTCTGCTACTTCCTTATTTCCTTTGTTCTCTATCACAACACCTGTTTCTCCACAGACAGTGTGCCTTTTAGAGGCTTTAAGAGGCTTCTACCTCTACCATTAAATAAAACACTTGATTGCATCTAATTTTGGGGTTTTCTGGTAGTCTATTTCGTGGTCCTCTTCATCGTAGGTTACAGTTACTGGAGGAATCATGTAAGAACAGAAGAACTAAACTATGTTTCATTAACACTTTTTATCTACTCCTGTGTAGGGATATACTAACTACAAGAGGAGTTTTAAATGAGACTGTATTTCCACACAGTTACACACAATTCTAAAACTTACACACACCATCCATACTATCTAACATCACGCAGCTATAGCTAAATATTAAGTAGTATATATTTCATAAAATTGCTGAATCCAAGCAGTCTCTATATAACTTATTCTAACTTTATAAAAAGACTCTTTAGATGTATTCTTCCACAGAGTTTACCAGGCTTCTTCTCTCTCTCCTGCACCAGCTAAAGGTCTCCAGACAAATTCCATTCTTACCTTAGCAGCTGGCACCTGCAAATTTGTCTTTGGTTTGGTAACCTGAAAATGTATGTGTTCCAGCAGTCCTCCATCCCTGATCTTTATTTTTCAAGGATTTTTTGCTTCTTGATCTTCCCTCCTTCTTTTTCCAGGGATCTTACTGCTGGAAGCATTTCCCAATTTTCACTCTTCTGTAACAGATTGAGGAACAGTGTGCAGATTACAATCTGCCTCACACTGGGAATGGAGTGACACCATCCCAGGCAGTGACACCACTCTGGGAAGGACTGAAGCCACCAATTGTGTGAGAACATTTCATAGCACAAATAAAGAGCTGAAGGTATTCACCTGAGCAATGGACGTTCTTATGGAAGTTGGCACCGAAGATACTTTTCAGCTGGAAACTGGATATACTGGAGTGAACCCATGACAGGTTCTCTTGTGCCTTGTAAGAATTACCCTAAATTCAGGCAGGGCAGAACTGAGTCATCCCCCAAAAATATTATAATGGATTTTGCCTCCATAAACTACAGTGTCTTTCAGACCTCCCAAGTGTAGAAATGCCGTGCACCATCCCCTATTCAGGATGTGCATCATCCACACACCTGTCACACAGCCAAGATGCAAAGAAATAGGTGTCACTTTGGTATCTTTCAATACCTTCAGCCTGTATTTGTGCTGTGATTTTTACCTGGCAGCTCAGGCAGATCTCAATATTCTTTCCCTCTCACCAATATCTGATGCATATAAAACATTCACAAAGAAGTCTGGATTGGTATGTTTGTTCAAGATTCAAACAGAGGTCCCTGTCACAGTATTCTTTTGTTTTCTTCTCAATATTCTTGCTTTTGTCACAAACTGAACAATATAACGTGTCCTTACATGCTGCTTTTAGACACATAAACAACCTGTTTGACCCACTGCCAACTTAAAAAGTATCCAAGATACCCAGTCTTCAAATGCAGAAAGCAATATGGTTTTCCTATTTAGCTGTAAGTCAGAGAAGGAACTTGATAAATCAAGTCCTGCACAAAAAATTTGGGCAGAATTTGCACCACAGTGCGTTGTTTGCTCTGTGTGTGTTCTAACAGTTTAGATAAATTTGGCACTTCCTCTTCTCCTACACAAAAGTCACTTGAAAAAGGATCTCTATAAAAACCACCCCAAAACCACACTTCTGGAAATGTGTTCTGAAACACACATACACACAGAGAAATTTAAAAAATAATATTTTTTTTTCCCTTTTGTGAAAGGGAAATGGAGAGATCAAGCATCCTGAAGGACAGCACAGCTAAACCAGACTAATCCTCACACCAGTCCTGTTGGCAGCCCCTTCAGTAGTTTTGGCAGACAAAAATGGGGCCAGGCAGCAGCAAGAAGAAATCCAGCCAGGCAGACAGATGCAGTCCCGCACACCAGTGCTGGAAAAAGCACATTCCAGAGCTTGGCATCCCTGCTCTGGTGCTTGCCAAGCACACCCTGGGAGTGGCCACACGTGTACTGGGGTTTTGCAGCAGAGAAAGAAGGAAAGCAGGAGAGCTGTGTGTGTGAACTACAGGAGGGAACACGCTGCCACTGTGCATTTCCTTCTAGAAAAGTGGGAGATCTTCCTGAGAAGTCAAATTATTTTGCCTGAGCTACAGGAGGAGCATCACTTCTTATTTACATGCAAGGATTTATTTTCAGTTCTGCTGAAACTGCTCTCACACATTATCATGGGACATTGTATTACAGAGCTTCTCAGTCACCCCAAGTCATTCACATGGAAATTAGCACATGAAAATCCACACCTGACAACCCACAGCATTCTAAATGCCCATCTGGTGCCATTAAAAGTATTTTGACTCCCATTATATTTTTGACCTATGTGTGGGTTAAAGAGGAGCAATTAAAAAGAGGAATAGTTGTACTTGTCCAGACTAAGGAGGCTTGGGCTGAGCCTGGTGTCCTGTCTCCAGCACTGGCATGAGATGGCAGTGTCCGTCCAGTACTGTCTGTGGGAAATTCATCCCTAGAGCATCTATATTTCATCTTCACTCAGTCCCAGTCCACATTTGGGAATAGACATCTGATCTTCAAGTTAGGAGCCGTAACAAGCTCTGAGCCAGAACTGTGATCAGCATTCAGAAATCGAGGATGTATCCAAATGGCAGAGTAACTGATGATACTCAACAGCATCTGAGGTCCCCCTGGAGCCAGATGACCTGGGAGGACAACCTGGACTAACACAAATTAGTCTGTGGTTTTTAGACTGGCCAGGAGCAGAAGCTGCACATTTGGCACAGCAGAAATTCCAAGTAGCTCTGATATCCATGGAGCAGCTTAAGGAAGCTGTTGCAATCTTGGTGATCCATCACACATCATTAAACTGTTGGAAACCAGCTCAGCTACTGAACTATCCAGGAACACAAAGGCATAATGATGACTTGAGAGAAAAATTTTCATCTCTATAGAGTTACAGACTCTGGTTGCACCTGTAAGAAGCATCAGCTGCAGATGATTTTACCAAAGCCAGTGTCATCTCAGAGAAACAGCGATACTGGATGCTTCAGAAAGTCAGTCTGTGGACTCTGACCATTTCCTGGGGATGAATTTGGTGATTTCATGAAGATTATTTCTAACTGTTTTATTGGTTCAATAATCTTGAACCATTATTCTGCTTTCATGGTGGTCCCTAGGGAACCAAGTAGAGTAAGGGAGTGGCTGAAAAGCTCTGACTGATAATTTCAGACCTGCCCCCTCGTTTTCACAGCATTCTCAGTTTTCTCACAATGGCACTGTAAGTGGCTCTGAATTTGATTACTGCAAATTAGTGGGCTTTTTAAATTTTCCTTCCTTAAGTGGAATTTATTCTCTTTCAACATTGCATTTGTCCCAGAATGATGGAGCATACACCTTAAAAAATAATGTATTTTTCAATATGTGGAAGTAGCCTGGGATTTTGAAACCTTTGCTTTAGTCTGCAAAATATTGACAAGTTTAATTTTTAAAACGTGTTGCTGGAGAGTGATAAGTCAAAGGTCTTAGCAGCTGTTACGTTAAAGAAAGTTCACATTTTCTGCTAGCAGACAAGTATGAGACATGTTGCCCTTTTTATTTCAAGCAAAGGCTGATAAACTCCAATCAGGGCATCCAGGAACAAGTTTGGATGACATCTGTCATTTCAACCTAAACCAAAGTACACTTACTGGTACCAAATCTTTCAGAAGTATAGTTTTAATTTTGCAGGTAGAATTTCTTTTGCTTAGTTCTTCACAGGCTAATCCCTACCATTAAGGAAATTAAGTTCCAAGTAAGTGTTTAGAATTGGAGTCCATATTCAGTATTAAACATTTGCTCCCTTTTCAAGCAGCTCAGATTCCAAGTGGTCAAAACTGGAGGTAGTACAAGCTAGACCAGGTGATGTATCTCAGCAAAAGAAGAGACAGAGCAAATGAAATTCTGTTTAGGTGTAAATACCCTGTTTCAGATCAATGAAAGTGGATGGAGAGCAAATTACTCACGAGGGCAATGCCTACTGCATTTTCAGCTCCTTCCAAGCAGCATCACCATAACACTGAAGGAGGTGAGGCAGTGTAGGGGGGTGGATGGAGAAAATTTCACTTAGAGATTGTCTCTCACCACATCACCAAAATGTATTCGTGGTATTAACCAGCAAGAACTTTCAATGTCAATCCACTGACTTGAATTACATTCTAAGTAGGAGGCAAGTGCATGAAATTTTACATGTTTTAGGCTGAAATAGAAATTACTGTGTGTATAGAATAATGGTAACACACTACTGTACTTGGGAGTATTGATGACAATTTTGTGATTCCATGGATGATAAATATTTGGTGGGAGGTGGTCATGTGTGTCCTGAAAAATTTATCCCCAACTCAGGCTCTGTAAAGCTCAGCTTTCCCTTAGAGACTGGGGAGAAGCAGTTTGAGTTGCACTGGGTAATGAACCATGAGATTATGACTTTCACATGTGCTTTTATCTGCTGGTGTTTTGAAGAATAAATGCAAACAGAAGAGGGTTACCCACTTATCATGTCAGCAGTTTATTCACTCCCTGTGTTCCAGCTGAGGCTGTGCCCCACTAATACTGACAACCTGCAATATTTAAATTTCTGGCTGGTAAGAGATGCATTCTAGGGATGCTGTAGCACTCACTGTGAAATTGTCATCCCAAAAATCAAGTTCTTTATTTTAATTGAAATATTTTAATACTTTGACTGCTGTTGGTAGTAAGTGTAAAATACTGCCTGTCCTCTTAATAAATCACCTGTTCAGGATCTCCTTAAAATAATACAGTCAAATGAACTGTGAAGTAATTATTCTGGCTGATGTCTGGCACTTAGTGCCTGACTTCCCAAAAGTAAGCCTTGGTAGGGAAAGCCCCTGCACATATTGAGAGATATAAATTCATTTTACATGTGTCTGTAAAAGCATAACACCTGCATGTTGTAAACTAAAAAGGTCAGCAAAGCCAGCACAAGAAACCAGTGTGAACTGAGTGAGAGGCAATTGTGGGGCACAAAATCACATTCTGATGGCTTTCACAAAGGTTTTTGTGCTTACAGCTGGATTTGGCAGCTAGGTTGGAATGTCAGCACTTAATGTTTATAATAATAAAGTTTCTAAATGTACCAGTTGTTGTGAAGGTGATACCAGTATTCACTGCCCTTCTAACCTCATAATCACTAAAAATACACAGCAAAATCCTCATACCTGAAGCTCCTTAGAGGATAAGTTAATATTTCCTTGTCTTAATCCAGCTTTGAAAAATTTCCCAAAGTTTATTTCCGTGTCATTTTCCTGCTTCCCTCTGTTATAGTGTGACAGTCCTTAGTTCACATAACTTGTATATTGAACACCAAATTATGTGCAAAGGTGATAAACAGTTGTATATCCAAACCCCATCTGTTTTATCAGTCTCATTCATATACTGTTCTTTATGATGGTCATAAAAAAACATTGTTTCTTCAGATTTCTGTATTAAATTCCTATAAAGCAAGTGAGATTCAGCCTGTGGCTTACTGGAGAATTACAGCCTAGGCTTGACTTTTTTTTGTTGCTTTCATGTTTTGAAAAATTATTCCAAAATTGTCTTTGTAGAAAGAAAGCAAAAATTACAATGAATGATTATTTCACTTTTTTTTTTCTTTTCTTTTCTGAAACAACACTGAGTATTTTCATATTCCAGTTCTGGGGTTTCATATGTTATTGGTTCCAGATTTATTTTTTCAGTCATGGCATATTTTATCAAAAGGAATATGGATTTACAGAACTGTTAGGGATGTTATTTGCTACTTCTGAAGTACTAGAGGGAACAGATAGTGCTGTGTGTACAGTTTGATGAATTTGCCATAGTATGTCTCAATTAGGCAATTGAATTCTATATTAGGATATTTTGGGCTGATTTTTATCACAATGCTTTTGGTATTGTATTGTAGTTTCCAAGTTTTATATTAACCTCAGGAGAATACAGGAAAGTAAGCCAACACATTTGCATTTGATGTAACTTTGGGGGTCATTTCTGTAGCTACACTGAGTCCAATCACGCAATTCCCTTAACCAGACCAGCAGAATGTTGGGGACCCTTTTTGTTCCTTAAAACAGAGTAATGTAGGTTTAAGGAAGTGTTTTGGGGGGTGGGGAAGAGACATGTTAAAAGAATAAATAGTAGTAATAAATAAAGAAAAAAATTAAATAATGACATAAATGAATAATTGAATAGATGGTAGCACCATGTACAGTAGTACATCATGTTGGAGTAACAGAATTCCCAAAACAATGTTGTAAAGAGTGTAAATCTACTTTCTCCAGCCTCTCTGCAGCATTAGGACATCCTGTTCAGCTATAGAACAAAGATGGTCTGCTATCCAAGGCTGGAAGGCAAAACACAGCACAGAAAAATACTTCTGGTTTAGTGGTAAGTATAAAAAAATAATTTTGCCAGGCAGCTGAATGAAAAATGACCAGAACATGATAATCTGTTGGCTTCATAGCAGAGATACATCTTTAAAATAATGTTAAGAGATACAAACAGAGCAGCATAAGAGATAAAAAGTTAACAATAGTGACCTCATGATTTTCATCACAATTCTTAAAAAGGTTTATGGAGTTAGAAACAATGTAAGTGTGTCAGGTGTGGTGGTGGGAGATCTTAAGGAAAGGAAAAGTCTAGAGCAGGATGGAATCCTACCATGCATCCTGAGAATGAAGGAACAATTGCCATTTTAAATTTTACATGGCTAAATGAATTTTTTTGTAAGAGACTATAAAAGTTTGATTGCACTTGTAATTAACTCAAAGACTCTTAACAATCTGGAGTGGAGAATATTGCAGGATACAAAGCAAAACTTACCTTTGTTGAGGTGATGATGTGAGCTATAATGACATTATTGAAACTGCCCATGGCATGCTGTTTATGCCCTTTTGACTACTTACTTTATCCACTGGATATTTTGTAGTTAATGTCTTTGCTTTGCACTCGTCATATCAATCTGCTATAGCTGATTTTTTTCATATTTAATTAGAAGAAAAGAAAATTTAAAAAAATATTATTGTAAAATGACAAAAAATATATAGAGGTCATTATTAGGTGACAGGTGGGTAAATAAATATAGCAATTGGCTTATCTTACTATAAGAAAGAATTTCTCTTCCACTGCAGAACCATCAAAGGTAAAAAATCACCAAATTAACTTAATCTTTCTGTGTAACAAAGCTAGAGAGAAGTTGCTCTATGCATCTCTGCCAATAGTATGAAAAGTTAGATCTGAATATGCCTGAACAGGGATGAAATCTGTCCTCCCTCAACTGTATAAAATATATATAAAATGTAAATATGCATAAAAACATATAGAATAGAGACCATTTGGCAAAGGAATATACAATCAAAAAAGTGCTATTAAGATCATTAAGTTAAGGACATAGAATGGAGCCCCAAAGCTTAGGAGTGGAAATTACAGCGTATGAGAAGACAGAAGGATGCTCCAACTTCACATGGGAAGCAGCAGGGCTCTGTATCTAATTAAAGGATATAAGGTGACCAGAGAATTGGTTCCTTGCTTTTCCTGTGTGCAGAAATCAAACCTTGAAGGAAGAGGAAAGTCATGGGCATCCTCAGTTCTGAGTGATGTCTGAGCAGCACAACTTGGAGTAGCCTCTGACCACCCCTTTTGTAATGCCTGTTGTGTTTTGCTCTGCTGCTGCAAAGGCCTCTTTCTTTAGGGGATAAATACTGACTTTTGTCTTTCCCTTTTGTCTTTCCCATGTCAAAACTCTCAGTGCTACTCTCTGGATTACTAGAGAGAAATTTTCTACCCAGACACTGCCATTCAGCTTGTTACTCAAAAGCCTAAACCTGTGAGTTGGTTGATCTTGACCCACCTAAAAGACACTTCAGTTTATGCAATGACCATTTATTGAGAATGTTAATCAAATTTCCTCTCAGTTTTTGTTTGTTTTGTTTTGTTTTTAATTAAGATGATAAAGCTGACCAAAAGAGCTGCCCAGATCTTTCAAACACTGAACTGGGACTCCATTAGAACTCCCTTGTGTTTATAATTCTTTCTGTGCATGATGGACAGACTTCCAACCATCGCTGTGTTTTCAGGTGCCAGAGTCTCCTTACGAGTTCAAAGTGTACATAAAGTAAGGGATTATGAATCCAAACTGTTAAACTTATAATTCTAATTGTAAATAATGATTCCACATTGTCAGGACAAGATAAGATATTACACAAGGAGAAAATTGAGGGAAAGATTGGATACTTATGTGTTTGCACATTGTTAGATAATCAAGACTTAACTACTTTTAAGAGCTGGTAATAAAATTTGCAATGGTTAAACAAAAATTTAATTTTTTACCTTGTTTGTATTACTATTTTGCCAATGCCCTAGAGAATGATAATAACAGATTAAGGGAGTGAAGAAATTTGGATTTAAGTGACATGATATCAGCAAACAGAAAAGGCATTAAATGACTTTTTCTTCACTTACTGTAAATTTAACAAATCAGTTAACACTAATGAGAAGTAGACCCATATAGTCACACTTAGCAATTTCTGCCCTCAGTTTTGCCAACATTAATGTGGAGTGACTTGTATTGAAAAGTGTTTTTTTCTCCAAGACAGAGCAATATATCAATAGCTCATCCATGCTGTCCTTCTCCAGCAAGTATGAATTAATTGTCTGTTGACTTCTCTTGGTGTGTTTTGTGCTTTCTTTTTCCTCTCCTTTCTTCTACCTTGTTTGTATTGATGCCACTGGCAAGTCTAGAGGAAAACAATGAAAATAAGTTGGCTTGCCTTGATTTTTGATAGTTTAACTGAATGAGGCTCTGGGCTAGTTGTGATTTTTAGTCATCTTGATTTTGATGTAGAAAGAAATGAAATATTCTTTGTGTGAACAATGATTGAATGGATTTAACATTTCATGGGAAATACATCCACTTTTAATACTGGAAAGCCCAAATTCTGAGTGTTTTCTTCTTTATTTAAAGCAAATATTTGCAAGTAAGAGACAACATTCTGCATGAAAACCAAGAATTCTCACACTCTCATTATCACCACTGCCACACCACTACTGAGGGTAGAACACTGTTAAATCTTTTTCTGGAGATCAGTGTAAATTTAATCCAACTTAACTGTGTTTTTGACTGTGGGCTGCTTGCTTTTTTTTAAACACTAAAAATTTAGCTACTTCTTGCTGAAGTAAAGCCTAAACTCCCAGAAGTTTCAAGTTACAGATTTTAGGTGCATCACATTTAAGAGGATTCAGGGGGTTCTGGTACTGTGTTTCTAAAATGCCAGGAAAATCTGAGTATTCAATTAATGAAATTTTCCAAAGGAACATGTTACATTGCAGCTACAGAAAGAAAGGAAGAAAACATATCCCCTTTTCTCATTTAATGAAATGTTTGAAGAATAAGCCTTAAATTAGTCTGAGGCTCTTCCCAGAAGAATTAAATTTTCTTGATAGTTTCATGCATGGAAAAACACTCTTTATGCCAAGACAATTATGGATGCAGTCCTGTGGACATAAACCTTTTTTAAAAATGTCGGTATGTCACTGTTATTTTGAAAACAAATTAAGTCTGTTTATTTATTTATCATTTTCTTTCAGTCTCTTTGCTGAGATGCTTCTCCAGATACCTGACACTGTTTATGAAGCACAGAGAGGATTCACCTTTTCTTGCTCAGGTGTGTGTTCCAAGTTAAACAGTAACATGACCCAAGGGGTGCAGCTGGAGGGACACTTTCCTATGAGAAACATCTAATATTAGAGATAACAACTGGTCCCTTGGTACTGTAAAAAGCATAAATGACTGTTTTAAACTCAGCATCTAAGCCACATAGCTAAATTTACAATAGAAATTGTCATTGCATGCTGTCCTTGAAGCCTCTTCCCATTACTGAAGCTCATTTATAGACTAAATTAACTTCTCAGTAACAACTCTAAGCTTTCTTTCCTGATGTTGTTTGCCCAAGTCTGTTGTCAAATGGGACAAAAGTCCTTGTCAAGTGTTTTGAAATGCAATATATATCCAGATTGCTTATACAAAGACGCATTTCTTCCATTGTTTCACGGATTCCATATCCTACATAATATCAAATGTAGGTTGTGTGACCCTACTTTGCAAAATTCCTGCAGCTTGATCCCAAAATTCCAGCAGTCTCTTGATCCCAGCTCTTTGGGATCAAGAGATTGCCTGTTGTCTGTCCTGTGGAAAAAAACATTCAGACAAAATCATCCTTAAAAACCTGATATATGTCTGCATTTTTCTTGTTCTTTTTTCTCTTTTGGAAAGTATCTGTAAAACTTCCTTTCCCTTCCCTTCATTCATGTGTGTCTATATTTTTATTATGTAATAAATCCCCCTGTGAGGATTACCAGCATTTCTTCTTTTCATTCTCTCCCAGAAAATTCTTGCCTCCTTTGTATTGATTACAATATTTTTCTATCACAAAACTTGAATTCCTGTGTTCATCCCATGCCTGCAGAACACAGTCCTGATGCATTAACAAAACCCCTAGATGTCACTGTAATAATATAAAAAAAGAGTAACTTTAACTCTTGTAGCTGTAACTCTCATAGCAGAATTGTTTTGAAATTAAGATGATCTTCATTGATACTCAAGGAACTTGATAACAGATTTCAATCTATGGATAAGGGAAAAAAAGGATGTTTTTAAAGTTGCTGAACTTCAAAATATTACACTGAGGTTGAGTTCCATCTGCCTTTGCCTTTACCTGTCTGAAAAGAAGATTCTAGAAAACACTTCTACAACAGTATTGTTTCAATAAAGATAACTGAACTACAACATAATTAAAAGATATTTTATAGTGCAGCCTGAAAAGCTCTATCACTGAAGTGTTACAAGGGTTATACTGTGCAAAGTAGTTTCTAGGCTTTCCAACATGTTATTTGTTAAGTTTTCTTAGTTCTAACTGGACAGCTGATACCAAGTCCTTCTGAAAAGTATTCACATTTTACATATATAAAGCCATGTTTGTATATTTGCAAGATATAAAATTGCAAGTATATTTTCTTCCTAAGCAAAGGAGAACACCTAAGAGAATAAAACTGTTTATGTTTTTGTGTGTGCATGTTGAAAAATAAGAATCTGAATCACAAAGGCTCTGTCTCTAGATTGTGAAAAAATTATGTATGTATAAATAAATATATGTAAAAGAGATGATGCTTGAATTAGCAAAGAGAAGCCTATAACTGTTTTGCTCTGAATGCAAAATGCAGATGCAATCTGTGAAATGCTCCACTGGAGGCTGAAGGGGAAAGGGGTGTAACCAGCATTTCCTTTTCAGTCTGAAAATTTACAGGAATGCAACAGCACATCTGTATGGAATTAGTGTGGCTTCTCTCCCCAGTACATTGAGATTCATGTGACTGCAAACTGAGAGTCCATAATCTTGAGTCCAGATTTGTTTTACCTAATAAAAACATCAGGACTGATTGTACCTCAGGGTCTAATATTTAAAAAGACTGAAATTCTATTTTTAAGGAAATAAAAGCAGGCAGTTTCATAGTACTTTTAAGCATCTTTAGGTATCTGTTTAAGGGGCTGTGTGTAGCATCTAAATAGTAAACTTTAGACCTGCATTTGCAGGAACTACAGCTGCATTTGGGAGCATCAAAAATCCTTGTTTCTGGAAAGCCACATTTCTGCTCACTGCCAGTTTTATTATGAAACTTTCACTGGTGTGTGACCTATTCTTTTTTATTCCATTATTCTTATATGAAGGGCATGCTCTATGTAACATGCCATAATTACAATATGCTGACAGAGTGCTGCTGAAATACATTAATGCAAACTTTGAATTGTTCTTAGTACATGCAGTGCCATTAGATTTTTTTAAACATTCCATAATGAAAATATATATGATATATAGTGTTAGATATTGGACTTTTATAATAGGATATGTAACAGATATTTATTTCTCTATGTGCTTTGAGCATGGGCCTTTTTAAAAAATATCCTGAACAATCAGAGTTTTATTTACCAAGATTATGCTGATTTGAACCTTGCATAAATTTCGCACCAATCTGTTTCAATTTGCAGTTGAGTTAAAATTACCAGCTTTGCCTTTCATAGGTATGTGCCTAAATAAAGGAACTACCACGAGAACAATTTAGCAACATCACCCAGCAGTGTGTGGAGTCTCCCTCACTGGAGATATTCCAGAACTTTCTGGACATGATCCTGTGTCATGTGCTCTGGGATGACCTGCTGGAGCAGGAGAGGGGACCAGGTGACTCAGTGGGGTCTCTTCCAGCCTATACTATTCTGGGATTCTATGAATTTACCATTTGCATGTGTCTTACAGCAGGTAATGAGCCAAAGTCTACCTGTGTTTATATTCCATGAAGCTATTTTAATTTGGTAAAAATAAATCTTTTTTTATACTATGCAAAAACAATCATAGAGTTGTTAAGGCTGGAAAAGTTGTCTGAGGACATTGGATCCATCAGAGAGGAATAACACGAAACCAACACCATAGAAAAATGTTATAGACTGTTTTGTTCAGAATTATTGATATTTAGGTAATTATACTGCTTAGTTTGGGGCTTATCAGAGATTCTTGGGACTGCTGGCAAGATTGCTTTACTTTTGCGATTCCACAGGGCAAGAAATATTTATTAAAAGGAGAGACCATAGGCTTTAAGCAGTGATACAGCCAGAAGAATGGTCAACACCTTTACATGAATTATGGAATTCAGGTAAACTAGAACTTGGCTGCAGCTCTTAAAGATGCTCCCAACTCATCCTTGTTGTCTTTAAAACTTTTTATCTTCACATGGACATGCAGGAACACGGGAATATAGAACAGAGTATGTCAAACATGATCTCTGCTTTTACAGATTCCACATTTATGGTGCAGCACTCACGAGCTCGTGGTAGCAGCAGCTTTTGGAACTTCACCGCTGGTTGAAGCTAATAAAACTGTGTCAGTGCACAAATAAACCGTGTGCATGTTGTTAGCACACTGCGTAATAAATACTATTTATGCTTTCAGATGGATGAACAGCTACAGGAATGTGTATTTGACCACATTATCTCAGTGAGACTTAGGACAGTGCAATCCTCCCTTTCTAAACATGCTGAAGAGAAGCTAAGTTACAAAATAATGCTTAGAGGTACCTATAAAAACAACTATTTAAATAATACAGGTGTAAAATTAATGTGTTTCAATAACTAGAACCACGTAGTCCAGGGTTTAATGCCAGATGAAGCTTTTCCTGAGTAACTGAGCCCTTTTCTCTGCTCCACCTACAGACTCTCCAGTGCAGACCTTCTAGAATGAAGATAAATCAAAATAATAATGAACTATAGATATCTTGCTGATCAGGGAACTACTGTATCAGCTAAGTGATTTTTTTTCATGGATGAAACAGAATATCTGTTGTGGTTTATATTTGTTTAACTTCATTAGATTTAACATAGACACTGAGGTGATTGAGCTTTACATAGGGATAGCATCAACCTCCTGTTTTATTTAAGACATATATACAAATCTTATTTCCCTTGCTAATTCTTGAACATAAAATTCTACATCTAGGAAAAAGAAGATAAAATACTTAATTTGTTGGTTTGTTTCCCTTCTTGAACTTCTTGCTTTTAATGACAGATTTCAGAGCTTAAAATAGGATTTGATTACTGGTAGCTGAGATGTGTAAATTAGGAACATTTCAATCTTGTTTGTTTCCACTTCAAAAACCCAAATCAGTACAGAGCATCCAACCTATGTCTCCCATGCTAAAAAACAAACAAAAAACCAAAAAAAACCCACACCAAAATCCACCAAATAATACAATCTGTTGCTGACAAAACAGTGAAATCAGCCCTGCAAGGAAGCACTAAAACATTCTTCCATGATTACCTTTTTATATGTATCATACAGATAAGGTAATAAAGAATTGGACATTCAAAACTGGTTCATCTTTTTTGTAGCTGAAGCATTGTAGCATTGAAGGGTCTTTTGTTTAATTGCATGGAACAATCCTTTCATGACATGTTTCGATACAATGATGGCTTTTTTTGCTTTTTTTCAAATTATTGTCTTATGTCCTAAGAATCTTCCTGTTTCATTTTATCAATCCCACTTACTGGTTTCATCCCTTCTTTTCAATAAGCTTCAGTTAACATATTATTTCTTCCTTAAGCAGGGCAGCATCACTTACTTTGAAACCGCGGCTAAAGTATTTTTGAATTTTATAAATCAAAGAATTACAGAATCAGCTGGGTTGGAAGAGACCTCTGGGATCATCAAGTCCAACCCTTGATAGATCTGAAACTCTGTGGAATGATTTATCTACATGTTGTGTGTGCAAGGGACTTTATGTGTAGGGGCAATAGCTGAGATTTAAAAATAGAGTGAATTAGTCAAAAATATCCATCAAATTTTCTTCTTAAATGGCTGCAAGACCCTTTATGTGCATTGAAATTTTACAGATGAGCACAGACAAGCAGGAGATCATAACTATTTACTTATTTCTTTTGTACTGAAAATAAATATTGGAATAAATTGGTTCTATCGCTTTCTGCTTACTAGTTTTTATTTGTTGTTTACCAAATTATGGGCATATACAAAATCTCTGCCTAAAGAGTGGGGTAAAAAAAGAAAATTAAGCCAACTAATCTAATTTCCTGGACTGAAATAATGCTGAAAAAGAAACAATTCAAGTTTCCATGTGAAAACAAGAGCATCAAAAGCAACCAATAGAGACGTCTCAAAAGCAAGCAAGACATGGGCAGAGAACAAAGCAGATAGATTGAATAAAAAAGTAGATATTTTCTACCTGATTTAAGTAATACTTTTGAAACAGTCTCAACTGACATTCTTTTAAGTAAGCAAAAAAAAGTCCCAGTCTAGAGGTAAATATTTTGTACTTTATTTAATTTGCAAATTAATCTAATCTGGAGGTAGCACAACTACACTGAAGGACAGGATTAGAGTTCAGAATGGTCAGGTAAATTAGGTAAGTGGTAAAAAGGAAAAAAAGCAAAGGTAAAAACAAACAAAGAGTACACAGCTGAATAAATTGAAACACAAGTGTTTTTATATTTAGGTGTCACTCTTGTAGGAAAAGATTGAAGTGTATTAGAATGCTGTAAGTTGAGTAATAAAATCAGTATTATTTTGAAAATTACAAGGACCATGTAGTCTATGTATGTTACTGATTTTAGGCTGCATGAGTGATGAATGAGTGACTCTGTCCTCTCTGATGAGCACAAGCACAGCTCAGCTAGAGAATTGCTTTGAGCTTTGAGCACTTCACTTGAAGAAAGAGATCCAACCAGTAGAAAGAATCAAGGCAACAAGAACAAGTGCAGATCTGAAAAGTCTGAAAAAAACCCAGGCTGGCTTAGTCGGGGAGGAACAAAAGCCAGAATGACACTCTTCAAACATGAAGCATATAAGAAGATGCTTGAAGCAACAAAACTGATGTTTAAAAGTAAAAGGGTTCCCCTTGGATGTTTGCCAGATTTTTCAGTGGTAAATTCCTGGCACCTGTAGCAGATCACCTGCAGCTCTGCACAATTCCTGTACTTTAGGCTCAGGTTAAGGGGTCAATTTGTTTACCATACAGGCTGTGGTTGGGTTTTCTTTTTGCTTCACAGCAGAGAGGATTAATCAAATGAATTTCCAATGTCTTTTCTAAAAGTACTGTTAAAATAAATCTTATGGTGAAGATAGTGAAGAAATTTACCACATGAAGGCTGGACACTCACTGAAAATGTGAAGATGGAGTTCAGTCCAGTGGGGAAGAGGTGAAAAAAGGAGAGGAGAGAGGAGAGCTGAAAAAAAGCAGAGAGAGGGAAATTCTGTAGACAGAGAAATCTCTATTAGCACTAATCTCAGACAGATTTATACAGGTTAAGCCCAGAAAGGAGGGGGCAGCAATAAATAAGGTGCAAAATTAGACTCATGGAATCAGTTTTTCATCTGAGTAGATATTACAGCTTGAATGTACTTCTGGGGAAGTTACAAAGCTGAGCAAGAAAAAAATTATGAAACAGTGTTGTTTTGGAGTTTGGTTTATTTGTTGGGGTTTTTTCCGCATGGAGGAAAAGGATTAGTTTAAGAGGACAACTCCAAACCCTCAATTTTTACAATATTTATTTGAACATAACAAGTAAACACATGCAAGAAGATGTCGGGAGGACAGGGTGATATGTGAGACTTGTTGGAGGAGAACAGTGTATCAGAAATGAGAGATGTTTTAAAGTCATCAAAATACAGATAGAATTCCACTCAGATGCCTCAATTCTTACAAAATATGAGTTTTGTTCTGGCCCATTTTCCGTAGGATTTATACATGGGCACCTCTGGATCTATTTGGAATCAATAGTTATTTTGTAATTTGCTTTACTAAAAGTGAAACAAAAGAGGAAAGATTGAAACGTACTTCACAGCCAGGCCTTTCTACAGGTTTGTAACTGCACAATTTAACATTTCCCAGTACTTTCTATTCTGCTCTGCCACATTTAAAAAATGTTCACGTTTGGCATAGTCCAAATTCGTGGTGGTAAGAAGTCATGTGAAAGCATTTTCCCTCCTGTCAGAATGAGATATACCAAATTAATACCGATTAATATGCTTAACAAGTAAGGAACTTGGTTGTACAGAGCAGGTCAGTTGTGTGTAGGTTGGAACTTGAGTAATTAGATAAGGAGTAAGACAAAGCATCCTGTACCTGAAAGTATCTCAAATGATTGGATCTGGACACTCTGGTCTTGTAACTGGTGCTTGGTAATTAACACTGAAAAGAGAGTGTTGTGTTCCTAAAATGTACAAAAACACAAATTCTTTAATGATATCATGAAAAAAATCAAACAAATTACATAAAGCAAAGAAAAAAAACCTTTATCCTACTGTAAAACCCTCTAAGACAAGTATGTTCTTTTATATTATGTGTTGTAATTTATGTGACTTACTAACTTTAACAGAAAACTTTCTGTAGGACATGACAAGCCTAAATAGATTTAGCTCCTCTAATGCTGTATAAGGAAAATAACATGACAACAGTTTGTCTGGCAGCATCAAGAATTAAAAAATGAATTTTTTTAATCTGACATTCACTTGTAATTTGTATTTTTTATACATCCACCATGGTGTGCTTCTAGTGGCTCAAGTAATGAATAGTTGAGAATGTTTTTAATCTGAAATGTTGCCCCGAGAGACATAATTTTTAGCACTGTAAGAAATTATTTACACCCAACAAGTCTCTTTTAGTTGGATCCTACATTACCAAAGTGATTATCCACGCTTTTACTTTGTTTCAAAATGCCAAAACAGTATGATTGCCTTTACTTGAAACTAACCTACACCCTTGTTTGGGAAGAAAAAAGTCAATCACATGGGAAAAGCCTGGATTAAAAACCAGTCTGCACTAGGGGCTTTTCTCTGGAAATATTTGTTCTTGGTAGATGTACACTTGCAGGTTTCCTAAACATCCACTATATATAACATTTTGATCAATTTTTGTTGGAACTGGTCACACTCAAAGTGAAAGTTCAGCAAGAGCAAAATAGTCATAATTCATCCTTCTGCATCAGTTACATGATGTCGACATACCTTGATATGCTCTGTGAAAGCAGCTTTTCTATTTAATAACAGGTAGGGAATAGATGGGAAAGAATCTCTGGCATCAGCAAATTCAAATGCTTTTTGAAACGTGGGGGACATAACCTACAGTATCTTTCCTAAAGAAGTCTACTTTCATCCCAAAAGTACCTACAGTTTTAGGTTCTGCTTTCTCTAATGCAAGGCTGTGCTTCTGTCTTACTTAAGAAACTCTTCATTGTAGCACTAATTCATCACATTATACTTATTTTCCATTATTTCTTTCATTTTTTTAAGAGAACTGAAAAACCCCAAACCTTTTAGCAGTTATTTTCTGTCCTTTACTGTAGTAGTGTCCTTCATGGACAGGTATTCCAATTGTAACACATTCAGTTCTATCATGAATAACCAGAACACAGTAATTATTTTAGATCATGTCTGATCGGTGCTTTGTGTCCATAGAAAGTGTTTTTGTTTCCCTTTCTAACAAAGAGAGCTTTCTTAGTAAGCATTAATTTCTAAGCACATTTACACAAAGCATTTTTATCACAAACTTATCAAAAACAAGACACCTTGCCATTGAATTTTTTGTAGTTTTTGTGCTAGTTCCTCTCAAAAATCTAGAAAGGGTCTACTGCGTCTCCTCTGGTTTGAGTGCCAGGAGTTCTCTTGGGTCTCACAAATCATTTGACAGATCACTGGTAGCTGCTGACTTTGCTTTTGTTCCTGTGCTCTGTATCTAGAGTTTCAAAGTATGTATCTCTTGGCTTTAAATCCCAACTTTTCCCTGCCTAATTTCTAGCCCACCCCTGCTGTGTAATTGTTTAGCTGTGTTTGGTTTTGTTTTGGTTTGTTTCTTTGGGATTTTTGTGTTATTTGTTTCATAGCTTTTTTTTCCTTTAAGATTTTCTAGTTTTGTCTTTTTTCAGATGTGCTGTGTTTAACTTCTGGGAATTGCCTCTTTATCGCTCTGATTCCTGATACCCAAGGCTCAAAGCTTATCTCAGATCAGTTCTTTTTATTCCTTGTAGCCTGCCTCCTTAGTCTTTGCATTTTCTGCAGATAGCTATGCACCCAAACTAGCATAGAATCCTTCTTTCTCCCTGACTTTTTAGTAGCATTTAATTCATGACAGGTTTAACAGCTTCTGTTTTGAAGAACAAAAAACCATGTGGCTTACACTCAGGAGGTTTCTGAACTATTCTACCCAGTTGTCTTCACTAAATAGTTCTCTCATTAAATACCTCCCTGAATTTCTCAAGATCTTTGAAGACCCAGATCATCCCATGCAAAATTACCTTTGCTAACCTTACAAAATTAAACAAAATCAGTTTCTGATCTGTCAGAACACAGATCTGTAAATGGAGCCCCTGTTTAAGTACTGGACCATCAAAGCAGGGCAGTGACTTGAACAAGAAAGTGGCTTCACAGCCTCTTGCCTAGTGGGTTCTATTACTGAGATAACAAAACACAGTTACTGCTTCTCACTCCAGAATTAGAAGTGACTGATAATACACACATGGAGCCAAATGAAGCTGTTATGTGTTTTTGTTTTTAAGAAGTTTCCTGGTTGCCACAGTATGCCAGAGGCTGTATGGTGAGATGTTCATCCCTGCAGCTGCAGTTCAAAGGGATGAATCTCAGATGACAGAACCCGATTGTGCCCTGCTATCAGAATGACCCCCAGCCAACACTCGGGGACTTTCAGCAGGGCTTTTGTTTGCTTTTTTACAGGAGGCAAAGTCTTCAGGCACTTCTAGGCGTGCTTTTGGCCTTAAAAATAAGCAGGAAATTAGCCACGTTGGGTTGAGATGGTTATGTAGCCACAAACAGCAAGTAGAAAAGTAGTACAACTTTTAGGTGTGAACTTTTAAGAACTATTCCTGCGGGCAACTGCAAATTTATCCAGTACCACAGGTACTTTGCTCTTGGTGTTTTCAGGTGTTCTGGAGAAATACCTCAACTTACCGACACAAACACCAATACATGGGGCTGAACTTGTCCGGGAAGGAGCTCTGAGGTCCCTCGGCTCTGCCCGGGGTTCCTAAGGCTCATCCTGTGTCCCGGACCAGCACTTTCTTTGGGAGTGACCCCGGGTGCTTTCCCCCAGGAGGGTTTTGCCGACCAGCCCCGCTGCACAGGCGGGCTCGTATCCATTTCACGGCGCATCTCCCAGAGGTTTGGAGAGGGCGAGGGACCCCAAGGAGTGCTCAGCACTCCGTCTGGGATCAGCTCTACCTGCACCGCTGCCCCCGACCCCTCGGCTCTCCCGCAGCCCCCTGCCTCCGCCCCCTCCTCTCCCCTCCCTCCCCTCCCTCCCCTCCCCATCCCTCCCTCCCCTCCCTCCCCTCCCCATCCCTCCCTCCCATCCTATCCCATCTCATCCCACCATCCCCTTTTCCCGGCCCCTACAGCAGCCCCACGTGTGCGCCCCCTCCGCCCCATCCCCATCCCCATCTCCATCCCCGGGCCACCGGCCCCGCCTCCGGGTACCTCCCGCTCCGCCACCCCGTGTGAGCCCGCCCCTGGTGCTGGGCAGGGGCTCTTCGCTCTCCCCTCGGGTTTGTTCTGGCACATTTATTTAGGCGCGGTTCATTATCATCTTATTTTTGTAGGGGGCAAACTCAGCGCGGCTTTCTTGGATTTCTTCTTGCGGCGGCGGCGGGGAAGAAAATCCCAACCTACTCGGCTTCTTTGACTGTTTTTTTACCCCTCCACCCCTCAGGGGGGTGTGCGGTGCCGGGGGTGCGCCACGGGGACCCCGCATCCCTCTGCGGGCATCACCGCGCCCCACTGCCCGCCGGGCAGGCTGGGGAGGGCAGGACCAGGAATTTTGCTGCTGGAAGCTTCCCCTCGCCCAGGAGCAGAGCCCAGCCCACCGACAGCCGTGCAGGACCGGCGCTTCCCGCCGGGATAGCCGCAGGATGGGGAAGCGGCGTTGGCTCTGCTGCTTCTCCCTCCTGCTGTGGCTGGGCTGCCCGGCGCTCCAGCAGCAGCAGCACCGACGGGCTCTCCGCGCTCCGGGAGCAGCGGACGGCGCTGGAAGCGCTGCCGGGCGCGTCCGCCGGCGGGGACAGCAGGATGCGCTCCGAGGGTAGGGATGTGCCGCATTTCCCCGCCCGAAAACCCCTTTCCCCGCTGCCTCTTCGGTCCTTTTCCACCGAGCATCTCCACGTCTGTGGTCCTCGCGTGTCCCCCCTGTGCATCGTGCCCCTTTGTGTGGTTGAGGGGTTGCGGTCCAGCTGGGCTGGGTGGTTGGTCCTTGGCGATGGTCTCCTAATTAGTGCGATTTAATTAAAAGCAGACGTTGTGTGGGGCTGCATTGCAGCCAACAGATGGACCACGCTGGGCTTCTTGATCCGGTGTGTTAGGATGTTAAGATACGCTGACATTCACTGGATTTTGGCTTCTGTGAAGAAATGATGCAAAGTCTGTGGTGAAGGGGGTTTGGTTTTTTTTTTTGTTTGATTGGTTTTGTTTGGTTGCGTTGGTTTGGTTTTTTGTTTTCCGTTTTGTTTTTGTTATTTTTTTAAAGTTTTGGAGAGTTCTTTGTCTTTTGAATTACTTTCTGTATCTTTATGACCAAGCATCCCTTCAGTCTTGTATCAGATGTCAACAGGAAGCCCATTTTTACAGTAAGGGTTCTAAGACCGTGCTTGAATGCAGATGCAAACTCATCCCTTCCACACCCTCAGTAGTTCCTATAGGGGTGAATCTGGCCTGTTTTTGCCTCATGTGCCTCTCCTCTTTATATTAACCATTTGAACTAATCCAAAAATTAAATGCCTTGTAACTTCTTGTGGTGGAGGAGGATTCTGTTCCTTTGGGGAGGACTTTTTTTGTAGACAACTTTACTGTTCACTTTGGGTTTAATGCATCTGAATTCTTCCTTTATGTGTACATAAAACTTTAAATTCTTTTTACAGTGGTTTGTACTTTTATTTATACATTTATTGGTTTGTCTGTGTTACAGACCAAATGTGTGCGGCTCTAGATTTCATTCATATTGTTGTCCTGGATGGAAGACACTCCCTGGAGGAAATCAATGTATTGTTCGTAAGTGTCTGACTTCAGGCTCTAGGGCTAATAATAAAAGTAAATACTCCTCTGTGGTTTATTGCTCTGTTCAGTATGAGAAAAGATAATTCACTTGTGTTTTTTTCTCTTATTTTTAAAAAGAAACAGAAAAGAAAAAAAAAGACGGATTTACAGGTCTTCATTCTTTGTAGTCAAAGGGTTGCCCAATTACTCTTTTCTCTGGTATGATCTTAAAAGATTATATCTCCACCTAGTTTTTTAGAAGAATATGACAGTGAAGGAAAAAGGAAAAAATCCTCCTCGAATCAAATAATCAATTATAGTAACATGGATTAAAAAAACCTCAGGAGGTCTTGATATAAAGCAAATCAGATCAGAACTTGTCTGAAACTTTCATGCTAGCTTGGAGTTACAGTCAAATGGAAAGCTTTTTTCCCTCTGGGGTGCTTCTTCTCTTGCCTGTCATTTTCAGTTATGTTTTAATAGTTGTAAACCATGTAGACTCTGATTGCTGCCTGGTCATGGTGGGTGCTGTGCTGACAGATGTGGCTGCTGACATACATGGGTTGGCAAAAGAAGAAAAGTGTTGGGGAATGTTTGCAGTGCTCTGGTCAGGGATGTTATCTCTGTTGAAATAGAGAATTAAATTTAAATTTCTGTCTGTTGGGTAGATAGTAGGCAAATGCTTCTTTCAGCCCTTAAATTTTCATGTGTGTTCCCATTCCTTCTAGCCTGTCAGTGTCTCTTTTCCTAATAAGTAGGTTCTGCTTCAGAATTCAGGTTTCAAGAAGATACTGCCTTTTACATAAGCAGTGGAGGTTTTTCTGGTACTCCATCTAAAAAACTGCAGACATGCAGGACAAAAATGGGGAAGAAAGGGGTGGTAAGCGAAAGTCTGCCAAACTTTTGACTTTTGGTGGCTTTTGGGCTGTTGCTTTTTGATTTTGGACTCTCTATGTGTTCACGTCTATGCATTTTACGTAAGTAAATTTGCCTTGCTGATACTGATGATAACTGTGCCAGGTATCACTGATTTTTATCTAAAGTTGACCTGGCATTTCCCGTGAAAGGACAAACACGTCATTCAGAGGAAGATACTTGGATCAATGCCCCTGTGGAATAAGAGGAGTTCCTCAAAATGTTCGGTTCACGTTTATCAGCTCTTTCAACACTGGCTTACTTTAATGTAAACCAGAGTTTTTAATAAGGGTTTAGGCTGCCTATTTCAATCCAGCCAGGTGTCTGTCTCAAATGAAATTAGGTGCTTTCAGAAATCCTTATAAACTACCTTTAAGTTGTGACTCCTAGTGACTCTTAAAGGTCTTGGTCTCAGGTCTGGCCACATCCAGAATAATCTTTGGCTTATTTTTCATTTATGTGCACAAAGCGTATCTTTTACCTCCTTCTTACCTACTGGAGTCTAATTGCAGCTCTCTAACACATTTGAAGGGTGAATGATTTTGCCAGACCATCTACAGGATTGTCTGTAACACTTCTCTGTTTGTGTTTTGGTCAAGGGTCAAGATCACATTGAAGGTTTGTTGAGATGATGTTCGCCTTAGCAAGACTTGTTTATCTAGACAAAGCTTCCTGCACAGGGTGCTTGACAAGCTGTCAAACTTCTTATCAGAGATGTGTTGATTATAATAAGTGTAGATTGTAATTGGTGATTTTACAGCAGTAGTTCATGAGGAGAGGTCTGTGACCCAGTAGTAGGTGAAGAGGAAACCATTCTCACCTGACAGTGTTTCCAGTTCATTATGTGATGGTGATCTGTGACATATGTATGATTAAAAGTGATCTTTTATCTAAAAACCAAACGTCTGCTTAGGTTTTCTATTTCTTCATAAACTGTACTGATGAAAGCATATTTAGAATATGCTCTAAGGTCTAGGGCTTTCAGTTGATAAAATATTACTCCCTTGTAGATAATAAATAAATTAACCAAAGGGTCTAAATATAAACCTTGCTTTATTGGGAGATTGAGCTGTGTTGTATAAAGATGGACTGAACAGCAATATATGGAAAACAGCCCCATATCCTGTGCTTTTCAAGTGCTCAAAATCCAAGTCCCATTTCTCACTTTTACCTCTGCTAATGGCAAAAGTATTTCATGTCAGTCAGTGGTTTGTCTCTAATTTTAGCTAAACAGCAAAATCACACAACTCTTTCACCTCTCATACCTTCATATTTAGGGCATAGTTGTAGAGGAATTTAATCACAAATGTCGATGATGCATGTTACATCTTTTGGATGCCTAAAGAGTGGTGCCCGTGGACCAGTAGCGTGACTTTGTCTACTCCACTCTCATAAAGAAAATATGGCCTTTATTTGAGTAGGTAAAGGATGTGGGTTTTCCAGGTCTGGTTTGCATTGGTTTGGTCACATTTGGCATCAGTACAGAGCTTTTACTTTAGTGCAGGAAGGGTAAGAAGGTGAGAGAAGATTTTGCAGGTGGCCTGTTTGAATTCTGTGATGGGTCAAGGAAACAATTTATTTTCTTATGGGAATTGTGCCACAATTATGTACATTTTTATAAATCACAAGCACAAGCTTTCTGGGGAAAGTCGTAGTTTTGTTTGCTGTTTTTTACATATATAGCCAGGTGGGGTTGTTTTTCTTTCCTTTTAAAGTATATAGACAGGGATTTTTTAGGTAGCTACTATTTTCTTGCCAGGTTATCTGCTAAGGGTATTTATTCCATTCAGTGCTCCTTCAGTGGAGATGTGCTGCCAGATTATTTAGTTCTCTCAAACCCTTAGAGTTATTTACAAAGAAATTGTGATTCTGGCTTGTTTTTTTGCTTTGCAAGCTCTCTCTCTCTCAATATATGTTCTTCTGAAGTCCTTCTGTGCTGTGCTGGCTCATAATATTTCAATCTTTCTTTTGATGCTTTTGGTAGTCCAGCTGCTCTGCAAAGTCCAGCATTTGGATGTTGACTTTTCACAAAACTGTTTTGTGTAAAGTGTGGGTAATCTTAGAAAAATTGAAAAATACCCTAAAATGCCTTTAAAATAGCTATTATAAGAGTGAAGCCACAGCATAAACTGCCATTTTTGTTGTTTGTATCCATTTAAATCTTGGATTCTTCGTAACACTTTCTGCAGGTTTTGTGGTCTAAAATAAGTAATTTTAATAATTGCAACTTACTTTTGGATGTATGGCTGGTATTTCCAGTTACTGAAAGGGTTGATTACCTGGTTCCAGTGCTCAGATCAGTGTTTGAAAATGCCATAATTGATTGTCTTTAAATTTGTCAGACACTGATTATGCCAAAATTAGGTTTGCTTTATTTCACTTACTGTTGCTTTTGCATGTGTATTAACTGTCCCAATGAACTGAGCTTTCAAGTGTTAATTAGTTGGGGCTTTTGTAATAGAAGCTGTTAATATATTTTTATCTTTTTTTTCCCTGTAGTTTAAGGTTACTGTTAATCACCATCACTGTCATTTTCTGTTCTTCCTCAGCAATTTGTAGAAATAGCTGTGGTGATGGATTTTGTTCCCGTCCTAACATGTGCACTTGTGCCAGTGGACAGATATCACCTACGTGTGGATCGAAATCTAGTAAGCACTTACTGTATTTTCATTAGAGATTTAAAGTAATTCCCTTTTAACCCTCAATTAAAACCCACCAACTTCTCCAAAGGTAGCTTGTCATTACTGCATGGACGAATGTTGTGCCTGTTTAATCTGCGTAACAAACAGAAAAGAAAAAAAGTGTTAAAAGAATTAAGCAAGTTGAAATGCAGGTGTGTGGTACCACTTACGTGTCTCTCTGGGCTCGGCTCTAGTCCAGCAGTGCAGCATCAGGTGCATGAATGGAGGGACGTGCGTGGACGAGCGATGCCAGTGCCAGAAGGGCTACGTTGGGACTCACTGTGGGCAGCGTAAGTCATTCCTGCATCTCTTCCACCTCAAAGTGAGGCCCCATCATTTCTGCAAGTCAAGCCTTCTCACCTGAGTTAGAGTGGGAGAATGAAAAAAAGCCAGAGTGCTGAAATGTAATGAAATATCCACAAGAAATGTTGGCTTGGGGTATAGTGTTTGGCTGGATGGCTTTTCATTCATGAAGTGCATTTTGGTTCTCTTGTGCTGGTTTAAAGGTAAACTGGCAGGAGAAACAAACCCAATACGAAAGAGATTATGAGTCAGAGTTACAATTTAATAAAAATATTACAATAAATGCAATGGCACAAAGAGAAATTAGTTTTAACCCACAAACCCAGCAGTGTAACCCAGCCCCGTGGGGCACAAACACAGTGGGGTTTGGTGGCCCCTGTTCTGAGCCCCACGTGGTTCCTTCGAGTCCAGAGTAAAAGGAGGTGAAAAACCTGTTGGTGCAGATGATGGCACAGTCTGGTGGAGAGTGGTGGTCGCAGTCCTGTCAAGGTTCTGCTCCTCCTCTGGATCTGGCAAATGGTTCCCCAAGTCCCAAAAGCCTCAAGATTCTCTCCCCTCAGGTGCAGGTGGGAGCCCCCAGTCCCTCCCCCAGGGCAGGGAGTTCCACACTGAGGGATCTGACTCTGGCAGTCAGGGGGGATTTTGGAATGGTTGCTGGCCCATGAGCAGAGCTGAGCCCTCAGGTGGGTGTGGAGGTGCCAAGGACTCCCTGGAGGGCAGTTCTCCCAGCTCCTCTGCCAGGCTTCTTTCCCAGCCAGCTCCCAGCCTGAGGGGTCAGGTGTGCCCTGGGCAGCTGCTGCCAATGGGCCATTGGGAACAGTTCCTGGGCAATGGCCCAGAGGGTTTAGAATGCACAGCTTGGTCACACCCACACAGTGATAAACTGGTCCCAGCTTGCTGAACTAGGACATCTCTAAAATTAAAATTAGAGATCAAGTTCACCAAACATTTTTGGAGGATACTTGGGGAACAATGTCACTGTACATCCCACTTTTCATACCAGATGATCACTGATTTGTCATTCTCATTAACAAAGTTTCTCTGTCTCAGGATAGCAGTCTCACTGCTGGGTTAAAGCATGTTTTCCTGATTTCTGCTTCTCCAAGGAGTAAAAGATGACATACAGTTCCAAGCTTTTGGATACCTTTTTGGGTTGTCAGACAAGACAGAAAGTCCATTATTTGCTGTACAAATTGAGCAAACAGCAGAAGTCATTAAAAGCTGCAGTCATGAAGAAAGACTGAAAGTGTATACTGAGGCCAGCTGACTGCTAATTAGCAGAGAAATTATTGCTGAAGGTAGTCTGAGGGAACTAGTGGCAAACAAAGGGCAGCTATGCAAAGAAGAGTTAGACTGCGTAGTATGGACATGCTTTTGCCTTAATAGTTTTTGAAAATTCTGGAAAGCAGTTTTGTTCTTGCTTTATTTCTAACTGGAGAAAACTCTCTGAAATTTTAGCAAATAATCATAATACTAAACTGTGACCAAAGTCACAGTGAAATTTACTATGAAGAGTTGCTGGCTCCTTCCTGCTTGTTTTAAAGGATTGGGTCAACAGCTGAATGCTCTGAAAAGAGGCGTATTTCCAGTGAATAAATAGAAAGATGATTGAATTTTCAAATGGTAACCCTGAAATGATCCAGAAGATCTGAACACAGTCTCAGTGTATAGGACAGTTAAAATATCAAGTAAGATTGGATATTTGTTTTCTAGACAATGTAAGCATGTTTTTATTTCCATTTAGTAAAATGTGTCTTGTATATATTGTAGTTAATTGTCTGACTAAAGTGTCACTGTCCATTAACTCAGTAAATGCAACACATGGAACAAAGTATCTTTGTTTTATTCATAAGGCATCCTTTGTCAGTAAAAAGTAATTTAGTTTTGTGGTTCTTGGTAAGAAGTAAGACTTTATCACATTTCCACACAACAGTATATATTATTTTTTCCCATTATTATACAGGAGGAAACTGTACATTTCCCCAGTTTGAAATATTTACCTTCTCTGGGTTGCTGAGATTCTTTTGCACTGGATACTCAAAGTGTTATAAAACTCAGCTTCAAGCTGATGACATCTAGTAGGAAGGCAGCCTAAAGACTTCCAGAGCAAGATTTCTTTGGTGGTGTTGAGAGTCACTTAAAAAAAGAGACTGTCCTTTAAAGCTGAGATGTTTTGATTTGGAATGTGATTTTAGACAAGGCACATGTTCATGTCCTGGAAGGAATGAGCCTGAAAATAGGTGGAAAGGGTTAGTTGTAGCACTGTTTTTAATAGTATTTTTCAACCTTGCTGAAGAGCTGTCTTCTTTCAAATCGAGAAAATGTCTGTGGTTTGGCAGGAAGCACCTTCTTGATTCGGACCATTGGTAAATATGGGTGCTCTGACGTCACATGACTATGAAAAGCATCTTCTCCATCCAAATATACTGTGCATTTGTACATCCCTCACCCCCATCCCCAACTCTACCCAGCAAAAATTTATTTCTTGCTGGAGTCTTTCAAGAAACACAGTTTTTTCCAGAGACTTAAAAGGTAAGTTAAATTGGTAATTCTTTTTCCTTGCCTCTAAACATAATTTCTTCTGCTGGCAGTATCAACTCTGAGAGATGATTATGTGCCTCTTGGACTCCCTGGAGTTTCTTAAGAGGTTTGTTGGTGTTGTGGCAGAACAGCACAATTAAATATGCTCAAAAAGACTCAAAATAGTTGAGGTTTAATGGGATAGGTAAGTTCACTGATTGATGAAAGTTCTTAGGATTAGTGACAAGCGTTGTACAACTGATTAAAAAAAAGTTAAACATCCACTGTTAATTTGTGCTGAATCTGTGCTAAACAGCTCTTTGCAATTAGCATTAAACAGGTACTAATGGAATTTGATTTGTCCAGTCATTGCTTGTGACAGTGGTAGGAAGGAAATCAGTTTCATCTTCAGGTTCAGAAAGACTTCAAGCAGTTAGAGTAAAAAACTTGTTTGTTTTTTTTTTAACACTGCATGTATTACTCTTTGAAATACCATTGCTATAACATCTAAAACTTTTTTTGTTGTTGTTGATTGAAGCTGTCTGTGAAAGTGGGTGCCAGAATGGAGGACGGTGCATTGGACCCAATCGCTGTGCCTGTGTCTACGGGTTTACTGGTCCTCAGTGTCAAAGAGGTAAAAGAAGTGAATAAGGAAGGAAATTATGAGCAGTTACATGCAAAAATACTGTATGTATGTATTTTATGGTGTGTATTTTCTGGCTGAGCCAGTAAGCTTCCAGTAAACCATTTATTATTTGTAATTTTAGAAAGTGTGTCTTCCTTTTTAGTCTGGCAGGCACATTACAAATTGACAAGTACAAAGCTGTCTTAATTCATAGGAATTTGAGCTAATTCAGACCCTTGTTTTGTTTGTATAATAGTTAAATGGTTAGCCATCTTTTGCTCTTAGCTACGTGAAATAACATTCTGTAAAAATTGCTGATGGTGTTAGGATTGTGTAAGTGCAGCTAATTGAAGGATTGTTTTCCTGTATAACACCTATTTCATAAGAGGAACTTGGGAAGTAATTTGCTCTGGTTATTTCTGTTCTGTAGGAGAAAGAGGTGGAGTGAAAAAATAACCCATTACTGTAAGACTGGGATCAGTTCCTAAACCAATTCTTACTCAAGAAAGCATCTTACACATCACTTAATTTGTAATGCTTTCTATTTCTCTATATCCTGAGGTAGTTATCCTGAACAGGATAACTAAACAGCAGTAAAGAGCTCTTGAAACCTTAAAAAAACATCAGGGCTGGCTGAACTCAGGTCCCTCAGCCTCTCGACACAGGGCAAGTTCTCCAGGTTCTCTTGAGAGTGTGCTCTTCAACATCACCAAGGTTGTTCAAGGAGATACTGAGCTGTCACCAGTCCAGTGTTCACCCTTGGGCGACTGCACTGACCTCTGGCTGGGCTTTGCTGGTGACAACTCCCTGAGATGGCAGCCCAGCCAATTTCCCACTCACCTCACCTGTTGTCCCCTCACTCAGCCTGTATCTCACCAGTCACTGTGTCTTGGTGGGAGACTGTCCCAAAAGCCTTTCTTAAATGGAGCAAAGGATACTGCCCTCTCCTTGTCTCTGCCCCTGGGAGCTCATGGATGAAAGCATTGGTGGCATCTGCCCTTGGTGAACCCACACTGGCTGCTTCCAAATGCCTTCTTGTCATTCCTGTGTTTGGAAATGGCTTCTGAAGGGAATCCTGTGCAATTCCCTGTTTCAAACTCATCTCTGAGGGGCTCAAAGCTGTGAGTAAACTGGGAAATTGTTTTGCACCTTTGTTATGTTTTGTGTGTATAGGTGTGTGTGTTTCTTTTTTTTTTTTTTACATTTGTTAACTGTGAAATGGAAATAATTTCCATTTAGATAAAGGAAGTAATGAAACCAAGCACTGAGAAGCAGAAGTTTCTATTTGCTATCCTAGGCTGTTTTATGTACCCACTATATATCACATTATCATGTGCATAAGAGAAAACTAGAGGATTAATTTATTTGTCTCTAACTGGTTGTTGCTTTCATTCTTAAAACCAGGTTTACTGTTTGCTATTTCACCCCATTCTCTGTAGTTGCTTCTTAGGAACCAAGTGCAAGGACTCAAATCTTTTACATTTTGATTAGTGGAGAAATGTGATTATTCTGTTAAGAATTCATTAATACTGACAGAGATTTTATAGCCTTTTATAGAAATTTGTCTGTAGAATGTACACCTCCCTAAAGTAAAGTCTGTTTGTTCAGAGTGGATTTTCAAGGAATTGGGCGCTGTTGAGTTGCTTTATAGTCTGACCCCTAATTCTGATGGAGCTTAACATTTGTACAAATTCTGCAGCCAGAGTTACGTATCCAATGTGGATGATAATTATCACTGAACCACAGTGTGGTAGAATTGTAATATTCAAAATGATTTATTGGTTTGGGGTTCTTTCATTTGACTGATTTTGTTTTTATTTATTATTGTTTTTATTTATAGCCAGACAACTTGGTAAGCTTGTGCTTTTTTCCCATTTCTTTTCATTCCTGGTTAAGTTTACTTCTATTCTCTAGTTAACTAGATTCAGGGCTGTGAAATTGTGTTAGCTCATATGACAGACTCCATCTGTGCTCAGAGTTTTCAGTAGGAATGCTTATGCTTTAAATAGTTTGACTTTTTTAAGATTCTTGTACATATGGGTATTGTGACTTAACTTTTGTGGTGACGAAAGCATCAAAGTTTGCTTTCTTATCATTTATTGTGAAATTTTAAGCTACAGAATTCAGGCTGCATACAGTACATAAACCACCAGTGTTTTGGCATCCATATTTCCCTGCTCCCCTTGGAAGTCTTGGCCTTTCTACTCTATTTGTAGGACGCTGTTGTTATACAAGAGTTCAGCTACATTACAGTTATGTGAAAACTGGGTTATTGCAATTAGTTTGCATTTTCTTGCTTGGAGTTGGAGGTAGTAAACCAAATTTGCTTCTGTCCCTGTCACAAAAGTACAACATACATTTAGTATATATAATTTCATTTAGTATATATAATTGCATATATAATAGCTGTCTAATCTAATGTAATATGCTTTTACAACTGTGACAGGGCTAAGTAAAATTTTACCTGATCTTGGTGTTGTGTAAACTTTCTCATAATGCAAAAAAGAAGTTACTGATTTATTTTTCTATTACTCAGTTAAATAAAGATGGCTCCTGTAGTATATCTTGATAATGACTATGAAAAGTCTCTAAAAGTCTCAAAATTATTAACTTTTTAAAAGTCTTTAAATGTTATTTTTTTTACATGAGGTGGAATACATGAAAATGCTGTAAAAGATACCTTAAATGCCTATTTAGTTCAGTAGTAATTTGTAATTTATGCTTTTAATATAATAGTCCATGCTTTCCAAGAAAAAGCAAGAGGCAATGATTTCTTCTGTTGGTTGCAAGAGTTGCCTGTGATATTTTACAGTAGGAAAGATCTCAATGGCTTAGTTTTAGACTGAGTTTAGGAACAGTTCATAACTTTAACTAAAATGTTATGGTTTAAGGGTATGTGAATTTCCCTTGCACATCACATCAGAGTTATAAGAGATTTTGTTTTGTTATTTTTTTACATCATTGTGTTTTAAATGCATGCTTTTTATTGTTTCATAAATTAAGTTCTTTCAAATTAGGTATTTTCTTCCTAATATAGAACATATGTAGCTTTCCTTCAGTTTGGCCTCCCAGCCTAAGTTATATGATAAAAAGTGACTGGTTGTTCAGCTGTCTGGGCTCTGAGCAGAGTAATTTCCAGCCTGGAGACAGGAGGCTGAGCTGAAACTAATGACTGGCACGATTATCATATTCAACTTGAGACTTCTGGGTTGAAAAGAAAGCAGAACCTCCTTGGGAGCTCATGATTTTTCTGATATGTACACTAACCTTTTCTGTTTCCTATCCAGCCTCTGGTTGGCTTCTGGTCTTTGATTTGTAAACACATAAGGTTCATGCATTTTGTTTTGTCTAAGCTTTTTGTGTTGCAATTTTTAGAGGGGGAAAACAAATACGTTGAATTTTTGCATCTGAGTTTTCCCCAAGAAAATAATCACAAAGAAAAAGCAACAGATTAAGAGGCCTCATTCTCAGATGTACATGTAAGAGCAGGTTTTTTCTAGCATGACCAGTTGCTTTGGTTTCCCAACATTTTCTGAGTAAATGATATTTTTATTACTTCTCATGGCCTGCACATTTTTTAAATTGGTGAAGCTGTGGAATAGCAATGATGTTTTCTTCCTACTTTATCATGGAAAGAAGTGAGAAAGGAGAATACTGTCAATGATAAAAGTTTGCCTTCTTCCCATGTAGAGGGAGAAAGAAGAGTTCTCATCTACTCTGTATAATGGAAAGTAAAAGGGTCTGAAATGAGTAGAAATGTATAGATTGGGAGGAATATCATTTTGATGAGGGAAGAGGATTTCAGATAAAGCTACCAAGCTTTGACAGGTGAGAAAAGGGGAAAAATAAGGAAATATAATAGTTGAATAGCAACTTTCCAGTAACTAAAGGTGGAGCCTGCAAAAGAGCTGGAGAGGAACCTTTTACAAGGGGATGTGGGGATAAGGCAAGAGGTGATGGCTTTAAGATAAAAGAGGGCAGGATTAGATTAGATATTGGGAAGAAACCCTTCCCTGTGAGGGTGGGCAGGCCCGGGCACAGGTTGCCCAGAGAAGCTGTGGCTGCCCCATCCCTGCAAGTGTCCAGGGCCAGGTTGAATGGGGCTTGGAGCAACCTGGGATAGTTGACATTCCTGCCACAAATTCCACAGCAGAGTAGTTGGAACTAGATGATCTTTAAGGTCCCTTCCAGTCAAAACCATTCTCTGAGTAGTAAGATTTTGTGAATGTAGCATGAGAACTGAAGGGAGGGAGCTTTTTTTTTTTCCTCAGAAAAATCATAGCTAATGTGTTTTAGACTAGTGTTGGTTTCAGCTGGTATTGGCAGTGCAGGTGGCTGGGCACTTTCTCTGACTTAACATTGGGCTTTTTTTTTTGTCAGTCAGAGGACTATAGAAATAAAATGGGGAAAAAACACAAAGGGGTTTTTCTCCAAGCTGGGAAGAGGATGGTGGATCTCACCAACAGCACAGAGAAAGGAACAGAAGGAAGCAAAAAGCATTCTCAGTGAAGGTGTAAGTAGTGTATTGTAACTGAGGCAAAAGAGTAAAGAACAAAGAATTCAGAACAGAAGTGGAGACATACTGAGCAAAGCAGCTGATAGGCACCAAAGTTATAAAGATGTTTGGGGATAACACACATGATTAAAATATAGCAAACTGACACAGATTGATATAGGACTCAGTACTTCTTAAATATACTTTTATTATAAAGAAAACAGTTTACATGTATTCTGAAGATGCTTGTGTGTGCTTAAATGGCAGAGATTAGGTCTAAATGAAGCAACAGAGAACGAAATTCTGTAAGAAACTATAGGTATTCAGAACTTCACCCAGCTTTTCTATATCTGTTGATGGCAGCAGTACCAAGAGATGTATTCAGACCTTGTGTATTTGGTCTTACCCCTGTAATCTTCTTGCCATGAAGGCTGTGGAAGGTGGTGTCCAAGAGGTTTCCTGTCCTCCAGCCGTGGCACATTGCTGCTTGAGTGGCAATAAAAGGACCTGTAGTTCTTCTCAAGCTGGTTTACTTTAGCTCTCCCCCAGTGACTGTAAACTTTTTGCAGGTGCTTTACAGCAAAAATACTGTTTTAATCAGTGAGCTCTTATCTTTTTATATGAGTTTTGGGAAGGTAACTCTTAAATTTTGCTGGTTTTTGCTTTATTAGTGGGTGCTATCAGCCTGAGCTGAAATAGAGGCTCTTTGTGTGGGACAGGGCATGTGTGTGCATGTGGGTCTCCAGTCTGAGGAGCAGAGTGGACAAAGGAAGTATTATTACTCTCTTCCCTGCCCCCAAGACAGGCTGAGGCCCCCAGTGTTTGTCCTTGCTGAAGGCTGAGCAGGGAAGCTTCAGCAGACTTAGCAATTTAACAAATAGCCTGAGTTTAGGTCTGAGGTTTTAACTCAGGGGCTCATCCTGTTTTATTAAGGTGGTGTAAATGAAAATGCAGGGAAGTTTAGCAAAAGGCAAGAAGAAAAGAAGGCAGTAAGATTAAAAAAAAAGTAATCACTAAATGCTGCTCTCAGATATCAACAAGCATTCTTCTTACCTTCTTTTCATGTGTTCTCCTGCCTCTTTTTTTTCCAGTGCATTAGACCTACCTAACCAAACATCAGTTTAATTCATCTTCAGCCTGATTTTAGGCTCTGGGAAGTGGAGTGTATAGTCTTGAGATATTTTCTGTGAGTTCATAAAGGAGTCATGTAAGGCCTGTTGAGTGAAGAAAAAAGATATTTGTTCACTGTAGCATGCTCATAACTACATGGTCCAGTTCACAGGGGGTGTTCATGGTCACTGAGGTAAACACAAGGGTTTTGTCACCAACTTGGAATCTAATTTAACTAAAACAAACTAATCTTCATCAAGTTAACTAAAAATAAGTCAGTGGTAGTTTAAAACTTTCTAAAATTTGAAATTTTCACCATGCTTTTCTGCTTTTATATGAAAAATTTTTGTTTAAAAAAGTGTTTCTGTCAGCTTTCTCCACACTCAGTGGAAAGTTGATTGTAAACAAAATATCACAGTGGTCATAATTGTTTTTAACAAAAGAAGCTTCAGTTTAAAATAGAAAAGCATATCTGATTTCTGTTGGAGACAGTAACAGGTAACAATTGCAAGTTCCTGCAGCAATAAGAGGTCAGATTATCTGTGTTAGAAGAACCTACTAGCTATTTTCATTCTTTTTTTTGAGACTACACATGTCATTGGGTGCTAATAATACAACACAGCTGAGTGCAGTCCCTGTTCAGACAACTCCTTTTCCTTCTGCAGGTTCCAGCCTGTGGAAATTGGCACACATCATTCCTTGATGGATTACAGTAGTTCTGAGGGCAGATTCAAAAAGCTGCTTTCAGGCTCTTAGATGTCAATACCAAGTAGGATTACAAGCCTCTGACACTGCATTACCTGGTTTTGCCATCTATCATTATCTCCAATAACAAGGTTTTCAGAGTTTGCTTCCATTGCTTTCATAAGCTGGTAAATAGCTTTATAAACCATTAGAAACTCTTCAAGGTGCCTACAGAATATATGTTTACTTGTTGTTAGCAGGTATCTGAAAATTTCTCTCTTCTACCTGTGCAAAAGATTTAATGTTGGCATAATTAAAAAAATTAGATGGCTAATGCATGTCATGCCATTTGCAGTAGTGATTAAGAAAGTAGTGTAATCCCAGACAGTGTATTGCTTTTACTTCCCTCTTTTTCATGTGTGTTTTTTTTAATTTTAATTAAATTCCAATTTTTGAACTGACACCAGCAAAAGAAAAAGGTAAAAATCCTTCAATGGAGCAGCCTTGCTACTTCTTGCTGCAGTTGCTTTTGAAGCACTTGAAGTCTGTAATACTTTTCCGTTGAGTCATATGACAGGTAAATACTCAAGTGTTGCAGATATAGGATCGTTGCAGTTTGTATTAGAAATAAAAGCAGAAGGATCCTGTTGTTGCCAGTAGCCACTTCAACAGGAAAGGTCCCCAGTTTTATTTCCCAGAGGCAAGCAATTTTAGGGCTCAGGATTTTTTTTGTTTTTGTGAGCAAGTGGCATTGGAATAGTTTTTAACATTGTTTACAGCTTTTAACACTTTGTCTTTTATTTTTCTGCAGTGCTTGTGACCAGCTTGGTTTGTCTCTTTCCTCATTCCTAAGATTTCTGAGAAATACATTACTTGATTGGGTCCCGGCACTCCTGGTGTGAAAATTAGCCACATGCTCCCATTTCCTCTCGCTTGCTTCTTACCGATGTGAGGAACTTCCCCCTTGTTTTGTGCCTTTTTCTTGAAGATTCCACAGTTGAGGTCTTTTGGGTATCCCACTGCACTCTGTCTGCTTACACCTAATTGATGTGTTGATCCATTAGGGAGCTGCACTGGGCATATAGAGTTTGATTTTCTTTAACAGAAGCCACAGTGATTCTTCCATAATGCTGTACTGACCAGTACTCCCACATCAGTCAAACCCTAGTTGTTGATAAAAGGAGATTTGTGGCATACTTCTTGGCTCTGAATGCTTTTTGGTGTGGGGTTTTTTTTGTTTTTTTGGTTGTTTTGTGTGGTTTGGTTTTGGTTTTGGTTTGGTTTTGTTTTGTTTTGTGGGTTTGTTTTTGTTTTTTACTTCAGATTGGTACAGAGATGGGTTAGAAATGGAAACTAGTGTAATTTTTGCAGTAAATAGACATGAATTTCTGTAAACTTGGTAATAAATTTGTGCTCTTGTTTGGTGGAGTCTGTCTTTGTTTTTCACCCTCTCTAACTCAATCTGCTTCATTAGCCTGTGTTTCTTTTCTTGCTTTTTAAACTGCAGTCATTGATTCTTTGCACCAAAACAAATAATCTCAGGATTGTTCTCCTTCCCATTTTTCTATATGACTTATTTTTTGTTATCAATATCAGGTTTTGAACAGAAGTCTTTAGATGTAAAGCTTTTAACTGTCCTTTAGAGTACAGCATGAAAATGCAAGAACAAGATTTTCACTGTTTTCCCATTTGGTTTTTATGAAGATTTTTAAGTCTTGATTGAATGAAACCAAAAAGTAGCTTTGTCTCCCAGCTGTGGTCAGTGACCTGCAGGCTGACAGCATCCCCAAAAATCAATTGTCACAAATAGTGGGTCCAAAGATCCAGTGCCTTGGACTGAAGCCTTGGCATAGACAAGTGAGTAAAGCACACCAATACACGTGGCAAAAAGTGTTCTCAGACAACACAGATTTAATGAAGAAAAATAATAGAATGAGTAGGAATTTTTCACAAATCAGCTTTTATTGAAATTCACATTAATTTTTGACATTCAGATGAATCAAATTCAATTATTGTTGCAGCAAATGGAAAATAAACCATAATTCCACCACTCTGAAGCAAATTTCACTGAGATTCTGTAGACAGTTTTGTATGAGTCTACTGTATAAGCATTGATGTTCTGGGTTTTTTGTCTTGTATTCACAGTTTCAGCTCCTGTCGTAAGTACAAATCCAGTAGGGTTGTGTGTGTGGTTTGTCACACACATATTTGCAAAATATACCGTGGTGCAATGGTGAGCACTCCAGACTCTGGATCACAAGGTTGTGAGTTCGAGTCTCAGTGGAGACCATACCGGGCAGATGTCCTTGCCATCCCATCCCGTCAGATCTCAGGTGCTCAGCAGGGTTAGCCCCGGTCAGTCCCGGGGCCTGTGATAGTCCTGAGAACTTCCCTGTCACTGTCCAAGCTCGCTCAGCCGTGGCAGATGGACCTTAGGACTGAAATGGTGGGGCCAGTTCTGTGCATGCTGAGCCTCACCTAAAAAATCCACTGCACAGGCTCGAAGGGCACGCCCACGTGGGGAGAGCCCTGCCCAAATCTGCGTTCACGAAGTTTGGCCATACATACATATGTAAAATCAGTCATTGAAGGGTGTAAGGGTTGTTATTCCAGTCAGTACCATATGGTAGTTCATCTGAGTTCTTTAAAAAACAAAACCAGGTGGAAAAACAGTGAGAAAAGCTGGAGCGTAGGGAATGGAGGCATTTTACAAGTTTTTACAAGCCTGCAAGGCTACATGAGCTGATACTGGGCCTGTTTTCTTTCCTCTTTCTTCCACAACTTCCAGAACCCCTTCTGGGTTTTGCCATACCCAAGACATCTTCATTATAAGTCTGCTCATCTAAACAATCTGATGAACATTAATTGTAGATTGCTCAACTTGCATAACTAAATAGTTGACCTTTCTATGACCCACGTTGTATGGTGTCAGCATATTTTATCCATGGCTTTAGATATTTATGAATAAGTGCCCTGAAGCATTCATTATGTGCCTCCTCCTTCTTTTGGCACATCAAAATGGTGTGATGCTCTTGCCTTGAGTGAATGTGTGTCACCATTTTTGTGTGTGGCTGTAATGACAATGTGGCCTTATATCACTGTAGGAAGTGGATGAATAATTCAATAGAGTTGTTTCAATAGAAACAAATATATGTTTTCTTCAGAGTAAAGTCAGATTTTGATTTATGTTGTGGTTATGCAGTCAGTGGGTCTGCTGTGATGTGACATGTCGCTGTTTGCAAATGACTCCTGCTGTTTAAAGGATGTAATTTTTTAATGTGTGAAGTTTTATTTCCACTTTCTTTTTCCTGATCAAAAATGGTAGAGCCATCCAACCTATAAAACAGGAATAATACCACATAACCAGTTGTGTAGCATAACAAGAACAAATCACTGTTTGTATACACTAAGATGAAATGTCTTCAAAAATATTAATTTTATAGAAATAATCATCATAATTTGAAAAACAGTGAAAGAATTAGCTACATTGTGTTTGTTGCTTGGTAAGAAGGAGGAAAGTGGCCAAAACAAACAAACAAACAAACCAAAGCAAACAAACCAAAAAAACCCAAAACAAAAAAGCAAACCAGCAAACCCTGACAAATACTTAATCAAAGTTTATCTGTTTAGAACAAATAGAAAGTTTAAGACATCCCAGCTAAACCAAAGACATCTGAAAATAATAAAATGTAACAATGGAAGAGACATTTTCCACTATAGAAACTGCATGATTTGACATTGCAAGATTTTTTTTTCCTGAGAAACAATTTTTTTTTGAAATTCTGGCTGATTGAAAGTTGGAGATCTTTGTCTCAAAACTAGTTCTTTGTGCAATTTAGAATTTGATGAATTTGTTATTTGCTGTATGCAAATGTGACATGCAAATTTAGGACTGTATGTGAAAAGATGTTCCCTCTCCATGTTAGGATTAAGGTATATAAAGCGTTATAAGCAGAATAAAGCTATCTTTCTATCTCTCCTTATAAAAGAAAGTTTGAGTGTGGCACTAGGAATAAATGGATTTCTTTGTTCTTTTTTTTGCCTTGAGAATAATTTCACTTGATTTATATTGACATATGATGAGGAAAAATTTTATAATTTGATTAACTTGCAATATAAAGCAATACAAAAGTTTTTTAAGCTACACATCTTCACATTAGTTAAACAGATTTCTAACCAAAGAACTTTGTTCTATTTTTTGAAACAGCAACTTTTCAGGGAGTAGTTTTCTTCTGCTATAATTCTGTTTTCAACAAATTTCCTTTATATTAATGGGATTGCACTCCAAAGATGTAATTCTATTCCTTTTACAGTACCCTTCTCTCTGCATTGCCAGTCCTTTGCCTGAAGTTACTCTGCTTATTGTCTAGTCAAACATAAGGGTCAAAATTGCAATGAACTGAACCAAAATCATGGTGACTTGTGGTACACAGAACACAATACCAAGCAATAATTTTTTAATGCTTTCATATCTTGTTAGGATTTTATTGGTACTTTAAAAAAAACCAGCTCTGTGGTGGTGTCTCCTCACACTTCAGACTTTGAGAAGGAAAAAAAAAAACAAATATAGGAAAATGTGTAGAATGGATTAGGAGAGAAAAGGGTGGGAATTGCCTATAAAAAAAAAGTAAAAGAAACCTACCACAGACACTTGCAGCAAACCGAGTTTTATTTAGGTCTGGTGGAACAATTTCTGCTCATTTCAGTTGGGTCGACTGAGGTCTCCCAAGGAAGAAAGGAGAAGCCTTTGGATGTTTGGAATATGCTTTTTGCTTCTGTATTGGTTTCTAGGAACATCTGAAAATACAGCTGAAAATTAAGCACCATTACAGAGGTGCCTTTTAAAGGAAGGGCTGGAGGGAGAGGATACCTTTCACCAGACTAATTTACAGAGTTAAACAAACCTGACCAACCCTGGGTCTTTTCAGATGTGCTAAGGGGAAACAGGCACTGATCTCTGCTCTGTGGGGACCAGGGACAGGACCAAGGGAAAGGCTGGAATTGTGTCAGGGCATGGTTAGGTTGAGTATTAGCAAAAATTCTTCCCCCAGAGGGTGGTGGCCACTGAACAGGCTCCCCAGGGCAGTGGGCACAGCCCCAAGGCTGACAGAGCTCCAGGAGTGTTGCGATGATGCTCTGGGGCACAGGGTGTGACTCCTGGGGATGGTCCTGTGCAGGAAAAAGGATTGGACTGGATGATCCTTGTGGGTCCCTTCCAGCTCAACATATTGTGTTGTTTCGTAAACTAGACAAGCTATAATAGTACAGATTTTTATAAAATACTTCTCTGGTCAAAATAGTTGTAGTGTATTGATCCTGGCTGGACACCAGTTATCCACTAAAGCCACTCTCATTCTCCTCTGCAACTGGACACAGAAGAGGAAGTATAACAAAGGGCTCATGAGTTGAGATAAGGACCTTGAGAGATTGCGCACTGATCAGTCTTGGGCAAAGCAGACTCAAAATGCAGATATTAATGAAATTTATTATTGACAAAAGCAGAGCAGGAGAATGAGAAGTAAAATAAACCTCAAAAGCATTTTCCCCCACCCCTCATAGAATCATAGAATCAGTTGGGTTGGAAAAGGTCTCCAAGATGATCAAGTCCAACCCTTGGTCCAACTCCAGCCCCTTTACCAGATCATGGCACTCAGTGCCTCGGCCAATCTCAAAAACCTCCAAGGATGGGGAATCCACCCCCTCTCTGGGCAGCCCGTTCCAATGCCTGAGCACTCTCTCTGCAAAGATTTTTTTTCTGATCCCCAACTTAAATTTCCCCTGGCAGATCTTAAGCCTGTGCCCCCTTGTCCTATGGCTGACTTCCTTCCCAAGTTCTGCCTCCCCACCCCAGCAGCTCAGGGAGACAGGAATGGGGATCACAGTCAGTTCATCACAGGTTGTTTCTGCCATTGCTTGGAGAGGGGAGTCGAATCCCTCCTCTGCTCCCCATGTGATCCTTCCCATGGTCTGCTGTTCTTCATGGATTTCTCTAGCCTGGATTCTTTATCACAGGGTCAGTCCTTCAGGCTCAGGATGCTCCAATGTGGGTTCCCCACAGGGTCACAAGACCTACCAGAAAACCTGCTTCAGCCTGGGCTCCTCTCTTTACAGGTCTGCAGGTCTCTGCCAGGATCCTGCTCCAGCACAGGCTTCCCAAAGGGTCACATCTCTCTTTTGGGCATCCACTTGCTCCATGGGGGCTCCTCCATGGGCTGCAGGTGGATTTCTGCACCCCTTGGTCCTCCCTGGGCTGCCCCACGGGCTGCAGGGAACCTCAGCTTCAGCACCTGGGGTACATCCTGCCCCTCCTTCTGCACTGACCTGGCTGTCTGCAGAGTTGTTCACATGTCCTGGAGCCAGCTGGCATATGCTCTCTTGGACATGGGGGAAGCTTCCAGCAGCTTCTCACAGAAGCCACTCCTGTTGCTCCCCTGCTAGCAAAACCTGGCCACAGAAACTCAGTGCAATACCAGGAGCCAACCCATCCTCATCAGCAGTGCTAATTAACTTCTAAAAGCTGGTGACAAGAAGAGATGGAAATCTCATGGTAATTAAAGTGGTGTGAAGGATTAGTGTATGTCCCTGAAATTTTTTAGCTCTAAGGACTTATTTAAAACTTTCTACTGAGTTGTTTTTAATATTTAAAATAATGTCAGGAAGTTTTGATCCATGCTACATTAATTGCTTTTTAAGCTGAAATTATTATATAGTGTAAAAGATCATTGACAAATTAATAAAAAGAATAAAGCAAACATAGGCCTTTATATGGAGGCCAATGAAATTTCAAATGACTTCATACTTTAACTAGGCTTACCATAGAATCACAGAATGGTTTGGGTCAAAGGGACCTTAAAGATCATCTTTTTCCAACTCCCTGCCGTGGGCAGGGTCACCTTCCACTATCCCAGGTTGCTCCAAATCCTGTCCAGCCTGGCCTTGGACTCTTCCAGGGATGGGGCAGCCACAGCTTCTCTGGGCAACCTGTGCCAGCACCTGCCCACCCTCACAGTCAAGAATTTCTTCCTAATAGCAAATCGAAATCTGCCCTACTTCAGTTTAAAGGCATCACCTCTTGTCCTATCCCTACATCCCTTTGTAAAACATCCCTCCTCATCTTTCCTGTATGCCCCTTCAGGTACTGATTGTGCCATAAGGTGACCTTGGAGACTTCTGAATAATCCCAAGCCTTACAGCCTGTTTCCATAGCAGAGCTGCTCCAGCCTTCTGGGCATCCTTGTGGCCTCCTCTGGACTCATTCCAGCAAGTCCACAATCTTCATATGCTGGAGGTCCCAGAGCTGAACTCACTACTCAGTGTGGGATAGATAAAGGCTGGAACATGTTTTTGCTATTCAGCTTGAAATCATGAGACAGTAAGCTTCATGTAACTGGTGAAAAGCATATTGAACTTCAGAATTAATATTTTAATGCTTTTGATAGTGAAATAAGGCATGACAATTAAGTACCAAAGACAAATTTTTAAGATTAAATTTATTGCCAATTTAAAATTTCATAAATCTTAAGGTTTAAAATTCTATACATTTCATCCACTTGAAAGTTTCAAGCATGTCTGTCTTGATGAGTATTAGTTATGCAATGTCTTAAAAGCTATAGTTCCTCTAATAAAATTATATGGAAAAGAGTAATCCAGGTATTATCAGGGATAGTTTCCTGAAGCCAATCAGGAACACATTACACATCCAGGCTTGCAAAATCCTGGACTGTCAAAAGTAAGCTGGTTTATTCCACCTCCAAGTAGTAACTTGATATAAGAGAAACAGGAGTTCATTGTTTCTTTATTGAGAGAAGATATGAATTCTCTTAATTAAGTTCTTTCCTGTATTTTGATTGTTCAAAGATACTCAGCTTTATACTGAAAAATTTGTATAAGCCCAAGAGGAAAATGTCTAAAGCCTCTGTTTTGCTGAGCAAACCCAAAAGATCTGAAGAAGAGGGAACTATGCTTTTGCCTCTACACAGACAGACCTCTATTAGATAATAACTGGCTGAGTTTGTAGTTTATTATCAACTCAAAGTATCATGATAGTCTAGACAGTCATCTGAGGAAATGTGCCTTGCAATTTAAATGTGATTTTTTTTCTGAGGGTAATATATGAAACACTTGTTTTTCCTTTTAATTAACAATTAGCAATGTTGCATTCAGCTACATATCTGTGGTTTTAAGAGGTTTCTGATCTACTGAGACTTTTTTGCGTGCCTTTCTCAGTTAACACAGGAATTGGTTATGGAATGTTTTCCTTCCTCGTTTTGTGAGTATGGATGCATTCTGAAACCCTTCCTAAAATGGTTGCTGAGAAGAGTGGAGTTAAAGGGTGAGAGCCCATGGCTACAGTCCTTCACTTTTACCTAACCTTGGCAGAGGCTCCATCATTATGGTGCCTAACTTTATCCTCACTCTGGGCTGGGGCCATATTTACATGTAAACATCATCTTTTTGTGTCTTGTCTCTTAAACTTCATCTTTTTGTGTCTTGTTTCTTATTTTTGACCCCACAAAGTAGCGCATGTACTACCAGAGGGCTGAAAAACCATTAGACCACTTCTCCACCTACTACAGAAGTTTAAGTTACTTTTAGCTGCCTTTAAGTTCTGCTGCTGGTAGAAAACTCTACATTTGTCCTGATTGCTCTTTCTCATTGGACTAACCAAAATATGGCCCAACACACCACGGTGAGATCAGAGTTTCTGAGGATAATTAGGTGTTCTCTGTGGACCTGTTCTGCAAACCCTTCTCCATGTCATAATCTCATGGTTTTAACCAGTATTAAGTGCCTTACTTTAATTAGTGGGATTGGCTTCTGGTGTGAGGAATGACACTGAACTCCACAGTGGGAGGGTGAGGACAAAGGGTAGGGAAGTCTGTGCTTTTTATACTATCCTTCAATACTCTTAAAATACCTAAAAGACCATAAAAGACCTAAATCTTCAGCTTTTTGTCCTTGCTGACAGGGACTTCCATTCCTTTGAGGTTGAACTGAATAGCACTGATTTCCTGAGGGAACCAAAAGCCTATGGACAGGGTGTTTCAAGTCTCCATATCATGGTCAAAAAAACTGTGTTATTTTCATTTCAGGCATATGGTGAGGTATTGACTTTTTAATTCTTAGGATGTGAAAGAATTAAAGAGTATAGTGTGTATCTGCCTGGCTCTCTGGACTCCCAATTTTAAGGAAGAATGTAGTTTGCTTTTCATAATAGGGACTGATGCCGTGAGAGCCCCCCCAAAGCAGGACTCTGAGCCACGTTAGTGTAGGGTAAGATAAAAAGTAAAGGTCCTTTAATATCACAGGCCTATGGCCCACAGGAATACATGATGACATGCATGTGCTCTCCAGTTCTAGTTTTCATGGCTTTTTTTAATAAGATCCCTCCAATCATTGCTTTTCACATTTTTCAGTCCAGCCCCAGTCCCACCTCCTGGTCCATCCCCTGGAATTGGGTCTGGGGTCGTTGAGACCCTCTGTCTTCATCAGCTCCTCTTCCTAGGGCACACAAAGGTCTCTTGGAGCTCTTATAGTTCTGACTTCTGGGTCACTCTGACCTGTGTTTATGTTTCATTCTGTAGGCCTTTCTGATAGCATTCAGCTCTTGTACCTTGAAAAAGAGACTAAGCAACTAAGAGAATTTGAGCTACTGATAAATGCTAAGGGTTAGGATGCATAAACAATGAACTTAGGCTGCCAGAATATTAGGACATTACATCTACATTTGCTACATTTACTGTGTTCCTAAAATCTACAAAATGTGAAAATCAAAAATCAAAAACCCCTTTGGCATCAGTACAAATCTTGTCTTGCCAATGAAATCTGGATACAAGGGTGTGTTCAGGGTGCAGAGTTTCAAGAGGAGGAAGGAGAATTCTTTCTGCCACTGAAAATCGATCACCAAGCTATGAGACTGTGTGAGAAAACCTTTCTGTTCTGCTCTCCTGGTACATCTACAAAATTTGTTGGTAGTGCAGTGTGCCCTCCCAGTGAGTTGTGGACATCTCAGCAAAGCAAAGATGTAAAAGAGTATGTTAGGATACTCAGTATGAACAGCTGAATCTTGGAAAAAAAATATTTTGCTTTCTTACTTTCGTTCCTCTGCCCAGGGATAATTCAACCTTGTAACTTCTTCATGATTAGTATTTTGTTGTGTGTCAAATTGTGTGTAAAGTGTTTGCTCACTGAGGTGTTTCATTGGAGTCCAAACATCCAAACTTGGATGCAAATTATATAGTAGCAGGCCTTGTGGAAGCACAAGTGAATACATTTACAAGTAGCTCCCAAACTGGGCATCTTGCTGGAACCAAGATTCTGGAATATTTATTTCACAGATTTTATTCCAAACTTGCGATTTTATGGCAGTCAAGTGTATGATACTGCAGTTGCAGATGGAAACAGTTTCTTCCAAGAAGTTTGTAAGCATACAGAAATACTTGGATTCTGAGAGCCACTAAATTCCATAAGTGATAAAAGCAAAGCATCTCCATGTTTCTGTATTAGAAGCTTCAATGTTCAGATTGTTTACACAAAATTTCATTTTATTTCAGAAATATAGTTCATTATCTGGTACTTTGCCATCCTTTTCCATGTGCTTAGGTGTGTAGAAATGAATTATTTTTTAATTAAAAAAAAAGAAGAAAGGGTTTTCAGATCTGCAGATAATGCTACACTAAGACTTTGTCTACTTTAAACTGACATAATATCAATTATAGTAAAATGTGTGTGTGAACCATGGAGTTTTGTTTTTAGAAAAGAGCTGCTTTTGCTTTTCCAGCCAGAGGAAAATGAGAATGTGCTTAGAATGGGCATGACAGCAGTACTGGTGGAAACTGGAATTCTGCTAAAAGCTACCTAGCCCACATTAAACATGGGTTTTTTCCTTCTTTCATTAGAGCTGCCCTCCATTTCCTTTTCAGTTGTCCAGTGTGTATCACTCAGTTACCTAATCAATCACAGGAATTTGTGTGATGGAAAAAGTTACATCATAGGAGCTGGTCAGAATTGGTCATGTGGGACCAGTAGAACAGCAGTAAAAATTCAGCCTGAAAATGAAAGCTGTCAGTGTATAAAAATGGTCAAGTCTTCATGATATATTAAACAGGAATGTGCAAAATCTTCTCCCATTAAACTGCTCTGCTTCCCTATTACATATCAAAATAGATTTTATAGAAGTCATTGCTTCAGGTAATGACTGAAGAACTTTCTGGGAATGTGACTCTACTTCAAGTTCTCAACAATTTTAAATGTTTAAAAGACTTCTGTGTTCAATGTTTTACAGTACTGATAAATTTAATTGTTTCAAATACTTAATTAAGGACTTCACACAAGTTTCTTGAAAAGGTCAATGAAAGAAGGCTCTGATTTTACTACTCATGCCTTGATTTATAAGTACTCCTTATTATAAATAGCAGTACTGCCCACAGATTATTTTTTCCAAGAGAAATTAATAGTATTGCCAAGTCTCTTTCATTTTCCAAGAGACTAGCTCTCATTTCCAGCCAGCAATCATTTGTCCATAACTTGTTGGATGTCACCTTTGAAAAGAAAAGCTTCTTATTTATATCAAGATGGAATCAGTACAATTTGTGTATCTTCCTGTTACCTTTGAAGTTTCACTTATTGTGAATCCTCAGTGTTGGCAGCTAAGCATTACTGCAAAAAACCTCTCAAATTTCCATATAAGATTGATTTAAACATCGAAAAAAGATAGCATTTAATAAAAATACGTACTTTTAAAATGTTTAAATAGCTTTTTTGCATTAGCATGACTAATGATCTGCAGATGTTGTTGTTGAATAAGGAGAATAATATTTACATATATGCGTGCATTTCAGATCTGTGGTCTGAACTCGAGGACAGTTATGAGTGCTACCAACCCTTTCATACTCTGATGAAAAGTTAATCAAAGAAAAGCCCTGATCTACATTTTTTTTGAAACACCAGGTCTGGGCAATGCTGTCATTTGTGCAGAATCAGTGGGAGAACTGTGTGTGCTTTGCTCTTCCAGTCCTGACCATGCTGTGGTAGGAGTGTGCTGGGTTAAAGGTAAACCGGCAGGAGAAACAAACCCAGCACAAAAGAGACTATGACCAGAATTACGATTTAATAACAATATTACAATAAACACAATGGCACAAAGAGAAATTGGGTTTAACCCCCAAACCCCAGCAGTGTAACCCAGCCCCCTGGGGCACAAACACAGTGGGGTTTGTTGGCCCCTGTGCTGAGCCCCCACGTGGTTCCTTCGAGTCCAAAGGAAAAGGAAGAGACAAACCTGTTGGTGCAGATGATGGCACAGTCTGGTGGAGAGTGGTGGTCTCCTCCTGTCCAGGTTCTGCTCCTCCTCTGTATCCCATGAGTGGTTCCCCAAGTCCCAAAAGCCCAAGATTGTCTCCCCTCAGGTGCAGGTGGGAGCCCCCAGTCTCTCCCCCAGGGCAGGGAGTTCCACACTGAGGGATCTGACTCTGGCAGTCAGGGGGGATTTTGGAATGGTTGCTGGCCCATGAGCAGAGCTGAGCTCTCAGGTGGGTGTGGAGGTGCCAAGGACTCCCTGCAGGGCAGTTCTCCCAGCATCTCTGCCAGGCATCTTTCCCAGCCAGCTCCCAAGCCTGAGGGGTCAGCTGTGCCCTGGGCAGCTGCTGCCAATGGGCCATTGGTACCAGTTCCTGGGCAATGCACAGCTTTGGTCACACCCACACAGTGATAAACTGGTCCCGGCTTGTTGAACTAGGACAGAGTCACACCCTATAGAATATCCCATGGCAGGAAGATGGAGCTCAGTTACAGGTTTATTTATGAAACATTTAGATTTCACATTGCAAAGGGGGAAAGTCAGATGCAGTTTCTTTGGAATCTCATTAATAATCAATGAGCAGGTGCAGCAGCAAGGAGCAAAAAAGTGTTTCAGGTGTCTGGAGACCTCTGAGTGTTGGAGGAAATTATGGGGAAATTTGCTATCTATCCAAGTTGCAATAAAAACATTGGCTTTTCCCACATGTCTCCTGTTGGAGTGTCTTCTACCAAAGTGAATTTAACTTCAGGTCTTTGTGGGTGTAGACTTAATGTCTCCACTCTGAAGGTTCCCTGCATGATTTGCACCTCTCTGGTAATTTTACTCTCAGAGGGCAGTGAAATTCATGGTGATTCTTCCAGCATTTACTTCTCCAGCATTCAGGTCCCAGGAACTGGGTTGTTTATCCAATCGTGCTGAGGTATGAAATGGATTTTTGAAGTATCATTAGTAGCAATAAGCTGTTTGCCCTATTTGAGCCTGCAAGGAAGGTGGTAGAGGTAAAATTACTTATTTTCTTACCTATTCTTTAATATTTGCTAAATCATCCCTATGGGAGAGATGTTCTGTAAAAAGTCCCTTATGAAAGGCAGATTTGGTTTGTAAGGAAGTGAAATACATTTATTAAGTATTAGTTGTTCTTTAATTGACAGGAAATGGGAAGGCACATCTCAGACATCCTCCTTTATTCACTCCTTATCTGATTCATACAGATTAACAAAGCTTAGTATTTTCACTATTTTGATAATAGAATCAATATTCCAAATAGCTTCTAGTTAAAAATATTTACTTCCAGATGTGTTGCTTTCTTACTCAGCAATGGTTCTGTGGAGTTTGGTTTAAACAAAAATGATGGAAGAGGCTTCACAGTTCCTTCCTGCTAATCTGTGTAGCACTCATAGACATGAGATAGAGGATTTGTGGTACTATGCTGCTCCAGCACTCAGTCTCTGTCCTTTCACCCTCCTGTGGGCTGAGTGAAGGAGATGGACACTGCACCACTGTTGGACTTCACACAGAGACAGCATTTTGGTATTGGGACCCTCAGTTAAAATTCGAGTCTGTGTTTTCTCATGGAAAGAGACTCAAGTTATTGCATAACTTGCAAAGAACATTCCCATGTCTAGGTGCTTTTTTCCTTCTCTTCATATCTCGCTTTTTGTTCCTTACGTTACCTGAGAAGAGGTACAATTTTTATGGGCAGTAGTGTGGTAGTTTACACAGTATGAAGTTGTGGAGGCTGAGACTGTGATGAAATTCAGATAGAAATGGTACCAAAATATTTTACTGCTTTGTCCTGAAAATGGTAGTTGGGGTGTCAAAAGTTATGTTGTGGGGTTTTAGCTGGTGCATGTTAGACACAGAAAGGAAACTTAAATGGTGCAGACAGACCATCCCATGTCTGCTTACAGCAGACTTTTTACACCTTCATCTGAATCATCTGTTCTTGGCCAGAGCTGTAGGAAGAAAACCAAAATAGGTGGATACTGGATCATACCCAACAGTAGAATTGTTAACATTGTTAATCCTTGTCTAAGGCCCCTGTCAGCCACAGTTTTCTTTTAAATCACAGGTAGAATTAGAATAGATTGCAATTTTAAAAAGGAACTAATGAAAAAGATCCCAAGAACCATGATAGTTGGATAGGCCCATTTGAGATTACAGAATACACAGTTTTGTGGGGGAATAGAAATGTTGCAGTTTACTACATTTAGAAGTCTGGGGTTCTTGATGTCAAGAAAAAAGTATTTCATACGAAATTTAATTATCAATTTGGATTGTTGATAAAGATCATCAGTCTTCAGTAATGGTGTGTACTGAATATAATTCTCTGAAGTTAAAAATTAATTGTATAACACGCGTGTGCTGAAAATCACTTTCTTTCACCAAAGCAGTTACCCTTTCTAAGTAACGAATTATTTCTAACATATGTTCAACATATGTTCTTTCTGGCAAAATTATTCCATCAGCAGTACTGGGAAAGGAGCAAATGAAGAAACACCTAACAATAAGACAAGAAAACTCATATGGAAAAGATGATTCATTCATAAACCGAGAGTTTTTAAGGTCAGATAAACCACTAGAACAGTGTAATCTGACTGACTGTGTGAAACAGACCATGGAATGTCACACAGCAATCCCTGAATCAAATCCACAGCTTCATTTGAAACTACAAAGTTTGTTCAGAATGGCATCTAGTTTTACTGTGTTTGGTTCCCCCAAGTAAAAATAAACTGGGTGACTACAGACCTTTGTGTAAACAGCTGTGCTTTACTATTTACCTTAACATGCTTGACTTCACTTTGTATTTTAATATCTTCATTTTCCCCTTGGGACAGAAGAGCAGTCACTGGTCAGCCTCTTTGCCTTTGGAATTCTTCTTGGTTAAACTGAACAGATAAAGATTTTTAAAATGGATATGCTTTCTATGGATAATATTTTAAATTACAGAAGTATTTTAAAATACTATAAGGCATGTTTCAGAAATATTAATTCATTCTTCTGACTCTTTGCATAATTTTTCCATTTTCCAGCATCCTATTCTACTTGCAGTTGCAAAGAACCAGTGCTGCTGTGTGCAAACAGCAGATTATTTTCCTGTTGCTGTCTGGAAATGATCTGCTAAGAGGTCCATGCTCTGTAAGCCACACACTCTCTTTGGAGCTCAGGATCCATTACTTATATGCCTTTATTCTAAAATATCATCCAGGATCTCAGCATTTTGGGTTGAATTTATTTTTATTTGTAGATCTAGCAGAAAGTTTAATAATTGAATTTGTTCTTCTGGTGATTAAGTTGCAGTAACCAGGTTCTTAGACACCCTCCTGCAGACTTCTGCTGATATAGAAGTTGCTGGTTATAGAACCTGAACATTAGATTTATGCATTCTCTGTTTATTAAGGCATGGGTAGGCACACATGTCTAGGTTTTTTATTAATAGAATATATTAAGCAATAGATGTATTGGTATGATTCCTTCTTGTACTTAAATCATTCATATTCTCATGAAAAAACACTCTTTGTAGTCTGGTTATATCCTCTAATCTTTCTTTCAAACATACCCTCTGAAGTGAACTTTTCATTACAAGGTTTGACAGTGGATAAATAATCATCTTACATATTATGGGCAGGTAATGAAAATCAAATAAAATTCACAACTCAAGTTTGGTTTTCAAATTTAATTTTGTCAGGTTGAATTTTGAGCTTCTTAACGTGGAAGATCTTTGACCAGAATATTCATATGGATCACCCACCAGCCGTTAAGCAGAGAAGTACATAGCTGGTATTTCTGCTCCTACTTTAATTGCTTCATGATATCCAAAGATTGGTCCCATAAAAAAGAGCACTTTGGAGAATAGAAGCTTTAAAATCAATATATGTGATACATATACACTATATACACAATAATATATATAATACATATAATACATCAATCCATAATCAATATATCAAATACAATACTGTGTAGCAGAACTACTTATTATCAGAGCAGGAATTGAAATATGAGCTGAGATGTGAAGATTATCAGTCCTGCTGAATCCAAGTTTTGGAAATTTTAAAGATATATAATAAATCATTATTGCATTTCATTATAGGGTGCATTCCCCTATGAAGAACTGGACTCCATGAGAGGAATACATGAGCAGGAAATTCTGTAGATGAGTTCCCTTGAGGAACAGATTGATGCTGGTTCTGAATACAACTTCAGAAGTGTGCCAGGATTAGATACTCCACACATATCAGTGTGGATCCAGAGATGACTTGCACTAATGGAAACCTCATTTCCTTCTGATAGTGACTATATTTTACAGTATGACTCTCAGGGTTGCTGGTGACTCATAAAAGGGTCTTTTTGGATTTACCCACACAAATCTTCTTGTCTTTTTCAGCTTCATATTTTTGAGAATCTTACTTATGTGGAGTCCAAACTCAATCCTAAAGTGAACTTTGAAGATTATTTTCTGTTGAAAATCAAGAAAGACTAAAATTCACAGGCTTTACTGTGTATTTAAGATCTTTCAATCTCTTTTATTGTCCGTCATTTTTGTGGATATTTACATACTTGCTTAACTTTTATTTAGAGTAAACAGCCTGATGGAAATCGACTGCCAGTGTGTATACATAAATAACCGTGTGCTAAAGTCTTTCCTAGGCTGATACCTGAGTGACCCTTACCAAAGGTAGGGAGCAGAACATCTATTTCTGTTTGAGCTAGCTTCTACTTTAGGAGCCAGTAAAGCTTAAAATGACATCCCACTGGGAAGACCATTTTCTCTCTTTCCAAACATGTCAAATCTCATAATTCTTCAGGGTGAAAGTATCAAGGTATAGAAAGCATGAGTTGTCCCACTTGTAGCTTGGTTGTGAGACTAATTGCATAGTGCTGAAAGTGTGTGGAAGACACATAATAGTTCTGGAGTCTGCTTTCAGTAGGAAGAAAAGAACAGGATGGCAGCCATAACCTCCCTGCTACACCTTTTTTCATGTGGCTAAGTCTGAATGGAAGCTTTGCATTTTCTTTTTGGATTCCGCTGGCTTAGAGTAACCATCTGTTTCTCATATTTTTCCCCCAGAATTTCAGTTAACTGTTGATCCCAGTTTGTGTTGCTTCATAAGGTTAAAAAAAATTCACTTTATACAGGTTGAACCTCAAAGAGTTAACTGCATACAGGAATTCCTATATTTTCATATAGTTTCTGTGATATATCCAGTGTACTGAATATGCCTTGAAAAGGCTGTATTGTCTCATGGTGTTCCTCTGAAGATAAATGGTGGTTTACCAGTCAGTCCTCAGTAGAGAGCAGTATTTTGTAACAAGCACCCCAGCAGGAACATGGATCTATGACAGTCTCCGGCATGGATTTGGTCACTGTGGAGTGAATAAATGTGTGGCTGCTGAGGTCTGTAGCTCCATCCCATGAATCCCCATGAAGTGACTTAGCAAACCATCTTCCAGTGTTTCCTGGCTTAGTCTGATTTGCTCTTTTTATCTCTTTGCTTGTTTGTAAAACTCATTTGCTTACTGTGGATTTTACTGGATACATTGTCAGCACACAGAGTAGCTTTGGGTCCAGCTGCCTTTTATTTCTCAGAAAGGAGAAAATAGAAAGACAAGATAACTTTGTGAAAATCATTGCCTTCTGAGGGAGGTGTCATGCAACTGAAATTTCCAGGTCCTCTTGGAATTTTCTTTATATAAGTATCTACTAGATTAAAATTCAGTTCTGTCTATAGTTACTGGTACAGTGCCTTGTATAACACAGTGCACTTTCCCTTTCTTTCCAGATTACAGAACAGGCCCATGTTTCACACAAGTCAACAAGCAGATGTGTCAGGGCCAGCTGACTGGGATTGTGTGCACAAAATCCCTCTGCTGTGCCACTGTTGGGCGAGCATGGGGTCACCCCTGCGAGATGTGCCCTGCTCAGCCCCAACCTTGCAGACGTGGCTTCATCCCAAATATCCGCACTGGAGCGTGTCAGGGTAAGCCTTCTGACCCAAATTGTGCATGACTGTTGTGTTGCTGATACACATCCTGAAAACCTTCCAGTTCCCTTAAGACAACATCAGTGTTTTTCTTGTTTGTGTTCTGTGTCTTACTTTTGGTAAAATGTGGGTGTGCTTTGCTGCTTCCAGATTTTAGCTAATGTACATCCAGAATAAAACTCGAGTGCCTGGGAAAAATGGATATTAATCAAATAGACAGATATTCAGAGCATGGAAAGGTCAGAATGTGGCTTTAGCAAAGCCATTGGGTACTGCAGTAGAGCCTCAATCAGGCAACTGGCTTATGTTGTTGTAGCCCTTAAACAGCACATAGTTAATTAATTTCTCTATTTCTCCATAAGCAGTTGTTTTCTTTCTGAAGTGGTTTGGAATTCTCATATAGACTTTTTTATAATCCCACCATTTAAATAAAGCACACAGTGAGCTGTCTGGACTATTTGTACAGAAATAGAAAAATGCATGAGTAAGAAAGAACTGCAGTCTTCTGTGTTTAGATTCATGAAATGATTGAGAAATGGGAAAGCCTTCTCTCTTACCCAGTCTCTCCTTTCATGAGGTTGAGTCTTGCTGCTCCTGCTTTTTTGTTGTTATCATGTCCTGAAAGAAAGGTGTTCTGCTGTAGCTACTTGGCTAAATTTTAGAATAAACTGCATGAAGAATGCAGTAACAGAGGATACCAAGACCCTGAAATTAGCTCAGTTGGTTAAAACTTGGTTGTAATAGTGCGAAGGTTGTGGGGTCAATTCCCTGTATGGGCCATTGACTTAAGAGCTGGACTCGGATGATCCTTGTGGATCCCCTCCAACTCAGAATAGTGTGTGATTCTGTGACTCCCAAAGGAGAGTGTGCTGCTTTCCTGCTACAGACTGACACACCTGGTCAGTTTAAAGGCTGTGTTGTTTAAGAACCTTCCCAAGGAGCAGTGCAAACCGAGAAGGGCCACAGCCAGACAGACCCTATGTATTTCCCGGACTTTTCAAGCAATAAGGTTCAGAATCTGAGGTCCAACAGTCTTGTTGCATTGATGGGTGTGCTCAATCCATCTGGTTTGAGCAGGAGGGCATCTAACCCCACTCTATTTATTTTGCAGTATGACTTGGCAGTAGCTTGCATTTATGTGTTAACTAATATGAAGGCACCCTTTTCCTAAGGCAGGATGGAGTGGAACTTAGGCTGCAGGCAGCTGGCTGATGGACATTTTTCCAGGTTTTATTTTTCCACCTGATAATGTTGAGATAGGCACATACATCACTCCAAAGCCATTCCATACCTAGCGGTGTCATGGAAACACTCTTTTCCCACACAAATAAATCTTGATGCGTTGTGTAAAATCAGAGGGCGCCCTTCTCTTCAGGTGGATTTATGACTTATAACTCCAAAGCCTACATGAACTTTTGCTGTCACATTCACTAGGGGAAAACTTCCCCACTCTCTCCAGTAAATCAGCTAACACTATCCTGTATTCCTGCTGTGCTGGCAAGTGAGCCTCAGTCGAATACAGTGACCATGCACATACAAGTGAACCGAAGTGAGTTGTTCTGAGTCATGGATTGATCCTGAAAACAACCTCCCTGTCTGACCATTCACAAGACACTCTGGCAGTCCCTCTCCAAGTGCCAAAGCCTTTCACTGCTGATACTGAAGCCCCACCAGGGCAGGCAGCTCCCTCTTGATTCCCCACACATCCCACTCACACACTCAGACCAGGTTTTCCAACTGTTCAACCCCAGGTTTCCCTTGGCAAAGTCTCTTATGTCTCATTCCTTAAAGCTGTTTATTCATGGCATAGAAACACAGAAACAATCCAAGCTGGCACCTCCAGGGAGAGACCCCCAAGAAATGAACCCTTGGTCTTTTACACCCTCACAGTTTAAGCACACACAAGTCTTGCTTTTCCTCCTTAACTACATTATATGCTGATTTTTTTTTGCATGCAGTAGCAGGTTTATTCACGTGTATATATGTTAGCAAGGATTTTTGTTAGCAGAGAAGGTATCTGACACCACCTCCTGTAAGATGGTGATGGCTGGATGAGCAGACAGCAAGGTGGAGGGACAACCAGATGAATGTCAGTTCTTTTCCCTACACTTTATTGCAGTTCAGTAGTTTAAAACTGCACAAATCCAACAAAGTCAGTTGTTTGGCTGGATTTCTACTTCAGGTATCCTCCATAATAGTTCTTGTTAAGAGCCCTCTATGCATGTGAACTGAAAAAAAAAATGAGAGAAAATCAAGATGTTGTAAGATTTTTAATTCTTAGTAATTGAAACTTGATGAAACATCTTTGGGCTTTTCCACCAGTTTGCATTCACACAGTGGTATGGGTGACTGAAACTTTGAGCTGTTAGCTCAAATTCATTTCTGAGGAACAACTCACAGCATTATCTTAGCAAAGGCATCTATTTTATTTAAATACTTGTATTAGTTTTAAGCAGCAATAAATTTCTTCATTTTTCCTCTTTTAAAAATATTTGCTTTCATGCTTTTCTGTGCTTATACTGCTTAAAGTATCTGAATAACAGTAAGGAAAAATATTTGATGTCACTTTTTCTTGTGTGCCAGAGATAGGCCTCTGTCTGCGTGTAACAGCTTATGTTCTACTGTTCATCTTGAAGTGATTGGCATGTTTTGGACATTCTTTTCATAACAATGTCATAAACAGAAATAGTGTACAGAAGGCATACATGTCTCCAAGTCAAACTCCATTGTATGACTTGGCCAGATATAATGAATCCTCAAAACTTCTCTGCCAGACTGATCCTGGAATAGCTTCTGGGTCTTCATTCAAGTTGTGTGAGAGAACAATAGTGCTCTTTAGCACCCATCCCCACACTAATTCTATCTTCTTATTTTCATATTAAGTTATGTAGTTAACAACAGTGCTGAATTCCACTGGGGAGCATAGAAACAATGTAGTCTGCTTTGTGTGATAGATAAGCAAAGGAAGTTTAAACAGCCATAATTTTGACTGCATTTTTGACAAAGTTATTATATAGGAAGCTCAGATTGTATTCATGTCAGTTTGGCTTAACGTGAGATGTAACAAGATGATGGCAAGGCACAGATGAAGAAAGGTTGAGTTTTCTGTGTGGAAAAGGAGAGATAGACAGAGAATTACTTTGTTTTACAGAATCATTGCCCTTGTTTCCAGCAGTAGAGACAGTCCTTTTTAAGATCTGAGTAGTGGCAATTCCAGCAGATCTGAGTTAGGTGGTGATCGCATGTTGTCAGCTCTGTTATGAATTACGAGACTACTCTGCTGGAGGAAAGGGTTGGATGTATCACATGGCACAGTGGAGAGACTGCTTGCCTTTCCAGACTCCACATTGTGGTGCATATTCTGTTGAAATAAGATCACAGAATCACAGGATTGTTGGGGTTGGAAAAGACCTCTGGAGATCATCGTGTCCAACCTCCCTGCCAGGGCAGGGTCACCCAGAGCAGGTGACACAGGAGCATGTCCAGGTGGGATTTTAATGCCTCCAGGAGAGGAAGATTCCAGTTGTTCTCCAAGTGTGATAAATCCTTCCTGGAGAGGCTTCATTTCGTGACATAGAAAGGTTAGATGAGAATAAGTGTTTTTTTCTGAGGGATTTAGAAGCAAACTCAGGGATATGTCTAATGCTTTTCAGTGCTTTTCTTTCTATTGGTGACATTAGATTTATGGAGTCTTTTCTCAAAGGAACACAAAACCTTTAGCAATCAGTGGGACTAAGTTTGTCACACATCGATTAGACCAGATTCACTCAGCCCATAGTTTGAATGCTTGGCATTTTTGAAGTGAATGCTTCCATCAGTAGATAACCTCGTTTGGGAGTTGGTATGAACAAATGAAAATCGGTAGAACTGGCAAGACTTACTGTTGGAAAAGTGGTCATAATTTAAATATGTATTACATGTCAGACTGTGGCAAGACTTAACTCCTGGATGACTACTGAAATTGCTCCTGCTCTTCACAGGATTTGCATGATGCAATCTCAAATGGATCTATGGCACCTTTTCAGGATTAATTACCTTTTCTGAGCAGTGTAGTTGTATAGGACATTATAGTAGTATTATTTTTTCATTATTGCCATGAAGAACTTAAACAAATTTAGAGAAGCTCATTTAAAAAAAAAATTAAAATCCAGTCAAAACTCAAATTGTTTAGTTGTGTTTCCATTTTTTTGCCTAGCAGTTTCTATTCTGTCATTGCTTAAACAGGAATTGTAGCTGTTCAGACACCCTTTATCCAAGAATTCAGCCAGGAGGAACTTAAATGTTCCGCCTGAATGTGTTTTATTGCCATTGCTGCATGGCTGTAGGAGTAGCATAATGGCAGAAATCCTGTCTTGGATATTTTCTCAGTCCCTCCCTCCCTGCACTCCTCAGCAGTCCCATTTCTAAGCTACACCCTTTCCCTTCAGAGTTAATTGAAAGAGGGAAAAATAGCTTTGTATTATTTCTGTTTATGTAGCATTTCTTCTACCTAGGATGTAGGTGAAGGATCAAGAGTTTTCCATTTTATTCATGAATAATTTACGGTTTAGTTCCCCCAAGGCATATCAGTTGCAAAGAAACTCCCCATACATATTCCAGGCAGAATAAAAGAGATTTTTTTTTTAATTTGTTGTTACTGACACAGTAAACAAAAAGTGCAGTCTCTAAAATTTGTGTCTAAATTCTGGGAGGATTTATTTTTCATGAGCCTTTTAGATTTTCAGAGTTTTTTAAGAAAGAGCTCACAGTTCAGAAAGGGAAGGTGCATTTGAAGTGTTTTCAAGGGTGCGTGTTTAAAGCTAGCTCTGCAAATCCCACAGGCATTTTGCAGAGAAAACTCTGCAAAAATACAAAATCTTTTTTTTCTACTTACCAGATATTACACTGTGAACACATGGAAACATTCTACCTAATCTGTAGCATATTGAACCTTTGTATGCAGGATTGTATGCAAAGAGTTATTACTCTGATCTTATATTTATGGCAAAAAATTTATTCTGTTGATGTGGTTGGGGTATAAAAGTTTGAGGAAATGGACAATGAATAATGCTAAAAACTTCTGTGTGACTTAGTCAGACTGTCAAAGATGCAAAAAAAGTAAATCAAAATATGATTCTTTTCAATTTGGTTGCATTTTCAGACAAGAATATTCTTATGTCTTAATATGGCATTTAGGAAGCAATTGATAAAACTTGCCCTTTTAATAAAATCCTTTTGTTCTTTTGGACTTTTCTCAATTCCAAAACACCAGTGATGTATTAAAACAATCTTGGGTTTTCAGCAAAAAGGTGATACTGACCAAAAAAACCCTAAAAGCATCAGACTTGCATGTGTTTTTATGTTTTAAAGTAACATTAAAGTTCAATATGCTTACTTTCTTTACATTTGAATATGCTGCAGAATAGTTAACATAGAAGATTACATTGAGACTGATAATAGCAGAGCAAAACAAGGGAGTGCTTGTTATTTGAAGATTTCACCTTTCACAGTGATACCATTTGTGTTTTGTCCACTGGGCAAGCACTACATAGCATTGCATGACTGGGTTTGGCTTTTCAGATTTTAGCAAAGATCAGCATCCATTTGTCTTTTTAATAGTATTGAAAGTAATGAGTGGAGTGAATAGATCTTAAAATTTTGTTCATCCAAAGGCTCCACTGATACTTTCTGTGTTTCTGGAAAGTGTTCATTGCCCGCTGCTGCTGCCATTAATTTACTGTTTCTTGACATAGTCCACTTATAAAATTTTTCAGATACACAGTGGGGTTTTTTTAACACTGATCTGCTGACACAGTAAATTTAATTTAAATGAGTGTTAATAAGTGGCTCAGGGCACAGCCATGCTGTGTGTGATAAATGCATTTTGAGGCCCAAGGGTCAAAAGACAAACACTGTGTGTTTTACTCAGAAGGGAGCTACTGGGTGGGCTGCGTATCAGTACGTGATGGAACCATCCTCTCTCTACATGTTTTAAAGTCATGTCAAGATTCAAAGAATCACAGAATAACTAGTGTTGGAAGGAACCTCTGGTGATCATCTAATCCAACCCCCATTCCTTAAAATGTTTGCTTTCCAAGTAAATAAGCAGTGCCAAGCATTAGTTATGTAGAAGAAAGACAATACAGAAAGTTTATGTCTTTGATAAAGTCCTTAATCCATTTACAATCCAACAGTTGCATTTGGACACAATCGTTTGCTGACTAAACCAGCACAGATTCAAGGACTAAAACCAAACTTCTCCATCAAATGTACTTAAAACCAAGTCCAGTGATTAAAAAAAATTGCAAAAAACCCCTTGCCTATGGGAAAATATACATGTTTAAATGAAAAAGCAGATGAATGGACAAGGCATATATCATAGCTTTTATCTATAGCACAAATACCAGGAGGAATAAAAACTGAAGGAGAACTCTAATCAACAAACTCATGCAGAATTTCAGTGCTTTGAAAAAATGACCATCCTCCTGAACAAGAGTACCATGTTCTTGGCAGGTACTACCTGGGAGCATCACACAGCTGGAACAAACTGGTCCAGAAGGTTTTTAAAACACCTGCATGATGACTTCATGGTACACGTTCTAAGGGAGCCAGCTTGGAGAGAATCCCTCCTCTATTTGTTGCTTGTTCACAGAGAGGGTCTTGTGAGTTGGCCACAGTGGCCAGAAACAGGGTTTGGAATTTCTGTTCATGGGAATAAAGATGTATGTCATGTACCAGTCTGGTGTTCTCCCTTTCCTTGTGTAGAAAGAATTTCAGTCTTCTATAGTTTTGGGTGTTTCATAGAGGCATCTGTGATCCTTTGTATTACTTTAACTGCCCATTTGCACTTACACGTCAAGTCATGGGATGGTGTTGTATAAAACCCCTCAGAAATGCTTTATATGTAAGGAAATGAGAGTGGGAAATGAAAAAAACCTACTACAATTTGAACTGTATGTAGGACTTAATAAAATGCATCAGGAAATTACTGAAAACAACTTATGCATCTTACACCAAATAACAATGTGATTTTTTGTCTTTGCAGATGTTGATGAGTGTCAGGCTATCCCTGGAGTCTGCCAAGGAGGAAACTGCATTAATTCAGTAGGTTCATATGAGTGCAAGTGTCCTGTTGGTCACAAACAGAATGAAGCAACTCAAAAATGTGATGGTAAGTGATGTTGTAAGAGAACATACCTAAAAATTGGTTTATGTAGAGAATTGGAGCACTCTACTAATGATTATGACTGAACTGTTGTATAGTTGTAGTCATTGATTTAGACAGACATAATATCCCTGAGCTGTGCTTTTTGTTTCTTCTTCATAGGGAGGGAGAAAGGAAGGGAGAGAGGGAGGGAGAAAATAAGGAAAGAATCACTGGTCCTGGCTCCTGCATTGATCAATGTGATGGAGTGTCCAGAATCCTGGGGGTTATTAGTTACTATGAGCATTCTGTTTTTCTAGACCTTCCTGGAGATGGTTCAAGTAGAACCCAATTACAAGGCATCCCCCATTGGTCTAGTCTTCCATTTTTACCCACAGGCTGTCAACTAGTTTGTGGCTGTTTCTCACAGGCAGCTCTTCACTATCTATCCATTCCTATAATTTATTCTAATCTATCCATAGTTACTTACCCTTACTTGTTAGAATTGCACTTGGTTTTTTGTTTCTCTTAACTGTGGTGTATTTATTATTAGCACATGAGACTTGGTACAGCAGGAGTTGGGTAAAAGTGTTTTTGCCCAAACCAGCTGTTGAGATAGAAGTCCCCCTGCCCCCCCAAAAATGCATTTCTAATGCAAATGTATCACCAGAGCAGACAGCATCTGGATGTCTGTTATGATGGACTACAGGAGCAGCTCAATAAATGAAGTTCCTGTTCTGAGCATGCCTTTAATCTCCCCCTGGCAGTGCTCTTCATTTTCAGCTGTTAACCCTAGGGGAGCTCTATGCAAAGGAGCTCCTTTCAGGCAAGGATGCAGTTAAAGACATCAAATAGGTGTTCTCATAAAGATCTAAAAAATGCAGGTTATTCTTTATATATTGTTTTTTTGCCTAGCATCTGCTCTCCAGCTTTGATGTCAAAAGGAGAACTTATTCAGTGATACGTTTCCTTCCTTCTGAAAGCAGTAGTTAAAAATTTACCCTTTGCATTCTGCTTCCTTAACCTATCTAAAGTTCAGCTTTAATTGTTGAAGGTGTTCTGCATTTCACCCTCATAGTATCCACAGGAAAGGTTGAATGCATTTTTAACACAGATCTGCTTAAAAATATATGATGTGTGTTGGGACAATGTGTGTTGGGACAATGTGTGATAGAAGTGAAACATTATCTGCAGTCTGAAATACTCCCTTATTTCATGGTTCACTAATCAATGGGTTTTCATTTCCTGTTTTGTGGGCAGCCTACTGCAGAACAGGTCATATGCTCTGGCTCTGTTTTCTTCTCCAAGTCCCTGACACTTCAGTCTGTGCCAAAAATGAGGTTGTAATTAGTCCCTGGTTACAGCTTCCCCATTAGCTTCCCCAGTCAGATAATTCCGCACAGGGAATTATGCAAATAACAACCCATCCTGCCCAGTTTGTACTGACGTTTCTGGGGGAAAAAGACAAGAGCAAACTGGTACTTGTCCATTTCCACACACTTCACAGCCAAGGTGGCTATGCCAGAATTACACCAGGATAATACCATGCTTACATTATTCCAACAATGGAGCAGGGAATGAAAGCTTTTTCGTTTGATTAATTAAGTGTTCACATTCTCTCAGTGTTAGAGTTAGAGGATAAAACTATAACCAGTTCTTCAAACAATTACACTTTTAGTGGGACTGATGATTTGAGTGAAGTTACATCATTTATATAGATAGATTGGGAAGGATGTAAGGAATTGGTGTCCTATGAGTTAGAACCTGTGTAAAGAGAAATTATTTAATAGGAACTGCATGATTTTTATGAAGTTTTTTATTTAAAGCATTGTGTAGAAATAATGTGGTATGGAATATTCTGCTCACTCCTTTCCCTTCTTTAGATATGGAAAACCAGATCAAATATTACTGTCTGTAAAGGACAAAACCCAAATTGGAGTCAGGAATTAGTTAGGGCTCCAGTGTTCATAGGCAAATGTTGGAATCTTGCACTAACTACTCAGACCTTCTTTATTATAATGGCAGTTCTTATTTAAGAAGGAGAGATTTGAGATACCCTGCTATATCCTCTGCCCTTAAGCATCCAGATGTATTTTGTGGGTTAGGGTTTTTTCTTCTGTTGTTCTTCCTGGAAACAATAGCTATTGTTAGAATAAGTAGGAATGTTCATGTTGTGCTTTTTGTACCAGAATGGATTTTCATAGAGCTATGCAAAGCAATAAGCACTGTTTTGCTGGGCTATTTGCTTACTTTATGTTCCTTTTTTAAAAATTATCAGTAAAAAGGCTTGCCAGATTTGTTTTAAGCCTTAGATTACAGTTTACAGAAACTAACCACTCAGAAATTAATGGCAAATGTATATCAGTAAGGAGGGTTTAAAGGATCTCCAAAGCACATGAGCACAACTTGCATGTGTAACACTCTGTATGTGCCCTCATGTGCAGAGATGTAACTGGAGAGCTTAGGCTGTTTGGGAAAATAGGAACTTTAAAATTGATTCAGCTCAGGGCTCCATGTTAGGAATTTTATTTATCCTGATTTATAGACTTTCCAAAGTAGTCAGAATGACTCCTTCCACTACTGGGAAAGTTATGGAAGGATTCAAGGCACACGAGCTCTATTGGGCACAGGATTGAAAAAATTTGGAAAAGGCCTTTACAGAGTTTGTACTGAATCCAGTGCACTACTGTGATGTCTTAACTGAACAAAAAACCCCCCAAACCCTTTATTTTTTTGGCCTAGAAGTTTTGATCTACAATATATTGAGTTTTCAGTGTGTTTTTAGGAAGGAAATTCTCTTCATTTTGAGGATGTTGCTCTCTTCCACAATTAGTGGAAGTTGCATCTTTGGGTTGTTCAGAGATGGATTTGATAAACTGAGAGGAGAAATAAACTTTCAGTCAGGCTTGCTGTTCTAAAATGAGGTGTACTACTTCTTACTGGTATTTCAGGGATCTAATAAATGTGTTCTACTTACTGTTTTAAAATAGAAAATACATCATACACATTGAATGAGTGTAGTTAGTTATGACACTCTCTACAGTCAAAGGAATTCTAGGAGGTAGGACACCTCAGATGTTTTTCCAAGAAATGTTGCTGTACTCTTGAAATTAAAGAGTTAGGACTATATGACACAGGCTAACTCCTTTATATATATATATATAAATATGGCACCAAAATGTGGTGAATCTCCTAGAAGAAATAGTTCTATTTCTAATTTTCCTGCTTTAATATGTGCTATTCAGATTTAATCCTATCAGGTGTTATTGTAGACTAAAACTATTCTTAGGGAACCCTTTTCCAGAACTGAGCATCTGAGAGCCCCTTTTCTGGTACTTTTAAAACAGTTATTTATAAAATCCTGCTTACCAGCAGTAAAAGTCATGAATTTGGAATTGTGGGTAGCCAGGCTGGGTTTTTTTGGCAGCAGCTCACCTATTAATACATCTGCAAAGTTTAAACCATAATTTTAAATTGGTTCTCATGCTAAGATGAGCTTCCTCATGTTGTGTGCAGCGTTGGAACTGTAGCTGTTCATGCCACCAGTCTTCTTCACCCTTAACACACTGTCTCCTCTTACTTATCTTTGGAGCAATTTCCCTCAGACCATTAATTTATGTATTTTGGAGGGGGAAAGGGAGGAAATTGAGTAACTTTTCCAATCAGCCATACTAAAAATAGGCCTTCCAGAGGTAAGTCTCAGAATTTCCAGTCAGAGCTAACAGAAATAATTGCACATGCAAGGACCGGGGTGGGGGGGGGGGGGGAAAGAGAGACAGAGATTTGGCTCAAAAACTGGTGAATCAAAGAAATCTGTATTACCTAGTACTGCTCCAGTGAGTAATAAAAAAATAAATTCTTCGTCAAGGTTGTTTACATTAATTGGTAAAAACCCATTTTACTCTCCACATGCAGAAAACTGTGGAGTCTGCCTTTCACTCTAGTCAATGCCCAGATTTCAGGAAGGTACTTTTTGCCTTCCCAGCATCCTGTCATTCTTGGACAAGAGCCCTAGACAGTGTTAAACTCCTGTGTATGTAGCCAGTTGAGAAGGATAATCTACATCCTGCAGGTTTGCAGAGGTGGTTAACTACTTCCTTCCTATGTCTTTCACTTGCCAGCTGCCAACTCTACTTTCTCATTGCCTCAATGGACTTTCTACTGCCTGACCACTAGTTTGGAATTTGGTTTCCTTTGGTAGAAGGTCAGATGTTGTGTCCTTGTAGATTACTCCCTTTAACGTATCAGGAACCTGTACCAAACAGTGAAAATGAAGAAAAAACTTTCAATTTTCAAGGACCTCGTGGTTTTAGTAGTAAGATTTTTATAGATTCATTTTTATTATGTTTTAATTTTTTTCTTTCTTACATGTGGTACCTGCAGTTGTGTGTCCCTCAGGAGAAAAAAAGGATGAAGTGCTATGAAACCTACAAGATTTGAGACCCACTGTCTAAGAGAGTGATTGAATGAAATGTATGTTTTGGAAATGCCACGTTCCTAGCACAGGGATTCTTAAAATTGCCTTGCTCTCATAGCTCTGGTGAGAGTTGCTACCAGTTTTATGCCCATCCCTGTTTTGTGCACAGATTTGGAATCATCAGACAGCATTTCTATTCTGCTAAATTGAGAGCTCTACACTGGTGGTATCTTTATCAAAGTTTGGGTGCCTCTAATGTTTAGAATTAGTCTTGGGATTTATTTTTGGGATTTATTACACTAGTGATAGTGTAATTTTTCCTTGAGACTGAAGGTATCCTTCAGGGAATAGTAAATTGAGGGAGTTTTCCTTGCCTGAGTGCCCAGTGACTGCCATTGGGAAAATGTAATTTTCCAGGAAAAAAAGAGTTCTTCTTTCAGAGTCCAGGTTTCATGCAGTTTTCTTGTCTGTTTTCTGATGTGGTATTTCAGGCTGTCTATACAGAAGGCAGCATTTGTGTTTAAAAGTGGGTTGTGAAGGACCTTTTCTGCATGGAAGGTCTCAGCAAAGGCAGTTGAGGCTTCATATGAAAGATCTCAACACGGAGCAGCTCTGGTTCAGTTTGATTCACACACATGTTTTCTCGTTGAATCAGATGGTAAGCAGCTCATCATGCTCTATAGGTTGTCTTTAATATAGTAAATTACTGCAAGATTTCAGAGATTTCCTGGGCAATGACTTGGTTTTGATTTATGCCATCATTAGGAATTCTGGAATCTCTGGGGAAGTGGGTAAGTATGAAGTCTTAAGTGAAAGCATTATTTCTTAGAAATGCTTTGATTTAGCAAAAATGACACTCATACTTGAGTTGAACCCTAAAATGTGGAGGATAGTTGTCATTTTAATGTAAAATTCAAATTTTTTTCATCCTCTGAGATGATTAAATGACCAGATTGAAATTACAGAACTTCCACTTCCTCTAATTCTTCTCTACAGTGTAAAACAAAGGTCACAGGATTCTTATATGTATGGACTATTTGGAAAATTTGAAGATGTGCTGCCTGTAAGATAAGTTCGTCTTTTTCACAATGACACTCCAGATGGCATGACAGTGGGAGAGGGAGTGTTTTATTCCTACTTTCACTTTGCAAAGAACAGTTTTCATATTTTTAGTGATCTTATGGTAAAAATTCATCTTCCTTTCAGGACTCGAATGTCCTCTGTAGATCCCTGTATAGAGGGAGTTCCCCAGTGGGGAGTTACCTCTTCAATACCTGGTGCATGCCAAGTAATTTTGGAACTCTTCCTTCCCTTTGAGTTCTCAGTGTGGAGAATGTAGTGATTGCACCCTAAAATAGGACCTGCTAAAGTATATTTCTCAAGTAGTTCATTCATCTTGAGAGAGTTTCTGGACTGATGAGTCCAAAGAAATGAAAGGTTGATTTAAGAGTGCAAGGAGTGGCCTGTGGGTTCCCAAGGCATTCTCACAAGGAAGGTGAATACCTTTGGTGTCATCACAAGCTAATTTATGTCATGTGCTCTTTCTGATGCTTCTCCTGCATTATTTGGTGTGAGACAATCTGGCTTCAACAGTCTGACATTTTTTGTTTTCAGATTTGTTTCACAGCATGAAAGCTACTTTTACTTAAGACTGCATCCAGATTTTTACAAACAAGTTAAGCCACAGTCTTGTACCTATGACTAGCTTTGGTATCAAGTCATGCAAACTTCACCAACAAGACAACTCATCTCATGCTGGTTAGAAAGTTGGCACATGTTTTTGCATGTTTTCTCAAATGCCTCCTATGTTAAACCTGGGCCACAGTTCACATTCACAGCTACTTGGAAAGCTAATGTAGAGTGGTTGCTCAAAAGCAAAATTAGGTTACTAAAATGACCCTAAAAATACTCTTCTGTCTCGAGATTGTCACAGTTATAGAATGGAGTGGTTACTTAGAATGGCATATTTGTATAAATGGCCATGACACAGTCTTTACTTTCATGCTTTTCTTCCTACTTACATTTCTTCCATTCCAATTTGCTCTGCTGTTCTTCATATCATTAACAATAAAATATATCTGTTGTCAACACCTCTGCTCCTCATTCAACTTCCAGTTTGTTCTGGGAGAGCACACAATGCTATCAGACCTGGTGTCAAGTGCTTTATCAGCTCCTAATTACATACGGCAATTCATTTACCAGCTTGATGACATCTCACTTTATATGTATTTAAATACAAAATTACTTCAGTGTTCAGATGAAGCCATAACTTAACAGAAAGACTGGAATGGGTCAGCATTTGGTTGCATTTGAAGGGCTTGGCCAAAATCCTTGCTCAGAGAGGTTGGAGCATTAGAAGGCCAGAAAGCAGTCAGAGCTGATTAGCGGTATGTCTGTGATTGCAGAGCCTAGAGCTGTTCCCTTGGCTGCTGTGCATAATTCTTCCTTCAGCTCCAGAGCAAGATTTGTATTTGGTACCGCATTGTAGCTGTTCTGTTCTTGGAGGTGACACTATCTGTGTGATTTAGAGGAAATTCCCAGCCTGCTTTCTGTGCTCTGTGACCTGAAGTGGTGCCCCCCTAAGTGTGTGTGTGTAAGGAAAACCTCCTTTAGGTGGCAAACAAAACCATTTGCAGTATGCAAGCACAAGGAATACTTCACTCAGATAAACTGAATTGAATAACAGCTTCAGTTTGGAAAACTCTTTCCCTCTTTTCAATACAATATGTACCAGTGCTCTGCTAATTATCCTTTGTCCTTTCCTTTCTGGGTAGATATTGATGAATGCAGCATCGTCCCAGGAATTTGTGAGGGTGGTGTGTGCTCTAACACTGTGGGGAGTTACTTCTGCATCTGCCCTCGTGGTTTTGTCACATCCATGGATGGATCTTGCTCTCCTGGTAGGTACTCCAGTTGTCTGGCACTTCCACCCCACACCAGGGCCTGACTCTGTGCTCACTCTCTTGTATTTCTGCTAAATACAGCTGCCTGAACTTCACAGCATCCTCCTCTGATGATGATTTCCACCACAACCACCTTCATTTAAACAGCAGATCCCCTTGTGTTGGCCTATTGTAGCCTGAAATCTTGTCATTCTTAGGAAAAAAGCAATTTGTATCTCTCTGCTCTTCAGGCAAACATAGGAAATGTTAATTATATTTGTTTCTCACACCTGCATCTGATGAAATCAAAAGCTGAGCTCACTTTAGTTCTAAAGGAGCAAACATTTATCCTTACTTGGTACTTCAAATCCTATGTCATGTAGGTTATTTTAATATTTAGACACCAATATAAGGCACATACATAAATTCAAAGGCTTTAAGTAACATATGCTGATATACCACTAATTTGATAGAAACAGGCAAGTGTTGAATTTCAGTAGATTGAAGGTTTTACAGAGCAATTATTTTCAAAGCTATCCCTATATTATAAAAAAGTATAATGCTTTTTTCCACATACAATAATCTCTTTTATAGAGCTGGATGTGTCAAATATGTGATATAAACCATTATGATTAATTAACTAAAAATGCTGCATATCATGTTTAAAAACCATTAACTATTGCTAATAATAATGTCTTTTCTAGACCTCATGTGGTTCTTCTTATTTCAGATATCTCAAAGCACTTTGTTCTAATGTTGGAGAAGGGATGGGAATTATGAATTGCAATAAATTTTGTTATCCAGCAGCAATAGATCTAAAAATTATTTCAAATGATTAATTTTTTAAACTATGCAGCCAACTTCTGTTTATCCAGGTTTATCCTAATAATGACATCATCAAATATATTGTGGGTGGCCTCAGGAATAGTGAAAACCTGTGATTTCCAATGTGATCAAAATTTCTATGGATTTTGGCATGTTTTTCTGTCTAATTTCTAAAGTCAACTCCCAAAACTAGATGCAGAGAAATCACATGTCCTACTCTGCTAAGGCAGGGTCTTATGTTACAGGGTCTCCTTCCCTTAAAAAAAATGTGTCTGAATGTTCTTGTGCTCTCAAAAGTTTATCATATTAGAGCATAATTTGTATACTCTGGAAGTATAATTTCTCCTTTACTTAGGGGAAAAGTGAAGAATGTAAATCTTAACACAAATTATTTTATCCTTCCTAGTTTAAAATAAATACTTGCTTTCAACCAAAATACCAGAATCTGCTGAGTTACTGTAATTAGTACCATGTCTTTTCCAAATTCATTTAGCTTTTCTCCTAGTCAGCATTCAGGAGTGTGAGAATAAAAGGTCATCTGTCCTTGAAGGAAAGTAGTTTTCACATGGCACTACTACAAATGTACATGCAGTCTATTGAGCAGAGCAGATTAGACAGAATTTCTTCAGTCAGATACATTTAAACCCATGAAAAATTCATTATATGAATTTACTGATTTTGCTACTGCTACATGAAGTACCTTGGGTTTTGCCATAGTAGGATTTTTATATATATGAATGTAATTTTTGTTTGTATTGCTTTCTGTCTTCCATATCATCCATGTTTCCTGGTAGATTGAGCAGAATTCTTGCATGCTGGATTAATGCAAGACTAGTGTCACTGCAGCTGTGTGATCCTGCAGTAAATCCAGTGTGGAATGTGTGGGTGCCGCTCACCTGAGATAATTACTTGGTGTGGTTTGGGTGCTCTTTGGTTTGGGATTATTTTATTTTGTTTGGTTTGGGGGTTTTGGGGGGTGCGGGTTGTTGGTTTTTTTTGGTTTCGTTGTTTGGGTTTTTTTGTTTTGTTTTGGGGGGTTTTCTTGTTGTTTTTTTGGTTTGTTTGCTTTGGGGTATTTTTGGTTTTTTGTTTTGTTTTGTTTTTTTTAATACAATTTTTTAAACATTTTAACCCTTACATTCAGTGAACAAGGGAAATTAATTTTGAGAGTCCCTGTCAGTCACCATTTTTACTTTTCTTTCTGCCTTAACTGCAGACCAGAGGGCAGGCACGTGTTTCTCCAGCACTGCGAGTGGCCTCTGTGCGCAGGAGCTGCCCGGGAGGTTCTCCAGAAGGCAGTGCTGCTGTGAGTCTGGACGCTGCTGGGCCATGGGGTCTGCTCCAGAGATGTGTCCTGTCAGGGGATCTGGTGAGTGGCTTTTTGTTGGTTTATTTTGCTTGGTTTGTTTCCCCCTTCTTGCTGTCCATTCTAGTTTGGATGGAGGTCACGGGAATGTTTTAAACTGCTTTGAAATGTAGGCTGAATGGAAAAAGAAAGGCAGGAATTACATTATTATTCGTTCCTGTGTTTTTAATGCTGATATTACCATCTGTGAACCATTTTTTCTGGTCCATGATTGTTTGGCACTCTTTTCTTTAATGTCCTTTTGTTGACCTTGGAAATAATTCTTGGGAAATGGGAAAGATTTTGTGGTTAAGCTCAAAGAGGAAACAACTATGAGGGTCCACAGTTAATTTTGATTTAAAAGAACAGCTGCTCTATTGTTCCATTACATTTTGAGTTACTTTGAACTAGAAGTGCATCACTATTTTGGTTATTCTTTCAACTGTGCTCAGAGAGCCATAGTCCACCTCCCTAGTGAAAGGTATTTTCTTCATCAATGTCTCTCATTGACCAAGGAGTTGCAGTGCTGCTGACAACACATCAACAAAAAAGGTTTCAACAAATAATTGTAAATTACAGTATTTCTTTTTATTATTTTTAATGTCCTTCCTTCAGCAGCACTTGTCACAGTCATGGGATCTGAGATTAGGAGAGAGAAAGGAAACATAACTTGGGAAATGAGGAGCTGGTGTTCGGATTTTTGTGGGACACAAAGGGTTGTATCTTCCTTATAAGCTGACTTTGAAGTGTTGACTGACTTTGTGCTTCCCTGTGCATTCCTTTCTCACAGATGAGCACCGCAGGCTGTGTGTGGATGGTGCTCCTGCCAGAGGTGGTTCCAGACGTGGTGGATCAGGAGGGAATGGGTTCCTTCCTGGTGGCAATAGCAATGGCTATGGCCCCAGAGGAGCAGGATTCATTCCCATCCCTGGAAGCAATGGTTTCTCCCCAGGTGGAGGTGGAGCAGGTGGGCAGAGTCCCACTGGAAATGGCCCAATAATTACAGGGCTGAGTAAGTGCTTGGTTTGTTATTTGTTCCTCTTTTTTTTTTACTATTACTTCTACTTTTCCTTTTTTTCTGATTAGTTTTTGGTCTCGATATGATACTATATTCTTAACACTTAGAAATTATCTTTCAAGCACATTAAAGACATTTCAACTGGTATATTAGGAAGTGCTGGAACCTTTTTTTATCAATGGTTCAGGTGTAGAGATCTGTTTCTTGACTTCAGTTACCGAGTCCTTGAGCCTGTATTGTCCCTGCTGATGTGTCTTTGTCAGCACTAATAGAACTCAGGATTTCCAAGTGTTTTCAAAAAATTAGCAGGGTTTAAAATAAACTGTCCTCTGTCTTTTCTCCTCCAAATATAATTATTCTGCAGAAGCACTGCTTTAACCAAAAGCCCAAGGTGAATAATATTCAGGAAGAAGTGTCTTAGGTAGATACCTTGCTTATAATGTGTAAACACATCTCTGGGATCACAACCATAGAGATAATAAAATGCAATGAGTATTATTAAGGCAGGTCCACCAGAAAAAAAAAACCTGCAGGAAGTGGCTGCTTCAAGTTTCACACAAATGTGGTTTATTCATGAAGCACTCACAGTCTCATCAGACTGTACACAGAAATGATAAATCATATCTAAGAATGTTTGTCTAATGTGGTATTTTATTTTTGTTGTGTCCAAGAGCTGTTTTTTATTGTCAATTTACTGTCATGTCAACAGATAGTGCTAGGAAAAAAACCTTTTTTCCAGTATATTTATGCACCTGATAACATACTTTCTGAAACCAAGTATAATCTTCGTCTTTACTTACACTTGAAAGTGTAAATATTTGTGTCACATTGTGTTTTTCTACATTAGCAATACTCAATCAGACCATAGACAACTGTAAGCACCATCCCAACCTTTGTTTGAATGGACGTTGTGTACCAACTCCTTCCAGCTACCGGTGTGAGTGCAACATGGGATATAAACAGGATGCAAATGGGGACTGTGTTGGTAAGTGCACATATCTAAACTCCATTATTCCCTTTTAAAATGCTGCTTTAAAACTGGCAGGGTTTTTTTATAAAAAAGTATATTAATTTTAATTATATTGCTCTTTTGAAAGTACAAAGACCATGGTGCTAGTTCCTCTAGGATAAGGTCAGTTCTCTATGAGAGTTCTCTGTTTTCTTACCAAAATATAAATACTTGGAAATATTGCTACTGAGTATCCCTATTCCTGTCCTTGATAGGCATTGTACATTTTGATACACTCAATAAAGTAAGTTCTATTTAGTTTTCTCTTTTGTTACGCTCACATAGCTCCATTTTTGTTGTGGGATTTAGAGTTAAGCTGTGATCAAGGTGTTGAAGGGTAGAATTTATGCTTTACCTCCTTATAAGGATTAATTACAGATATCAAATAATTTCAAAATTGCATTAATTAACTTCTGGTCATATTTGTGTTTCATATGAAAATACAGGATGGCAATTTTATATAAAAAGAGCTGAATTTGGGATTCTGCACTTCTATTCAGCTACTGTGGGCTTCACTTTAGCAGTGACAAAAGCTCATCAAGTATTTCAGAGAAAATACAAGATTTGGGGGTTTTTGTGGGGTAGGTGTCTGGAGAAAAGTCCTCTGTGCAGGATATAAGTTAATAAATGTATGGCATCCCAAATAGAAGTTCTGGTTATATTTTTGATTGAATATTTGCTTACTGAGCTTTTTAAAGAGGTTTGAGATCTGTGAATGAAAAGTATTGTACAAGACCCTGTTAACCTATTAGGTTTTTCTCACTGAACTGTGGCTTTAAAATCAATTTCTAGGATGTCTGTGGAGGGAAATACAGAAGTGAAGAATTCAGAAAATTGCAGCTACCTGAAGACTTAAAAAAATCTTGTAATCCAAGACTACTTAGTGGATTTCAAGTGAGGATGTTATGGGCAGATTTGATGTGGGTGCAGCAGAGGAGATGTCAGCCATAAACTGAGCAAGAAGCATCTCTGCTCCTGCTGAATTGCAAAATGAGGGTCAGGACCAGCCTGGCTTGGCTCCCTGCCCTCTGGAAAAGTGAAATATGACAACTGTGGAATAATGCTTTTCCTTTGAAGTCCCTGATTCTTACTATGTTTAACTTCCCTATTTTCCTTTCTCTGATCGAGCTGATACTCTGCACTTCAAACTTACACTTATTTGTAGATACATCATTCCTGACCTCTGTACCCCTCTTGTTAAGAAAACTCAGTTGACAGAGATCCCACCACTTTCCCAAGCAGTTGCACTGCCCTGATAGTCAAACAGCCAGAAAGTTTTCAGAGCATTTAATTTAATATTTTGGAAAAAGAAATCAGCTTATCATTTCTTATATTATCCACACTATATAACGAAAAAAGTTCAGTACCTTTCCCATGGCACTTTTTAGCACTTGAAGACTGTTACAGTTCTTCCAGGTTGCCCTCTATGATATGATGAGCCTAACTCTTTCAGCCTTTCTGTCTGTGTGAGAGTTTTCTGTGCCTCTGATTTCTGATTGGGAAATTCAAGAAGGTTAATCTCTTGCTGCATCCTTGGGCCTCAGGAGCTGTTTGTGCACTGTAAGTGGGCAGTAGGAGTTTTATGATAAGTCTGTTTTGCATGGTTTTTCTTCCTTTATAGTGTATAGAGAACCCTGGCACATGATACAGCACTAAATTTTGCATCACTGAAATCAATAATATTCTTAACTGTGGTGTAGCTTGACACTTGAGTACTCTCTTGAATTGTGCTGAGCTGCTTCTGGAAGATGGAATGTTAGACTGGGTTGTGTTCTTGAAATCTAGTTCACATCTTGTATTCATATTTTTTACTTGGAGGTCAAGTTGAAGATAACATCTGAAGCACACAGATGTTTTCTATCTATTTGATAGCATAATATAGGTAATAATTTTTTATTAATTTTGCTTTCTGAGTTCAAAAGAAAAAACACAGAGTAATGATAGAAATCTGAATATATGGTTATGAATCTGGCAACTGAAAACTACTGAAAGCTCCTTTGTTCTTCATATCAGCAGATAGCATAAAGATGGCATGTGATTAAGTATCAGTTCACTGTGGCACATAAGCTTTAAATGCCATTAAACTCACTTCATTTTAATTTGTGAAGAGTGGAAAACAACTGGCAGTGCTGAGGTGAAAATTAATGGGTTTGTCACTGTGCCAAGTATTTGATTATTCATGAAATGCATATATTGATGTTGTAGCATATGCAGGTAAGAGTCTAGGAAAAAATGAATTGTGGAAAATAAAGTCAAATCAAAGCAAATCTTGATGCAGATGGTAAGGTTAATTAATGCCTAATTAAGATACAACTTCAGATGGAGTGCTGGGAATTAATAATACTAGGAAATCATAGGTAAGTGAAGAAACCAAAGGCCTCACCTGAGCTACGTTTAAAGCAGGGGGAAAGACCCCAAAAATGGCTTCCAGAGAGTTTAAGTGTCATTCTGCCTGGTTTTTTATGCATGAAATAAATCAGTCAATAATAATTTCAATTCTTCAGAGGTTTACCTTTTGAGTAGCTGCTTGTATTCAGAAGACTTTGTAAGACAGGGTACTCTATGAATTATAAATCAGTCTGTGAACTCTATAAATAAAACAGCTTTGTTTCGCTTCTATTTGCTATTTGTATTATAAATATGTAGACAGTGTCTTCAGTGCCACACTGAATCAGGGATTTGTGCATTGTAATTGCTATAAATCACACAAATTTTTCGCAGAAATAGAGGCAAGAACATAACTGCATGGATTTTCTCTGTGGATTGACACATATTAAATTAATTTAAATTCTTGCTTAAATCCAACTTGGGTGCTCCTCTCATTACTGAAAGAACAGTCTTGGGGCATTGGGGGTTTTTTTCACTGTTTGGGGATATTTTAATGGTATATAAATGGACACTGTTTCTATACTTCTCTGTCCATCTGTCAGTTCCCCAAGCAATACATCAAGAAGCCATGTAGATATTTTTGTGTAGAGTTAAAGAAAAAAAAGTCTTATTTCAAAATTAATCCTGACAAACAAACAAATAAAAAATGATGTTACTGCTCTCTGGCCTAAACTTGTATTATGCTGTTCTCACACTAGAATGTGCCTGCTGGGTCAAGGACCATAAGTGTCCTAAATGATCTGACCTTGAAGGGTCAATCCCTTTCCCCAAACCAACAGACAGCTTTTATTTTCTTATTTAATTTTCCTTATTTAATTCCATTTGGAAAACCTCTGGATAAAAATGCAGAGACTTTAAAAGTGATGGCAAACCTGTAGCTGTGCCGTGTTGAATTTTAGTTGTTTTGTGGATACAAATATTTTATTTTTCGTAATGTGTCTTCAGACTCATTGCAATAAACTTTTTAGGGAGTTTTGGAGGTTTCATGCTGTGCCTGGTAAAGTTCTGACAGTTGTTACAGATGAAAAACTGGAAAGCAAAGATAAGTGTGATGCAAGTGCTGAAAGAAAAATATGTGACCTTGAAGAAGGTTGTGCTGTGAGATAGAATAAATGGGTTAAATATCTGTGTCTCAGATGTTTCCTGTTTATACTGCTGGAATATGCATGTCTGTATTGCAAACTTAAAGCCAACAACTCCTTTATATTAACATGCATTTGCTATTTCCCTCTCTTACCAAGAGCGTATAAAAATAAGAGCATCTTAAGATGCATATTTTATGTGGAAATCATGTGATGCACATGGCTTTGGAAGGATTTTCTAAGCTTAAGTCAGCTGTTTCATAGAGAAACTCTTGCATTCCTGCTGTGCAATTTATAAATTAATTTACAGTGAGATCCATTTCTAGCTTGAACATATTTGGGTTTTATTTAACAGATCCAGCAAGTTGAAGCCTGTAAAAGGGAAAGTCATAAATGTCACTCTGCCCTAATAAAGATGCAGTTACTGGTTTCTTCATTGTATTTAACACCCTGAATTTCTCTTTTCTTTATCATGTTTCATTCTTGTGGTTTTACTGCAGTGGTAAACAGCTGCTGTGCAAATGTGAATGAGCAAAATATGTATGAGAGGAGGCATTCCCTTCTGCCGTTTTCTTTGCCCTTATTCATTTAACTGTTTACACAGACTGTGTCTGTGCACCAAGAGTGCTGTAAACCAGTTCATTATATCAGGGATTTGGGTAAACACAGATAATGTGTGTTGATGCTGCTGCTTTAACTGCGTATGCATCAGCACAGTAAATCCTGTTAAATGCATGGTGTTATTTATGATTAAATTAGAACAAAATTAACCTTTTGCCATCTTTTAGAGTGAAGTAATTCATGGACCATGGATATTTATGAATATGTATATTGCATATTTATGTACTATTTAACATAAATAGTCTTCTAAGTTTAACTTCTCATTCCACCCCACTATTTTCAAGATATAGTCAACTAAGTTTTAGAACCAGATTTGATACAGGGTGAGTGCAAATGATCGTGAGAATTGCCCCTGGGATTTTCCTGGCATTTCTAGATGCATACACTGCAAAATGTGTGGGAAAACCATAATTATTAAGAGCTGACCAGCAGTGGCTTTACTTAGCTAGACCTTCCTCTGGCAGCGTACAGCCAGATACCAAAACCCCCCTCCAAATCACCATTGACTTTGTGGTGTTAAACCCTGCCTAAATGAAGAGATGAGTAATTCCAGACCTGTAAACTAAATGGAGGGCATTTGGAGGGAAAAAACGTCAAATTAGCAAAAGTGATTGATAAAGAAAAGAGGAATTCATCAGTTTGTAACCTGCAAATTGAGCTGTAGCAGAGACTCAGTGCTTGGGTCATCCTCTAGTAGATGAGTGGGACGCACTCATTTGGTTCCTGGGTCAAACTGGGCAAGGATCCTAAAGGGCTTGGGAGAGTGTAATGAGGAGAGCAGTGAATGTTATTTTAGATCTGGGAATAGATATCTTGAGCCAAAGACGCAGCTGGCTCACTGGTAGCCACTGGGGATCAAATTTGGAAGAGTTCTTGAAAGGAGCTTTAAGTTTTCAGAGCCCTGTTTCAAATAGAAGTTATTTCTGAGCAGTTATGCAGCATTTAAGGTGATTAAAATGTGTTTAGTTGCACCCAAATAGGAGAAACCTTTGGAAAGGAGAGTAAGGTACACTATAGAAAAGGGTTAGTTAAGTCTGGCATTACTCAAATGCAAAGACTGGAGTTGAAGATGCAATGGGGCATAAATAATTGAAATGTGGTGCACAGACTGTGGTCTCATTAAGAATCCCTCCTGCTGGTGTGTGGCCCGTCCTCACATTTTTGCAATAAACCTGTAACAAAATGGGGTAGTTTCTGGATGCCATGGTTTGCTCTCATTTCAAAGTGCCAGTTTTGATTTGTGTTGGTTTTATTGTGAAGAAGAATAAATGGTCATTGAGTTAAGTGCAACTGTGTTGTGCTAAGTGTTCACTAGGCAACCATCAAATCCCATATCTCAAAGTCATTGTGGATTTTTTATTTTCTCTCTGAAGATGCTTATAAATTATATAGTGCCGTTTCACTTCTTAAAAATGCCTGCCTTGTTGAACTAAGCACAGCCCTGTGTTTTTAGGAAAGTAATGATTCTGCACCAAGAATAAGTTTCAGTATTTAGAATTTGATTGTTAGTCACTGTCTTTTTCACTTGGAAACTTCTAGTCTTGAGGGGAGAAAAAAAAAGTGTGTCAGACGTGGTGAAGCCACTAATGCCTCTCTGTGCTGCCAGCAGATGTTGATGAGTGCACGTCAAACCCCTGCTCTAATGGAGACTGTGTCAACACACCTGGTTCCTATTACTGCAAGTGCCACGCAGGTTTCCAGAGAACTCCTACCAAGCAGGCTTGCATTGGTAAGAATACTGCTCCAGGTCTGCTGTCATTGCAGATGTTCTGACCCCTGGCACCAGGCTCCACTGGAGCTCTAGGAATAGCAGTGTAATTTGAGTGAATCCCAGCAGTGGTTCGATTCATCAGAGCTCAAATTCTGGGCTGCCATGTGTGCTGGTTTAAAGGTAAACCGTCAGGAGAAATGAACCCATCTCAAGAGAGATTATAAGTCAGAGTTACAATTTAATAAAAATATTACAATAAATGCATTGACGCAAAGAGAAATTGGTTTTGCCCCACAAAACCCAGCAGTGTAACCCAGCCCCTGGAGCACAAACACAGTGGGGTTTGGTGGCCCCTGTGCTGAGCCCCACGTGGTTCCCTGGAGTCCAAAGGAAAAGGAAGGGACAAACCTGTTGGTGCAGATGATGGCACAGTCTGGTGGAGAGTGGTGGTCTCCTCCTGTCCAGGGTCTGCTCCTCCTCTGGATCTGATGAGTGGTCCCAGAAGTCCCCAAACCCCAAGATTGTCTCCCCTCAGGTGCAGGTGGGAGCCCCCAGTGCCTCCCCCAGGGCAGGGAGTTCCACACTGAGGGATCTGACTCTGGGAGTCAGGGGGTATTTTGGAATGGTTGCTGGCCCATGAACAGAGCTGAGCCCTCAGGTGGGTGTGGAGGTGCCAAGGACTCCCTGGAGGGGAGTTCTCCCAGCTCCTCTGCCAGGCTTCTTTCCCAGCCAGCTCCCAGCCTGAGGGGTCAGCTGTGCCCTGGGCAGCTGCTGCCAATGGGCCATTGGGAACAATTCCTGGGCAATGGCACAGAGAGTTTAGAATGCACAGCTTTGGTCACACCCACACAGTGATAAACTGGTCCCACCAGCTGAACTGGGACACCATGCCATTTTTTCTGTTGTTGTTTTTTAATATTTAAACATTATTCTGGAATATCTGTCCTCTGGCCTGGGAATTTCCCAGACAGGAGCTCTCAAAAGAAAAATAAAAGGAAAACTAAAAAAAAAAAAGAAAAGAAAAGAAAAAAAGAGGTGCATATATGAAGATGAATATATAAGTAGGTTTTTAAAGGAATACATGGAGTAATTGCTGAGCATTACAAAATGCACCATTTTCCTCTGATTCAACGAGAATAAATTCTTAACTGACTTTTTTATGAGTAATATTTACATAACAGTGTTTTTCAAAGCAATTATCACTATATACATTTTTATCTCAGAGTAATTCTCTGATTGTGTAGAAGGGGTTTTTGTTGGGTTTTTAATGGGTTTTTCTCTCCCCTTAGATATCGATGAGTGTGTTCAGAATGGTGTTCTCTGTAAGAATGGACGATGTGTGAACACTGATGGAAGCTTCCAGTGTATTTGCAACGCTGGGTTTGAACTGACTACAAATGGGAAGAATTGTGTGGGTAAGAACTCTTCTAAAAAATGGGGCAGGCATTAGCTTGGTGATTCTATAAATTTTACTTCATAAAACAGGTAAGGATCATTAAGGATTATGTTTTTTGAAATAAAGTACAACCTGAAGTGAACTTAGAGGCCCTTTATTGAAATATTTACTGTACAGAACTGTGTGATTTCAATGAAAATTTGAGATAATTTTAGTTTTTGAAGATGCATTTCTCCTCAAGAGTCCCAGGAATAACAGTTTGCTCTGAAGCTTCATAGCAAGTGCTCCATATATCAGCACTGCTGAAGAAATACCTGGTTTTAATTCTGGCTACTCTGTGTGAAAAAAACTTCCTAGATAAACAACACGCTTAATTCCCTCAGGTGATTGAAGCTTTTTGTCTTTTCATGTGTGAAAGAAAGGCACACCCTGTTCTTTCATACACAGTTTGCTGAAGGAAGAAACTGATCAAAGCATGAAAAAAAGTTTGCTGCTTTTTCTGTAGAGTGAAGACTCTTCAAATAGTTATTAGAGTTGTAAATAGAAATTAATCTTGAAGTGAATGGATATGCCACATCAGTCCTAATTGTTTATTTTTGCTGTGTCATCTTCTGGAAGGGAAGAAACAGTAAGCAGGTTTCTTTGCAATGTTTTGTAGACCATGATGAGTGTACCACTGCAAACATGTGTTTGAATGGGATGTGCATCAATGAAGATGGGAGTTTTAAGTGCATCTGTAAACCAGGATTTGTTCTGGCTCCAGATGGACGTTACTGTACTGGTATGTGAAACTTGGGGGTGATGCATTAAGACAGTGTTGAATGCAAATGGGTTTTTCTGCACATTTATTCATGCAAGGATGGGAATCTGATCACAAGGATTCAGTGTCACACTAATACCTTACTGACTCACTGCAGTAGATTTCTTAAGCTGCCTGGAATAGGGACAGATCTTCAACTTACAGAAAGAAACAACTATTTAATGGTATTGTGAAAGACACAACAAATAACAAATTAGCTTTTGGAAAGTCTTGGAGCATTGTAAGTGCAGCAAAATAGGCATGAAAGGGTAAAGGGAGGGGCCATATGGGAAGTTTAAAAGACTTTACACTGATTTACACACACAGGTGTATGTCAGCACACACAGATAATTGTTAGTTTTGTGATTTGAAGTTGAATAATTTCTGTTAGTTCTGATTTTCTTAATTGCATGACGTTGTGCTCTTGACTTAGATAGAAATTGATGACCACTGAAAAGTTCTTTAAACTTAAAATTAAACATCTCAAGGATGTTCTATGATTGGTGCTCCTTAACCAAACTTTTAAGCAAAGTCATAATATCATGAGATGGAAAAAGTGGAACATTTATCATTAATTTTGTTTAATGTGGAAACTCAAGTCCCTGTAATCCTACAAGTTATCTGTCTGTTTTGGGTTTGTGGTTTGCTTTTTTGTTGTTGATTTGGTTTGGGGTTTTTGGTAATTTTTTTGTTTTGTTTCGGGGTTTTGGTTGGGTTTCTCTTTTTTGGTCTTTTTAATGTTTTTTTGTTATTCTGATGTTAAATTTTTATTAGAAACAAAACAAGGGTATTATGATGATTAATCTGCTGTCATAGATAATATCCTAAAAGTATTAACTGTAATCTTGCTTTAAACAGTGAATAGCTTGCTGAATTGTCTTGCTTCATCTTAGATATTGATGAGTGCCAGACATCAGGAATTTGCATGAATGGTCTTTGCATAAATACTGAAGGATCATTCCGGTGTGATTGTCCTCCTGGTTTGGTTGTTGGAGTTGATGGTCGTGTGTGTGTAGGTAAGTGAAATTCATTTTTTTTCTTCACAGAAAAGCAGGTTAATTAATTATCAAATCAAATGCATCAAGTGACATCCTTTTGAATAATGTTGACTTCAAACCACAGAGATCTGTTCTAGGATGAATCTGACCCACAAGGATCATCCTGCCCAACTCCTGGCCATGCATAGACACCCCAACAATCCCACCCTGTGCTTGAGGGTGTTTTCCAAATGCTCCCTAAGCTCCAGCCTTGGGGCTGTGACCATTTATGAGGAAATTCTCCCCTGTGAGGATGGGCAGGCCCTGGCACAAGTTGAGCAGAGAGGCTGTGGCTCCCCCATCCCTGGGAGTGTCCAAGGCCAGGACGGATGGGGCTTGAAGCAACCTGGGATATTGGAAGCTGTCCCTGCCCATCGCAGGGAATTGGGTTGAGAGGATCTTTGAGGTCTCTTCCAGCATTCTGGGGTTCTGCAATTCTATTCTCCCTGCACCACAGTGTTAAGAAAAAGCCCCACTAAGAGAAATAGTGAAAACCAGATAGTTTTGTTTCTGTGAAATCAAGTATCTTTAGCTAAGAATTACCACGAAATCTTGCATGATGCAATCCCATAAACAGAATGTTAAAGATAAGAAACTCAATTTGTTCTGTGAAATTGGAGTGACGCCACCTTTTATTTACCTGTCACACATATCAATTAAACTTGAAGTGGTTGTCTTCCTGGCATCACTTTTTGGTTTTGAGGCACACCCTTTCTGATCTGCTAATGAACAGTATTTTGCCATAAGATCTGAATAGCATCATCTTATCCTCTTCAATGTTACTGGTTGACAGTTCAGAGATTCTTTATCCAGCTCCACTAGGAGTTCTAGCACAGCTTCAGGGAGCTCACAGGAGGAAAACTGAGGATTTTCAAGCTGATGAAGAACTAAGAAAATGTAGAGGGCAAGACATACTAAATCCCTTATTTTCCCTTGTCTGATCAGGCCAGCTGCTTGTGGCATGATGTTTCATATCATGAAGCAGCAAAGGCACAGAGGAAACCATTGGCTTAGCTGTGCAATAGTGGTAGTTATTGACCAGTGCTGTGTCTGTTCTTGCTGATGTATGTATGTGTGTCATACCTGCCTTTGTCTAATCTGCATTTTTCCAGATAAAGACAAACAGCATCACAGTCTTTGATAGTTATCTAGCACAAAAGGGATACTGTGACATACTATGTTCTTGTGTTACTATTATCAGTGAATTTAAAATAACATTTTACATGGTGCAAAAGTTCAAAATACTTCAAAATAAAGTGCCAGCATAAACTAGCATCTTCTGCTACCACTTCAGTTTAAAAAAAAACATGGTGAAAATTGAGAATGGTTTAAAAATCAGGCTCTAAAAAGGCTAAAACACATTCTCAGTCTCTTGGGTGGAACTCAGATATTTGTTGTTTAAAATGAAATAGATATTTTAGTAAGCAGAACTGTAGTAAAGTTTGAAGCAACCACAGGAAGTTGTGTTCCCTCCTCTATAGTAGCCAATTTTTTTTCTTCTGGCTTATTGCAAGTTATACAGTGAGAAAAGGCTTAGTACACTGTTCTAAATGTAGGGATTTCACTGCTTAGTGGCACACCAACAAAACCAGATTTGAGTACAAGCTGTTCAGTACCTTTTTTGTATTCCAAGTTGGCCTCATCTTTACCCCTGTCAGTGATACAGCTGTAAAGAATCAATGCAGTGCTCAATTTTCTATGCTTTCATTTACCCAGTGCTGCCACAGTTCCAGCAGCTGAAGACTTCACAAGTTTACCATCAGCTGTGAACACCATTTATTTGAAAATGTCCATGTTACATAGCTTTAAGATTTAACATAAATGCTTACATTTTCAGCAGGAAATATCCTTAATAGGACAGAAAACCGGATAGCAGAATCATGGTCTAGTTGGAAAATTCATTTTAAACAGATGAAGTCGTTATTCCAGGTATAGAGTAACATAGGAAATTTCAAATATTGCATAACAAATATATCCTCATACATGACCTTTAAAACAGAATTTCTGAGCCAATCTGGTGTTTAGAATTTTACGTGTGTCCATATGTATGTGTGTTTATACATAATCCACATGCTGTGTTAACTACAGGAATTCTCTGTCTGGTTTTCTATCCCATATATTGCATGACCTAAATAATGCTTTTCAGACATTCTGGCTGCTAGAAGAGCTTCCAGTACTTTCAGGCATTCCAGGTTTGGCTGTACTTCCAGCTGCAGCTCCATGCTTGGATACCTCAGCTGGCTCTGTGTGTGTATCACCTCAGAACTTGTACAGAGCTATGGCTGCAGCTTCACTCTGTTGTTTGTTCTCTGTTGAGACACTTTTAGTTATCTCTGCCTGAAGCTGCAGTCATCCAGCAGAAATTAGCCAAGCTTTGTTTTACCCTGGTAACTTTGGGGAAATGTACCTCAAAGTGCCTGCCATAATCATGGCATGAGTTGACCTTCTAAGGCTCCTGGATGGGTGCAGTGACTTTCCCTGAGGTCAACCACTGGTCCTTCCAGCACTGACCACAAGTATGGTAATTTTTGTGGATGTCAAAGTGCCACACCACGGAATTTAAGAGTCTAGGAGTGATAAACCTTGGGAAACAGTGAAATGTTCCATAAACAGGCACTCAGTTACAGCAGCACCTGTAATTCTAAACTCTCATCCAGGGCATAAAAATAAATTCTTAATATTTTCAAATTAGTAGCCAAAGGCTGATCACACTAAACATGGAGTGTCGCATAGGTGTATCATTAAGGTGCACACTCAGCTGTTGTGGCATGAGGAGCCTGAGCTTGGTGAGGTGCCATTAAATCATTGACAAAGCAGTGCCTGTCCTGTCCTTCTCATGCTGTCATTCTGGGTAGCACAGCCCAGGGAGGACATTCCTCCTGTTATACAACTGCTGTTTTGCTTCTGGGGAAGCCAGCTTGCTTCTTGACCCTTGACAGTCCTGGTGAATGAGTGACTGTGTAGATCAGACTGTTTTCTTGTAAATAGTGACTTAATCCTCCTGAACTGCTCTGTGTCATTTCCATTAAAACTGATGTATGTTGAAAAGCACTTGCTCCCTTCTTACACAGAGCAGTTGCTCAGTACATCTGGATCTTCCTCCGGCTGCTTCCCACACATCACATCTTTGAAGACCTACCTACAGAGCATTTCTTTCACACTTTACAGTCTTTTATCCCCCTGCAATTTCCCTTGGTGCTGTTTCCTTCCCTTGGTTTGCTTCTCCCTTCTCTCCCAAACCCATAATTAAGGGGAGGCCTTCCCTTCTGTGGCCGGGCAGTGGCTGAAGCCCCTTTATCCATGTCAGAGCTTGTAGAGTGGCATCTGGACTTGTTTGAGGTGGAGGGAAAGGATGTGATGCAACCAACTATTTTGCAGAGTACATGAACAGACATTTCTTGTGCCAAAGACTTTGATTGTTGTCAAGCATAATAATTTTTCCTGATGTCAAGTGCAAGCAATTTGTACTGGCTTCACCTAGACTCTTGGCAAGGAGTTAACTCTGAAATCTAGGACGTAGCTGTGCTCCAGAACTATCTGTTCCATAGGATACTGAAAGCAAGAGAAAACATTCATGTCCAGGCAATACAATTTTACAGGAGCCAGTTTACAACTCTTAAAGAGCAGACAGAACACATAAAGAGTTGCCAATTCTTATTTGGATTGGCATGGGATATTCAACTTTCACTGTAAATTTTTTCATGCAACTTTTCTTTATGGTTTTGAGGTCATACTTTTAAGTGGGTAACTGTCTGGATTCCCTCAAACCCTGTGCATTTTTTGAGTCCACTCAGGCTCAAGTCCAGGCTTGGTAGTTTTACTGGGAGATTGACAAGGAGCACAAATTCTTTCCTGGTCCATAAAGATACATGAAACAAAGTGTATTTCTGCAACTCCAACAAGTGGCTGTAGAATTACAGGAGTCAAAATTAAAGGCTATTTATTCCATCTGCATCTTACAGTTCTCAGGCTCACATTTAGATGGGCTGTCCAATCACATGCTTGTTAAAAGGTATCTCATATCATCCTAAAAGCAAATATGGAAAAGTCATTAAAGCTTGGAATGACATGAAAACAAAACCACCAACACAAAACTAAAATGCATAAAAAGCAGTCTCAGGGACATTTTCATTGTTGATGGATGAGTAATGCAGGTGGTCATACCTGCAGAGGGAGGTCTGGAGACCTGTCTTGGGAAACACTTCTTACTTATATCTTACTGGTCAAGCTTATCAAATTAATTTATATGACTAAATCAGCTGTAAGACTGTCAGCATGGTGAGTCCTGCAGCTGTATGGCAGGCTGGTATAATTTTTCTTCTGTCTTTTTTGACATGATTTTGGAGGTTGAAGATCTTACAGGTATTACCTGTTTTCTTTGTATCATAAGCAGTGATGTGTCCTGCCCATCATTTCCAGCTCTCTCCCCAGGGATAGCACTGTAACTCCCAGGTGGGTTTTCAATCACAAACATCAAGTTTCTTACACTCTGGGCAACAGTGCTGCTTTCCTCACTGCCTAGTTTTGTGTAAGATCTGCTAAATTGCTGTTGCTGGTTTGGTTTTGGGACCTTTTTGGTGCCCTAATCCAGCACTGGTGCCAGTTTACATAAAATAGTTGTTAAAATAGTCATAGCACTTAAATGGTGGTCTGAACAATCTGCTAAAGTCACATTGCTGTTCATAATTTGTAAATACAATAGGAGAAGACTATGCTTCTTCTTTTGGAAGGAGTTACTCTCCCATGCCAGCTGCCCTGGGCTCCTGGGGATTTATCCTACTGGATGGAGGAACCATTTTGGAAGTAAATAAGAGGTCTGTGTGTCCAGTTTATGGAGGTGGTACTTCTCAAAAGGAAAAATTAGCCACGATGTGCTGCTTGAAGCCATGAAGCTGTTGCGTGTTTGTAGCAAGGCAGTGCAGATGTAGCCAATCTAACCATTTTGTTGACCAAAGAAAAAAAAATTAAGCTTTTGTTGAGATAGTATGACTACATTTCACTCTCAGCCTAAGGAAATAAATTATTTCTTCCCTTGTCCTGTTTTAGATACTCATATGCGTAGCACATGCTATGGAGGCATCAGAAAAGGGCTCTGTGTCCGTCCTTTCCCTGGTGCTGTGACAAAGTCTGAGTGTTGCTGTGCCAATCCTGACTACGGTTTTGGAGAGCCATGTCATCCCTGCCCTGCCAAAAACTCAGGTAAAATTTTGTGTTTCTTTGAATATTGCAGTGAACACACAGACTTAAAAAATACCATATTGGGGTCAGATTGTTCATTTATTGCATGCCTTGAAAAGAGAAGTGAATATGGGACACATGGATGAAATTGAGTCCTTGAATTAAGTGTTGTCTGTAAGTAATAATGCTTACAAGGGAGTAAGCAAAGTTCTCTAGTGAATCTGTAAATTCTCAGTTCAAAAGAGCAGTCCTTATTATTTCTAGAAATCTGTATTTCATTTTACAAGAGTCAGTTCTTCAAGTAAACCCGGGAATTGATTAAAAAAAAGTCTTTTGAATACAGAGCTGAGATGATGTATCTTGGGCAGAATTTCCATTTGGTGTCATCTTCTGAAGCAGCAGATTATAAATTATTTATTTATAATAAAAAAGTAGAACTGGCATTATGATTGAAAGCAGTAACTTGAGGAGAGGGTTGTGTCAACATTACAGTGGAATCACCTGGGTGTTTAACTCTTGTCATCTCATGTTGGTTTTGTATATATATGACAATCCAGGATGGAATGCTAATTGACAGATTTATCCGTATAATCTACAAACAGTTATTTCATGTGAATTTTGGAATTTCATTAGTTGTGTTGTAAAAAAATTACATTGAAAAAAATCAGGTGGATTTTGTTTAGGATGAAAGAAGGTGAAACACTGGAAATAACATTTTCTTTTCCCCAATATTTCTGCCTCAACTGGAGCAGCTGAGTTCCATGGCCTGTGTAGCAGTGGGATAGGTATTACTGTCGATGGTCGAGGTATGTTGCACATTTTCATTAATATATATATTTCAAAGTTAAAAATAATACATACTCAGAATTATATTTTTCTATAACACACCAGAGTGGAGTTTTTTGCCTTAAGATTAATATGCTGGCTCTAGTATTTTAAGTCTGAAAGTACAATATTCAAGTGTTGTCTCAAGAAAAGGCTGAGATTATTAATTCTCTTCAACAGTGGATTTTGCATGACCCTGAGAAGGAAAAAAAGTAATCCATTTTAAATTTTTGACCTGTAATTCCTTTTTTTTTTTAGAATAGGCAAAGGAAAACTCTCCATTTGGCGAATGACAGGAGCCACTTGGATTGTTTGCAGTTGATTTTCAGTCAGCTAGGATGGTAATAGAGCAGTTTTTCACTCCAGGTCCAGTGCTCACTCATGGACCATTTCCATGGACAGATTGTTTCTCTGGCTAAGTAAGAGTTGGAAGGAAGGTAACCAAAAAAACACATGTTCTTATGAAAAACAGTCCCAAAAGTGACCACTTGTATTTCATGCTGGGAACTGTAAGTACCCCAGAGCCAGGGATTTTAATAAATAGTAGATGAGCAGAGCCTGAAGTAGGGGCAGATAAAGTGGATTTGGCTGAAGAAGGAATAGGGGAATATAATGTAATGATTTATTGCTAGGTATTTGTCTGTTGAGTTAATAAAGTTACAGTCAAATTAAAGCAGATACTGTACATTTAGTATTTCCAGACATTTAACTTGTATAACTTTTGTCCTTGTCAGCATTAAAGCTCCTATTCCATGAGACTGCCTTATCATTGTATTTAGTAAAAAGGTAACATAGCTTTTAAAAATAGGATTATAATAAAAGAAATTCTCTCTTTTTGGTGCTGTAAGTATCTGCATAGTTTTTTCTTCATTGCTTAACACGCTTCAAGCTTACAAGTAATTTGAAATCCGTGGAGTTTATAAATTCCCTCAGTTTACTTTTCAGTGAATTATACAAGGTCCATGGAGAATCTCTAAATCTCCTTGAGAAATCATGTCAGTTTCCCATAGTCTTGTTGTACAAGCAGCATCCTAACGTGAATATTTGCAGGCAGTCTGGTTAGGGAGGGCGTATGTTCTTTTGGATACATGGAAAATACAATTTCTCATTAAAATATAAAAACAGTTCTGATCACCAACTGCATGATGAAGACTAATCTCACAGGAGTTCATGTCTCAACTAAAGCCCTTCTTTGTCTGGATTTCTAGAGGAAACCCAGTGTTGTCTGTACATCTTGTACAGCAACTTTGCAGCCAGTTTTCATGCTGCTACTTCTATCACTGCTTATAGCAACTTTTTTGCCAGTTCCATTTCCTAAAGTGGTGAAATACTGATACCACATTCAATCCCTAATAAAACTTCTGTTGTGTTCCTAATGCATTCTCATTACCAAGAATAAGTGGGAATGCACTTTATCAGTGAAGGTCTCGTTACAGAGATTTGATTGTCTTCTAGTTGATACATAGCTTGTTAATTAGACTGTCATCATTCGCCACATCCTCACTCCTCTTATTCAGCTTGTGGTTAACAAGCCCAAAACCTTCAGTCTCCATGTGAGAGATGTCTTGACATAGAAGAGGACAGAGATTTTGCAGTTTGTTTCAGAGGAAACTATAATGGGAAGGACTGAGAACCTTCTGAAATCATTAATTTGGTAAGGAGAGATGGAGTCATAAAACTCTGTGGCTTGTCCCCAAGATTCAAATGTGTTCAAATGTGTAGTAAGCTACAAAATGCATTTTGCTCAAAAGAAAACATGAATCTGAAGTATTATGATAAATCATATTATCTTATGGAATTTTTACATGTCCATAGCATTGAGTTTTATCCAGGGATATCATTATTTTTTCAAATATGTGTCTGAATAAATGTAAATCATTGTCTGCACTATGATTAAAGAGGAAATGTCCTCTATAGAAAGTTGAGCAGTACAAGTGTAAAATAAGCCTTTTTATATAGTCACAGCTATGCCGTCACTCCTACTGTTCCTTCCAGAGTCTGGAAAGGGAACTATTACTGTATGGAGAGAAAGACCTTAATATTGAAAACCCCTCTTCTCCTCAGAGGCAATAAATATTAAAATTAGTCTCTTCCTGTTCTTACAGTTCCTGTGAATATTTTTAAATTTTCCAGCTACAGCAGAAATTCTGTATGGGACTGTAATTTCAGGGAATATATCTTGTTCATCATCCTAGTCTGAGAAAAATTTTACATTTCCAGCAAGTTTTTATAAGACTGAATATAGTGTGCTATTTAACTATGAATTACTTTTGTATTATGAAAGTATTTGTGCCACTAATAACTTTTAACTTCTTGCCTAGATCCCTAAACCACAGGCACTGAGCACACAGGCTATTTTGCATCAAGTTACTCTTACAAACACATAGTTCCCTCTTGATTCAGGTTGTGAAGGATGTCTGGAGGTCATCCAACCTAACCTTCTGCTCAGAGCAGGGGTAGCATCAAAGCTGAGTCGTTTCTCCAGGCCTTGCCTGGTGGAGTTTGGAAAACCTGCAAGGATGGAGTTGCCATAGCCCCTCAGGGTAGTTTGCTCTGGTGCTTAACCACACTTGCAGTGAAGAATTATTTTCCTGGTGTTTAGTTTAGTATTCCCCATTGTATCTTGTGACCGTTGTCTCTTGCCCTGTCGTTGTGTACCTCAAAGAGTCTGGCTCCATCTGCTCCGTTAACCATCTATTAAGATAAGGAACTGCTGTTAGATGCCCCTCTCATATTCCCTCTTTCCACATGCACAAGTCCAGTTCCTTCAGCCTCTTGTTGCACATCAGGCTCTGATCCTGCTGGGGAGCTTCATCCCACTGGCATCTGCTGGGAGAGCAGCACATCAGGCTGGGTGTAGCCCAGGAGAGTCTTAGAGCACAGTGAGACAGGTGATAGTTCAGCCAGAGGAGAAGCACTGCAGGACCTGAAGCTTCCCAACACAGATGAACTAATTAGTGATGCCAAGACTGATGGCAGCCTGGACTGCACTTGTCATGCCCTGGTGGGACTCATGATCCTGAGGAATATGGACCAGGTGAAGAGTAAAGGCGAGCACTCTGAATTTTATAAGAGCTTCCAGTTGTTTTAAGACATCAGTGGGTGGGACCCCCTGGGATACTCCCCTCAAAGGAGCAGAACAGACCTGGTGGGTCTTGAAGGACATTTTTCAGAGATCACAAGGGCTCCTGATTCCCACATATAAGGAATCAGGCAAGGAAGGCAGAAGAGCAGCATGGCTATGTAAGGACCTCCTGGTCAAACTAAGTGTAAGAAGGAAATTCATAGTCAGTGGAACCAGGGAAGAATCTGGGGAAGAATACAGGAAATGTTTAGGCATTGGATCAGGAAAGTTAGGGCACATTGGAGGTGAGTTTGACAAGAAGTATAAAGAACATGACAGGCTTCTCCAGGTATATCAGGAGGCTTGAGGTGCGGCACATGTGAATTGGCCCAAAACTGGACACAGCATTCCAGGTTTGGCCTCAGTAGTGTCCAACAGAGAGGAATAATCATTTCTTTCAGTCTTTTGGCTGCCCCCATCCTCTGAATGGCAGCTCAACATCCAGTGAGTCAGATGTTGTCCGTATCTATCACAGAATCAGGCTTTTTGTATCTTCCAGTTGTTGATTATCTTATGTGTTGTGATGATACAGATATAAATGAGTGTGCTTTGGATCCTGATATTTGCTCCAATGGAATTTGTGAAAACCTGCATGGCAGCTATCGCTGCAACTGCAATAGTGGCTATGAGCCTGATCCTTCAGGAACTAATTGTGTGGGTAAGTTGTTTGATGATGCATTATTATTATTGAATTATTTATCACTATATTGTTGTGAATTCAACTTGACAGAATTCAGATTGGATGACATCTTCTTCTTAAAGCTGAAATAAAAATGCATAAAATCTGTAATGAAACAGCTTTTCTTATTCACTGCATAGTTATTATTCTTACTGGTCTATTTTCCTGTAATTTGGTGGGCAAATATTACTGTTTGGGAATTATAAACTGGAGATACTGGAGGTTATAAATTAATTTTCTCAAGAGCATGGGTCAGTTTGTATTATATTTTAATGCATAACATTTGTCAAGCCCATGTAAAATGTGTCCCTTTCAAGCTGATGATTTCTCAAGAGCTGAAGGTCATGATTTTGCATAATATAAAATGCAACACAAGGCTCTCTTTATCATAATGAGTGATAACTAGTGGGCTGTGTATACAGTCCCTGCAGTGTGCAATAATTCATTGTATCTCTGAGTTACACAAATGCAGCAAAGTGGATTGCTGCACATTTAGTCCTCTGATTTCTGAAAGCTTAAACTCATGAAGGAGGCACCAACCCATTCTTAGGTTTCCATAAATTATCTCTGGACAGTGGGCTCAAGTGTAACAACTATGGCTTTATTTTTCAGAATTTCAGGTCACCATTCTACAGCAATGGTTCACTTCAGAAATTTGTGATATGTTGTTTGGTTTGGGTTTGTATCAGACTGTTGTTGAAGTATTTAGGTACATTTTCTGCAAGTGTTTGGGAATACCGGACAGAAAATACCCATGATATGTTTCATAATGTCTAATTAATTTTATTATTTGTGGTCATACATGAAAACCAATTGGTTTCTTCTTATTGGGAATTCTTACATCCAAAAAAAAGTATATTATGCCACAAGTGCATTGTACAATAATGTTTGTTGCTTATAACTTGGTAATTTTAAGCAGGAACTGAAGTTTGTTTGAATTAAAAGCTAATTGAAATACTTCTAAAACCATTAGAAAGTCTAAAGTATTGTCTTTAGGTATTGTGTTTGTTTATTCTGGGGAATTACAGCTCTCTCTGTTTAGCAATTACTGACCTGTCACTGCTATTTGTGGTCAACAAAGCACTATTTTTGGTAGAGAAAACCTGGATTATATAGCAGTGGTATAATTTTCATATCAAACATTCCTACCTGGTGATGCAAAGCAAACACAAAGTAAGTGTTTATTTTCATCTGCTTGACTTAAGGGATTTTACATCCAGTTACTTCCTAATGCTCTAAATATGACTTTTTCTTTTGACTGCTGCATAAAACTATTGGTAATTTTAAAAAATGCTTGTTGTAATATTAATTTTCCAAGTGGATTTTATGGCAAGGGATTTTTTTTGTCTATTTACACTTGGAATTATGTAAGTGCTAGTACAGGTATATGTCTGTTTAATTACTTAAATAAAAATATGCTGGGTGTGAGGGTGAATTTATTTTTAGATAGACTTTTTGAATAAAAGAATTTTAGTATGAACACACAAATAAAAGATTGGAATATTTTAGTTAATGACACAGATTATGAGCTGCCAGGACGTAAAAATAGTCATGTCAGAATGCAGACAATATTTTTGCCAGTTTTAAGTGGGTTTAGAGCACAAGCTATATTGTTGTGTTTTTACAGTGCATATCACAAGAGATTGCAGTCCAAATCTGAAGTTATATTATGACATTCTAAGGAAATAATACGTTCACCACAGTTTGGGTTAGAGGACTGTATGACAAGAAGTTCAGACTTGCTCCTGAAAATGTCAAGTGGCAAATCCATCCTCCTTTTATTAGTTGAAATCAGATAAATCTAGACTTAGGACAGGTTAGTTTAGAAGAGCTTTTTTCTTTTTTTGTAGCTTCCAAACTTAAACTGAGATTCATCATCTGAGGAAATTTAGACTTTATTGTCTGACTCCTAAAGGAATTCATAAGCATAGCTTGGAAAATGTAAAGAAATAGGGAAACCAGAAGCTTCCAGATTTTTAATTATATTGCATTCTTGTTTTTCATCTTTATTTTTAAACTTAAACTCTCTAAAAAATCTGGTTGTTTTAAGGTTTCAGTTGCAGTGTTAGGGCGGTCAAGCCGTCAAAAGAGAGGAAACACCCTGAAGTGGGATAAAGTGTCAGGTTTATCCTGTCTTGTTCTGCTCTGTCAGTATTAAGTATTTGTGACATGTGATGGGCATTAAAGGAAATGGCTTAAAATTTTGTTTTGTTTTGTTTTTTTTCTCTTTTAAAGAATAAACAATAGGGCAGTGAGGAAGACTCCTTGCTTTTTATTTGAATTATTTGCAATTTGTTTAAGAGGAGTTCAGGGAATTATGTTAGTTTATTAGATTTTCCCATTCAGTCTCCTTGACATCATGGTCTGAATCATAAGGTTTTGTAAAATACACTGTACCTTTGGAGGGGAGGCACCTGTTTACTCTTGACATGGCTGCCATACATGAACTGTATGTGATACAGATTTTAATCAGTTTATGGATAACAAAACTGATTTTTGCCTATAAAACAGGATTGTAACAGTAATTAACACACTGCTATTTGTGTGTTTAAAAAAATAATTCAAATACTCATTTCAAAGCAAATAGACTTTTCTGAATTTATATGGTCATTGCAGGAAAACATAATTATTCTTTTAAGACCAACTATGAGTGATCCTGCTGGTGAAAAAAACCTCAAAAGCAGAACAGAAATTTTTTTGGGAGTGAGACTCTGAAAATTAATTGGAATTTTGAAGTTCAGAAGTACTTGGGGAGGTGAAGACATTGTTGCTCATGGTGTGACTCACCCTTTTGCAGACGTGGATGAGTGTTCCATGAATGGACTGCTGTGTGACAACGGGATCTGCCGGAACAGCCCCGGGAGCTACAGCTGCACCTGCCCCAAGGGGTTCGTGTTCAGCGCCGACACGGACACATGTGAAGGTGACAAATCTGCAAGTTGTGTTAATCTTATTGTTTGTGATAAGGCCTGAAAGATTCAGAGTGGTGACAGATACCAGAGGAAAAGAGGGGACCGAGATTTTGCATCAATCTCCACATTCCTCTTGGTGTAATTTTTAATGTATTGGGTATTGCTGTTGAATTTCTTTAGGTTCATTTTTACATGGAAGTGTTTTCCTCTCCTTAGATAAAACATACAATAAAGGGGATTATATCTCTACTTGATCATAGTGATATAAAACATACAGTAAAGGGCAGTATATCTCTGCTTGATCATATCTACTTGATCATATCTACTTGATCTGTCTTTGTTCCTCTAGCAGGAACACCTTGTCTGTCATTTAGGGAAATGCATCTAATTTGATCACAGAGTCTCTTCCCTCTTTTCTCCCTTCAGTCTGTGGCAGTAATTAATTCTGGATCAAATTCAGTTATCTGTGATGCATTCCAAGATGTGGGTATTGCTGCCTGGTAATACTGAAATTTCCCTTTGTTTTTACAGTTTAATCAAAATTGCTTTCTTACATTATTTATTAATTAACAAAAATTAAAGCAACAAAAATACTAAATGCACAAGCTAATGATAAACTTCAATAATAAAATTTTTCTATATATATATTAAAAAAATAAAATGAAGCAAGGCTATACCAAAAACACCTCAAAATGAAAGCATCATCTTGTGTGTCTTCAGTGGGTATTCAGAGTAGTAGAATTTTACTGGTCTTTTCCATTACTTTTTGTTTGGTTCCATGATCTGTAAATTTCAGTAATTGGTATCATTAGAAAGTTTTTATAGTTTTTCTAGCCTTGCATTGCAGTGAGTGATGGGAAAGCTACAGTCTTTTGTTATGGAATACCTGTTAAGTGAACCAGTGTAATCACCCAGATTTTTCTGGAGTGGTGAAAGACATTGTTGTCCTCAGCTGCTTGTTATTACTGGCCAGACAGAAGTTACTGCCATACAGCTAAACAAACATATAGAAAGGAAAGTAGAACTGTTTTAAATTCTATCAGTATCAAATCATTCACATCTTCACCCCTTCTGTACAAAGGAAATTATATTTCTTTAAATTTTAATACATATGGGTTTCAGAGGTCACCTTTAAAAGTCAAAATTTCTATTCTTTCTGTATTTAAAAAATTAGTAGCACTTGTTCAGAGTAGGGCTTTTCTTATATCAACCTCTGGATTCACAGTGCTTTCTATGCTAAGTTTTCTCAGTGCCTTCTACCTGTCCACAATATTTGGGAATTCTTTGTTCAGGGTCTCTCTTTATGATTAGTTTCTGGGCACTGAAAGGTTTCTGTCTGTGAAAATAGCATACTTTGTGCCTTAATGTGCATGTTTCTTGAGGAATATTTTACACAGGAAAGCTGAAATAATGTTCTACAGGGAGATGCTCACTACCCAGATGGAAAGGCCATCATAGTCAGAGCACAACACTGACCAAAAGATAGATGAATGAGATGCCAGAATGCAAATAGGTAGTCAATATTACTGAAATTAAATGTATCTACATTTTAAACTATAAAACTTTGATTTCTTTTCCCAATGGTAATAGTAATACTGTTAATACAAAGGCTCAGAATAAGGATTTGACAACAAAAACAGCAAGAAAAAGTTATTTTGTAGTTGCATGAGCCACCAGAGACACCACAGCCTCAGGAAAAAAAGCACATTTCTCTCTACTAGACATCCTTACTATCACTGCAGTGCTTTTTCTCTTATGCTGGAGGAACCTTGGGGATAATGTGGAAGTCCCTTATCTTAGTTTTTTGGGAGAGGGGTGTAAGGAAGAGTTTCTCTGGAGTGGAAATTAATTTACTAGTTCACTAGAATTAATAGTCTATTGAGAGAGGTTGACTTCTTTAGATAGCACTGCCAGCTGATACTGACTGCAAAGCCATAGTATAAAAGAAAAGTTAAAATAAAACAGAATTTGCTGGAAAGAGGGGATACCAGCAGAAATCCAGATGGCAGGCATGTCCCTTCTTAAGGGGACATTTTTGTACAGAAGTCTGTCTTAGAGATTTAGTTGCATTCCTAACTTTATCAATTTATAAATCAATTCTAAAAACATGAATAAAGAAGTAGTATAATTTGGTCAAACCAACGGACTAATGGTGACTCTAACAGTAATCTAGTAATTAATGCAGAAACTGAGATACTTCTCAACATGACTCAACCAGAGCATGACGTAGAAAACACTCACCTTATTTATACAGGTAGTTATTTGAATTGAAATCTGTGCTGTTGTAAAGGAATAATTGCCAAGGTGATCATTCATGCGCATTGTGTAAGGCTCTTTGGGTTTGTGTATTTGGTGAAATTTTAAGTAATGAATTTACTTTCTAACATTTTTTTAGATATTCCTAAAAGAACATTCATCTATACATGTTGCCAAGATTTGTAGTGTGCCTTCTGCAAAGACTAATGAAAAAGTAGTGTTTGATGTTCCAAAAGATAGATCTGACCCTGTCCCATCTGTCTTTCCTGGTAGTCATCATATTTAGCTTGTTACTGAAATAAAAGGAGAATACTAAGGGGAATATTTTTCTGTCTTCATAGAATAACAGTGACTGTGCATCTCTTGGCTGTATTTCATCATCCTGTATGTTTGCTGTACTCTGAGCAAGGAGCTTGTCAGTGGGCATGGATGTAGAAGTAATATTTAAACTAATAAACTTTTTTTTAATAAAAGGAAAAAAATCCCCTTTTTTTTTATTTGGGAAGAAAAAACCCTGACAAACAACTGTTCATTAACTAAAACTTCTGATTCATAAGATATTTTCCTCCTGAACATAGCTCAGGGTAATCATCCTCAAATACTTCTCATTTTGTATTGTTTGTACAGCAGAATCTGAAGGATTTTCAGTTTCTTTCAGTACTGTTATCTACATTACCTTACACAAACAGGTCATGAGGGTTCTGTCATCTTCATCTTGAATGTCATAATCAGATTGATGTATAGATTTAGCTGGTAAGTTTAAAAAGCAGGTCAGGAAGGGGGGGATTGTGTAAAACTGTCTTTAAAGCCTGTTAAATGCATTGTGTTTTTACAAATGTTGAGTAGGCAGTAGTAAAGTTTGGAGGAATAAATTATGCTTTTTCTGCCCAAATTCTGTTTTAAAGGAAACACCACATAATTCGGTTTGGAGTTGAAAGTTCACTAGTTGTAAAAACTTTCTGCAGTCAGGAGCTCTGTATTGTGCACTGAAAAACTCTGATATTATTACTCACCAATATATTTTTAACATAACTCTCATCAGCAACTGTGAAGAAACAAAATCCTTCATGGTTTTCTTCTATAGTTCAATTATCAATTTCTTGTGAGGAGGGGGAGAATTATTTGAGGCTCCAGAGTCTGTGAAAGTTGAGATTTTTACAACAAGCTCCGTGGTTTAGTTTGTATTTCCAATGAAATAACTATTAAAATGTAAACCAGATGTGCTTTGAAGTTCATTTCCAGGAGTGTACAGTGAACTGTTTCAAATTTTCTTCCTCTGACATTTACAATGTACATTTACTTCACTTAAGAGTAAAAGAAAACTAAAAAACACCTCAATAAATTCTGTCATACATACTGGGGTTTATTTTAAAATACAAAATAGTATTAAAATCAATTTAGTTTTTTCCTTGCTTTTTTTAAATGACAAGGTAATATCGTGTTATAAGAAGATGCAGGGAAAAAATCTTTGGAGTTTGTTTACATTATGCATATGATACTTCTACACCTGATTGAGCAGTGTGCTAATGCTGAAGTGCATCTGTATTTTAATTTTTTTTCTTGAATGATGGTTTTGGGGAGTGGTCAATGCGCTGTTATAAACCTGTTGCTACCCAAAATCCCTGGGTTTGTGTTTTATTTACTTTTTATTTTTCTAACTCAGCATAGTGCTGGAGCATGTGAAATGGAGAAAGTAACAAAATGAGGTTTTGGGGGGTTAGAGACCTGCAGCATAGTGACAAGGTAGTTGTAGAACCAACCAGAAGTTAATGCTCCCAGATTTGTATAAACCAATCCACCCTGAAAGCTGCTCTCCCTGTTTCTGCTACATAGAGAGAAATAGAATGAGTATTTCTTCGCCTGCATCAGGGTGGAGGGAAATGAGGAGCAGTCTGGTTCTGTGGTACCTCTTCCCCTCACCTCTGATACTGGCAACCAACTTCAGCCATTCCCATCCCAAAAGGTGGGAACTGCCTTTCTGTAGCATCAGTAAGGTTCAGAAGCTGGGAGAAGGAGGAAGGGGGAAACAGGAATGTCCCCTGGGAAAGCAGCAACTGGCAGGTCGTGCCAGCTGTTTTGTAAAGGAACGTGTTGGATGCAAACTTGAGTGAGGTTTATCCTGCACATTGGCTGTATCTGTGCAAACCTGTAATCAGGCTGCCAGCTCTTACAACCATGTGACACAGCATGAAAATCACCTGTTTTCAGACTTAAATATCTGCAGCAAACGTCACAGATTATGCCTGGTCCCTCATGGGAACTTCTCTGAAGCTGGAACTTAGTGAAAGCCAAGAGGAGCATTTGCAACTTACTGAGCAGACGCTTCATAAAAAGACACTTCATAAAAGGGAAGACATAAGAGACTCATCAAAGGTCTCTGTCTGACAACAGCAAGCATACAAAACTCTTTGAATCCTCAGAACTTGTGACCTGGGGACTTCTGACATCAGAAGTAGAATCTTTACCTCATACAGACCTTGGATAGTTTATCTCCCAGGAAATTGTCCAGACTGCTGTTGACTAATGCAAGCTTCCAGCATCCCAGGGCAAGAGTTTCCAATTTCTCTACCTGTGGTGTAAAAAAATACATTACTTACTTTGCTACCAGCCAGCTTCATTGGATGTTCTTGGACTTCAAGACTTAGTGACAATTTGATGCCTTTGACAGGGAGAAACTATACAACACTTCAATTTTGTTAATTTGTCCTGTCTTTTCAATTTTTTATTTCACTTTTTCAAAGCTGGGCGAAGTGCTGAAGGCAAGATGGCAGATGGAAGGGAAGCAAAAGGATCTTTCTCCAACAGCATTTCTATTTAGATAATTATTTGGCATATAGTGTGTATTTAAATGACTTCTTTGTGTCAGTGTGATTTCTTCCTGAGTGTAGGAACCACATGGTTTCTCTGCAGAAGCAGCAGAGACTACTCTGCACTGGCTGGGGAGAGAGAGGGAAGCAAGAGAGGCAGGGAGCAAACCCTGGGTAATAAAAACTGAGGTAATGAAGTATGAAATACATTTACAGGGAGGAGAAGGGATGCAGAGCAGATAATTGTTGATGAGGCCTCCAGGTTGCCAGATTGGATACAAAGGGTCTTAGAGTTTGTTCTGTTAGAAAAATCATGGGATTAGCTCAGTTGGTTAAAACTTGGTTGTAATATTGCCAAGGTCATGGGTTCAATCACCTGTGTGGGCCATTGACTTAAGAGTTGGACTCGATGATCCTTGTGGGTCCCTCCCAACTCACAATAGCCTGTGATTCTGTGAAACCAACTGCTATTTTAAATACCTATTTCTTTCTGTGACTCAAGAATATCTTGAAGGAATACATCTCTAATGAAATGAAGGCTTGATGCATCATCACATATCAGATATCAAATGGTACCTCTTACATGACTTCTAAAAATTAAGGAAGGTGTTTTTGTTTGCCTTGAAAATGATCTCTTGATGCTGTTAATGTTTCCAGTGCTTGGCTAGATACTGCTTTAGTTTATAATTAATTTAAATCAGGCTGTTTTGCTTTATGGATATTCTTTATGGATCAAGTACTGCTAGCAAATATAACCAAGCATTTAGATGTTTATTTATAAAAATAAACATTTTTATTTCTGACCTGCCAAGGGAACTGCCTGATTGAATTAGAATGTAATTAGACTGTATGGCTTAATTTAGGACCCAAATCAAAGAATGAAATTGGTTGAGTTCAGGAAGAAATGGTGGGTGCACCAGCAACTGTTCTTCAGAAGAATTTTCTAGTATTGTTTAAATCTTAAAATTGATTTCACTTTTTTAGAAAATCAGCAAATAATGCTGACTGTAGGACTCCTATTCTTACATGTGAACAGGTTTAACTCACAGAGGTAATACACAGATGGAGTTAGGGGCTAGAGAGAAGTACAATATACAGTAGTCCAGTTACAATTCCTATTTCTTTAGCATTGTCCACAGCTAGAGAATCACAGCCAGCATTTTGATATTTTGCATTTGATAAGGTTTCCTTAATTCTTCCAAAGGCTCATGGAGTCCTAAATGACAGAAACAATACTGGATTTGTTTGTGCACTGCATGATGTGGCTGGGAATGCACTTCATTCTGTGGAAAAAGAGTTTTGTTTTCTCACAGGGCAGTTGTAAGTGATGCCATTTAATTAACACTTTCGAAGTATGTCCTCCCACACATGTGCACACTCAGGCTACCTGCCTGTCCCTGTGTCTTTTCAGTGTCGTGCTGAGATGAGCAGAGGGGCAGATGTACCAGGCAGTCTTAGCAACTCATTGCCCACAACAGCATTTTGTGCTGTACAATATTTCCCAGAAGCACAGGATAGTTCTAACAGTGTCTTTTGTTTCTGGATCATAGATATAAACGAATGTGAAAGCAGTCCATGTGTCAGTGGTGCCTGCAGGAACAATCTTGGATCCTTCTATTGTGAATGTTCATCTGGCAGCAAGTTGGACTCTACAGGTCTCATTTGTATTGGTGGGTGTTTTCTCATGTTATTTTCCCTTTTTCTTGCTAATTCAAATAACAGTGATCATATTGATTAATTTAGCAAGAAAATAATGTTTGTGTAACTTCCCTATGATAACAAATAATATGTCTAGCTCTATGGGTAACATCAAACAAATGCATAGTAATATGATTGCTTTCATGGGAACAGGAACAAACAGAAAAACATGATCCATGAGGATGTCCAAACTATGGTGTAAGTGGTGAAATGCAGGTGTCAGTTGGTGGGAGATTACAAAATGACTCTGATGGAAGGTTTTCTTTCAAAGGAGAGCCTGCACTCCCTTGGTGCTCTGCTGCTGTCATGGACAGGGCATGCCAGCCCTTTTTGCTGTGACAATTTCAAATTGTTTTCTGTTCTGCTGCAGATAGCCTGAAGGGAACTTGCTGGCTTAATATCCAAGACAATCGATGTGAAGTCAACATCAATGGTGCTACACTGAAATCTGAATGCTGTGCCACTTTAGGAGCAGCCTGGGGCAGCCCATGTGAACGATGTGAATTAGGTACACTCTCCTATCTTGCATCTTTTGGGAGAAGAGAATAAGTACTCCTAGATAGATTCTCATCATTCCCTGTAAAGAAAGCAAACAACACAAAAAAGCCCCATGAAATGAAGTTATCCTACTTCAGTAATCAGGAGTATCCACCATCACATATTACTCTAATAATTTTGAAGTTGCCAGGAAATAACATGTGAGTAAATCTGTTAATGGTTTCAAATGTTTCATCTCTCTGTTTATTGTTTGGGGTAGGGAGGTACGGATTACAATAGTAAAATAAAATACCTGGTAAAATTCTGCAGAGATTGATATGATTAGGTGCTGATCATTCTGGTCTCCATTAGGGAAAGAACATGAGAAAGTAATTGTCTAAGATTTAATTTCCCCAACTATTCACTTAAGTGACTTGTATGAGTCAGTGCTTTTGTTGAGCGCTCACTGCCATACAGTGAGATTATTAGAGAATTCTGAAGATACATTTATTTTTAACTTTCTTATCCAAACTTTTGTCATTCTAAAGCAGTAATACATTTTTCTGACTATTCCAGACACGGCTTGCTCAAGAGGATTTGCCAGAGTGAAGGGTGTTACCTGCGAAGGTGAAGTTTTTTCTTCTTACTCAAGATGTCACTTTTTTCCCTTTGGAAATGAGATGAAAGGGTATTATGTTGTTGGTTTTTGTCTGACGTAGTCATCTTGCCTTAGATGAATGCCTTTTTGAACAGTTGCTGACTCTTGATAAGTGTTAGAGTACACTGTTGAAGAGTATGATGCAAAGTCAATGGAATGGCTCCTACAAAATACATTTAATGTGTTTAGTCCATCTCTAATCCATCTCTTTTTAGAGAATGTGGCATCTCAGTGCCCTGTGACTTGAAGTTCTTGAAAGAGACCCTTGAAGCTGAGCCAGATGCTTGTTCAGAGCGATATTCATCCTGTGATACATGAATGAAAGCCTCTTGCTTTCTCTCATGGCACTTAAATTCTCAGTGAAGCTGTCTCCTTCCAGTTGGCACCTCACTCAGCTCTTTGTGTCCCCCACAGATGTGAACGAGTGTGATGTTTTCCCGGGGGTTTGTCCCAATGGGCGGTGCATCAACAGCAGAGGCTCCTTCCACTGCGAGTGCCCCGAGGGACTGACTCTGGATGGAACAGGGCGAGTGTGTTTAGGTAAGAGCACCCCCAGCTCTCACAGCTTTTCAGCTGTGTCCAGCACTTCTTCAAAATTCCCCTCATAAGGGTGTGAATGGAATTTTGTTTCTGAATTAGAATCATAGAATCATAGAATCATAAAATCGATTGGGTTGGAAAAGACCTCCAAGATCATCAAGTCCAACCTTTGGTCCAACTCCAGTCCCTTTACCAGATCATGTCACTCAGTGCCACGGCCAATCTGTGTTTAAAAATCTCCAGGGACGGTGAATCCACCACCTCACTGGGCAGCCCATTCCAATGCCTGATTACTCTGCAAAGAATTTTTTTCTGATATCCAACTTAAAATTCCCCTGCCAGAGCTTGAGCCCGTGCCCCCTTGTCCTATTGCTGAGTGCCTGAGAGAAGAGACCAACCCCCACCTGGCCAGAACTTCCCTTCAGGGAGTTCCAGACAGTGCTGAGGTCACCTCTGAGCCTCCTCTTCTCCAGGCTAAACACCCCCAGCTCCCTCAGCCTCTCTCCACAGCACTTGTGCTCCAGTCCCTTCTCCAACCTCGTTGCTCTTCTCTGGACTCGCTCCAGCACCTCAATATCCTTTCTGAACTGAGGGGCCCAGAACTGAACACAGTACTCAAGGTGTGGCCTCCCCAAGGCAGAGTCCAGGGGAAGGGTCACTGCCCTGGGCCTGCTGGCCACGCTAGTTTGGATCCAGGCCAGGATCCCCTTGGCCTTCTTGGCCACCTGGGCACACTCTTGGCTCCTGTTGAGCTTCCTGTCCCTCAGTCCCCTCTGGTCCCTTTCTGCCTGGCTGCTCTCCAGCCACTCTGTGCCCAGCCTGTGCTGCTGCAGGGGGTTGGTGTGGCCAAAGCAGCTTGTTGAGTGTGCTTTGTAGTTTATGCCTGCTTACATATCAAATATCTGTGCCAGCTTAGAGCAGAGCTGTGAGTTCCTCCGAGGAATGTGAGTGTGTTGGGGCTTGTTTTGCCCAAAGTGCAGTCAGTAGGTTTTGCTGAAATGCTGTCCCTGCTCTGAGTCCTGTTCATGAGCAGCAGTGTCTGATTCCCTCAGTGACAGGTGACAAGCACAGATATTCTGGTGCAAATTGGTTGGGGTTTTTTTCAGTGCAGAGACCAGTGTGTGGTTCTTTTCCTGACATTTGGGTGCACAAGTACAGATTCTGTCTGGTCTGTCTTTTGGTTGACCTGCTTTGCTGCAAATGGGACCCTTGAGTATAAACATAATTAGCTTTTTTGGAAACCCTATTGCTTTTTCCTGCTAACTGTTAAAGCCTAAAATTTTTTTTTAAATTTATATTCACCGCACTATTAAATTAATTTAATCATATAAATATCAGGAGGAATTTTTGTTTTTCTACGATGCCATAAGAAGGTAATTTTGTGAATGAGAATACCTGATACAGTAATCAAATACATGTGTCTGTTCTGCCAAATACACACAGAACCTACAAAGCACTGTCATATCAGGGTATCGGTTTATCTTGATATTGGGAGAAAATGGGATAAATTCTTGTACTTTCCTGGCTGTTGCACCACACATAGTGTTTACCCTCGTGGGTCTGTGGCAGGTTGACTACAATGTGGTACAAAAAGATCCAGAAATTTGACTACAGTGCAGTATTAACAACCTCAAATGGCTGAAGCTTGTGCAGAAGTGTGGAGTGTTGAGCAGAAATCTGTCTCCAGCAAAAACTGAGCCTCACCCCTCACTAACAGGTGCTTCTGAAATAAAAGCAGGAAACACAATCAAGGAGTAAAATACCGGATTTGTTGTTGTGTGTTATAAACAACCACCCAAATAGCCAATTATTTGGTATAAAGAGTAGTTTAATTTTATAAGTAATGAAAGCTACAGAGTAAACAGCACAATGCTGGGTACACTAGGAGTCTCTTCTCCACCAGTGACACACATTCGAGCTTGCAGGCTCCTTTTTTATACAGTCAAAGCAGGTTTATTTTTAACCAGTTCCAAAAAATGATTTTCTTCTTTCTCTGCTTTTGAGATCCTTTCATCTGATTCTGCTTCTCGGTGGTCGTGGGGGCTGGGGTCTTCTTTGGTGTGATCCTTAACTTAAAATTTAATTAGAAACAATCCTGTTAGTTAAGACTTATTTGTTGTCTTGAGGTACTTCTTCCTTATCTTGATTGTGTTTACTTCTCTGTTGCGTTTAGGTATTTTTGGATTATCTTTGATCTGCATTGTATTTATTTTACTTCAAAAGGCTGCTTAGCTATTAACTTCAGTTCTTTTCTTTTTCTACTTTTATACATTATTTGATAAGCTCATAGACATTCTATTGCTAACTCTTTACCGCATCAAGCTACACAGAATGTCTCGTTATGTTCTTGACACGAACTAAGTCTGTATTTATCACCTGTGGGACAAGCAGATATCCGCATGGAGCAGTGCTACCTGAGGTGGGATGAAGATGAGTGTGTGCAGTCGGTGCCTGGCAGGTTCCGGATGGACGTCTGTTGCTGTGCCGTGGGCGCTGCCTGGGGCTCCGACTGCGAGCAGTGCCCAAAGCCTGGCACCACGGAATTCCAGGCTCTGTGCCCCAGGGGGGCTGGCTTTTCCAACAGGGGAGATATCCTGACTGGCAGGCCATTCTATAAAGGTAAGGGTTTGTTCTTGGATCTGAAAATTAATTGGAGGTGCATCTGAGAGGGTATTCTAAGGAAATGCCAGGATTTGAGTCAGATTTTTATGTGCTTGAGAGGTGTTCATAGAATCATAGAATCAGCTTTGTTGGAAGAGACCTCCGAGATCATCAAGTCCAACCCTTAATCCAACCCCACTTTGATTGCTCGATCATGACACTCAGTGCCAAATCCAGTCTCATCTTAAAAACCTCCGGGGATGGGGAATCCACCCACTCTCTGGGCAGCCCATTCCAATGCCTAAGCACTCTCTCTGCAAAGAATTTCTTTCTGATATCCAACCTGAACCTTCCCTGGCAGAGCTTGAGCCCATCGTGCCCCCTTGTCCTATTGCTGAGTGCCTGGGAGAAGAGACCAACCCCCACCTGGCCAGAACTTCCCTTCAGGCAGTTCCAGACAGTGCTGAGGTCACCTCTGAGCCTCCTCTTCTCCAGGCTAAACACCCCCAGCTCCCTCAGCCTCTCCCCACAGCACTTGTGCTCCAGTCCCTTCTCCAACCTCGTTGCTCTTCTCTGGCCCCGCTCCAGCACCTCAATCTCTTTCCTGAACTGAGACGCCCAGAACTGAACACAACACTCAAGATGTGGCCTCCCCAGTGCAGAGTCCAGGGGAAGGGTCACTGCCCTGGGCCTGCTGGCCATGCTAGTTTGGATCCAGGCCAGGATCCCATTCGCCTTCTTGGCCACCTGGGCACACTCTTGGCTCCTGTTGAGCTTCCTGTCAATCCAGTGTGTTATAACGATATTTGTCCTGAAGAGCTGATCTGGCAGGTGGGGAAACTGCTTGAGTGGTGGAGTCTGAGAGGAAAAGTTGCAAAGTTTGAACTTGATAAGGAGAAAAAGGAGCTCACTGTGACAGAACTGAAGGGCGAGGAAACCTGAGTGATGGGAATGACAGAAAAAGTGCTTTGCAAAGAGTAAACTGAGGGTCAGATGAAGTTCTGTAAAGTCAGGGACTTCAGATGTAAACATAAAATATTAATGAAGTTTGGCCAGACTTCTTTGTACAAAAAAAAGGAAAAAAAAGATTTCTTCCTTTGGTTTGCAGAAATAGTATGTGATTAACTGGGGAGGGTGTCTGATGCATTATGATTATGAGGGCATAGATAAAAAGGAGGGATAAAACAGTAAATATAAGTATTTTGTCCATTTTTTTGGTTAGCTTCACCTCCTGTAGAGCAACAACAAAATGAAAGAGGCAGGAAAATGTTGAGAAACCAGATCTAACATACTTCAGATGACTAAAATCTGAGTAGAAAAACTGTAGATTTCTGTGTGCAGAAGCTGAGGTGACCTAGAAATGTAGTAGCATTTCATTTATATTTTTACAGGATGTATTGTGAAGCATTTGTCCTGAAGTAAACTGAAGTGCTTGAGAAAACTTTTGACATCTTGAACCTCTGCTTCAGTATAAATAAGCTCTGATTTTCAGGAGCTGTTATTCTGAGGCAAAACTCTTGACATTCAGTGGTGATTTACTAAAATAATAGGGTAGTAATAATAATAATAATAACAATAATAACAACAACAGCAATAACAACAGTAACAATTACAGCAATAACAACAGCAATAACAGCAATATCAGCAATAATAATAGTAACAGTTATCAACATTAATTATAAACAATAAATTCTTAATTTTTTAATACTAATAAAATCTAATGCACTCGGAGATTTTTGTAAGGTTTTGCTTCTTGTTTTTGCTTTTGTATTAGGATTATTTTGTTCCACTCACAGTGGTGCATAGGAGAGAGGTGTTTATTTCATCAAAGATGTAAAGATTCTCAGTTAAGAACATTCATTCAGCAAATTGCATCACAGAGTGTTGGAAAAGCTCATTTAAGTTTGTTCTTTGCAAGATTCCTTAAGAGACTGTGTTATCCAGCTGTCCAGCAAAATGCATTAAGAAGTGAAACATTTCACTTGATAATATTCAAAAGAAAAAACCCACCATTTTCAAAACTTAGCTCCAGATGCAATCTTGATTTAAAAACAAAATCCAGTCAGCCAGGAAATAGTTATATATTTTGCAAGCTGGGTCTGAAATACCAGGAATATTCATTGTTTCAGAAGGAAATACAAATACTGGAGTTTCAGCTCAGAGGATATAATTGAATTTGCTTCACTGCTGATTAGATAAACATTTGATGGTTGGTTTGGGTGTTATGAAGGAAAGAAGAAATAAACAGCCCAGAAGGTACAGAAACATCTCATCTCCAGCCTACTCAGTTTCATTTTCCCATTTTTCTATATAGGAAAATGTAAGAGGTAAAAGTGAACAGGAAATTCCCACTAATTACGTATGTATTTGTGCTTTAGAATTCTCTTTTGTTTTTTTCTTATTTACAGATATCAATGAATGTAAAGTGTTCTCTGGTATGTGCATGAATGGCAAATGTAGAAACACAATTGGAAGTTTCAAATGCAGATGTAACAGTGGGTTTACTTTAGATATGGAGGAAAGAAACTGTACAGGTAAGAACATCTTGCCTTTCCCTCAGTTTTCCCTAGAATCATAGAATAGTCCTAGTGGGAAAGGGGCCTCAGAAGACCATCTCCCTCAACCTTCTCGGGGAGAGGGAGCCCAGGTGAGATCCTGTAGCACCTGTCCATCTTGAACGTAGCCAGTGATGGGGACTCTGCCACATCTCTGGGCTTCCTAAAGGAACTTGCTCTTATGGCATAGATTGGTGATCTGCAAACTTGATGTCATTAATTTCCTTCAGTTTCTAAGAGCTTAATCTTTGGGCCAAGCAGCCAACTGTGTTAAGCTGGAACTGATTCTGTGTGTAGGAGACTTGGGTCAGTCTCTATCAGTGCAGCCTGAAAAATCAAGATTCGACAGCATAGCTGAGCTATGTTAATGTTTTAGCACACAGATTTAATTTGCATTCCTTACTCCCTGGTCAGTGTATACCAAAGGATCTTAGAGACTCCACTGCAAGTTAATTTTCATGTAGGTTTGATAGCCAAGGCCCCTCTGCAATTCTGTCATCAGTGTAATGTCAACTCAAGAAGATACATGCATTTAACTTGAAAGTTTAATGCTTTGTTCTTTTCTGCCTGGAAAAAACTGAAGATAAGCTTGATAGTTTTGTGGTTATGAGAACTTGGATGCCTGCATTGTGGGTGGCTCTGTGCTGAGAATGGGAGAGGTTTTGTTATACCACACAGTTGTCTATGAGAGTGAGTGTTATGAAGTGTGGGTGGTAAGGCATGTTAACTGGGGTTGGTCTGGATGTTAATTTGCCCTAACTGGTGATTTCCTTGTTTTTATAGTGACTGCACTGATGAAAAATGCACTTAACAAACTTTATTTCTAAACTAACAAGAACAGTGCAGACAACTTCTCCCCGCAAAAGCCTTTTTTGTTTTTGGGTTCTGTTTTCCATTTGTGGTGATGAAAATATTCCACTGAGAAACAGGTGTTCTTAAATAGAAGACCATTTTTTTGTTCTTTGTTTTAAATTAGCCACAAAATGTTCTATACAGTTTATAGGAGGCCAGATACTTGGTAACATCCCAGACCTGCCACGTGGGTCTGACACCTCCACACATCTGTGTGCAAGGACTGAACTATCCCCATCCAGCAGAAACCTGGCTGTGGGGAGTGACACAAAAGAGACTCTTAGATGTGGTGGTAAAAGAACTTGTCTAAATCTTTGGCAGTTTTTTTACTTAATCTGGTACTTTCCTGGTGTTGCTCAGCCACTTACACAAAGGAGTCTGGTGCCCAGCTCAGCAATTTACTGCAAACCTGTTGATGCTCCTCTCTGATTCCTTTCTTTTGAGTGATAGAACCAATCCTATGACTTATCCTGAATGCCTTCATTGTTTTAAATATTCTGTTATTTCTATTCTCTGTAAAGACTTCATGATTTCTTAATATGTAAATATTTATGATATGGTAGTGAATTAAGCTGAGGGTAGAGAGTATAGTGGAGAACATGAAACAAAAACATTGAACCCTAGTTCACCTCAAAAACACTAGATGGGCAGGAGAGTAAGGAAAAGAGAAGCTGGGAACAAGGTGAGAAGATAGTAAATAACAAATCCAATTCTTCTTTCCAGTCCTCTCCTTTGACATTGACCTGTTTCACTGGACCATATTCACATTACAAATTCCTCTTTAGATTTCTGCCTCGCTACCAGTGTATTTTAAAAAGACCTCTTCCTTTTTTTTCTCTAGATTTTTCTTCTTTTCTGCTATCGTTTTCCACAGTAAGTTTTACTCAGACTGAACTAAAAAGGTAGATTTTTAGGTAAAGGTAAATCTAGCTTTCAAAGGAGATACTTTAATTACTCATGGAAAGGATCAAGGTGAGCTTAAAATGCTATTACCAGAAAAATATCTCCATAATAAGCAGTTTAATATCAATGCCACTGTAGTCATGGAGTCAGCTGACTCCTCTGTAACAATGACAACTGAGAGTTTCTACACTTAGTTATTTTCTTTAAAATCTGAAAAATTCCTTAAACTACACTTGTTGGAAGCCTACTTGTTATACAGTTTAATGTGACCTGAGGACTCTGGAAGCTTTACTTTATGAATGTTTCTCAAACTGTTTCATGTAATCAGATGGTTTTTTTAATAATAAATTAATTTAATTTTTCTCTATTTATATACTGTATATGATTTCTGTCGTCAATTTATAATGGCAAAATGTTCACTTCTGTGAAAAGCAGGATAATCTTAAACTCAGTTTGACTTTCATACCTCTCCATTGCTATGAAATAGACATTGATGAGTGCCGGATCTCCCCTGACTTGTGTGGAAGTGGCACTTGTGTCAACACTCCTGGAAGCTTTGAGTGTGAGTGCTTTGATGGTTATGAAAGTGGATTTATGATGATGAAGAACTGCATGGGTAAGTGTTGCCAGGATGGCCTGGAGTCTCCATTTACTGTGCAGAGTCTGACTGTACTCTGTGCTGTACTAGCTCTGCCACATTGAACATTTCATATCTATAATTAATTAATGAGTCAAACATATGGTTTATAGGACAGATAACTGAGTAAACAGCTTTACTTACTCCTTTTGTTAATTACTTCCACACATCTCTGCATAGATATTTTAGAATGGTGGCAACTATTCACAGAAGTAGTTTAAAAATGACTGAGGTATTCAAATACCTGGTAAAGTTAGGAACAGAAGGATGGAATTTCAAAAGTAGTGTCCTTCTCTTTTTGACTGATTCTTCTGGGACTCAAGAAATTCTGAGAGCATTTCCTGAAAAAATCACATCTCCTTAATCTGTTTACAGTTGACAGAGCAGATATGGAGACACCAAAAGTTACCAGCCACCTTAAAAAATCTCCAGTTAGTATTGTGGAGTACTTCGTTTAAATACACAATGAAATACATAACACAAGTAAAAAGTCTTGATCGAGGCTTCTTCTTTGCCCTTCTTGGAGATTGGACTGACATTTCCTCTCCTCCCAACCTAAAGATCCTTGCCTAGTTTCCTGACCTTTCAAGGGTAGTCAAGAGTGGCTTCAAAATTACATTGACCAGGTTGCTTTCAGTACTCATGGGTGTTTTCCATATCCCTTGTCAGCAATTCCCTTCTCCCATCTCCTCCCACCATTTTGCTGTTGCTGTTAACCCCTCACATCCCTTGTCAGGGTCAAGGGAATTGACCTTTTCTAGTGTCTGGCTTTTCTGACCCCATCCCTTCACACTCAGAGATTTCTCTGTGTTTCTCCTGTATCTTATGTCCTTGTTTTTGCCTATTTTGTCTTTTCATTTTATGTTTGAGTTTTGCCAGGAGCTTTTGAGCTTGTAATTGAACTCAAGTAAGTGCTCCTATGCTCCTGTGTGCCAGAAGGCCATGCAGTCCTCCTGTCACCTCTGCTTGCTTTCCTGCAAATGATGATGCTTTTAGACTCTAAAAGTCAGCAATAACCCCCACAATCTTTACCTAAATCAGAAATGAACGTAATGAAGAAGCTCAGCTGTGGAAGCCAAATAGCCTCCTTGAGAGACAGAATATAAATACAACAAATTCAGTGTGGTGGAGATACCTGCAAGACAGAGGTAGGGAAGGAAGATGTCACATAAATTAGCAGAGACTGAGGAGATAAGAAGAGAAATAACTTCTTGAGGGCTGTTTGCAAGAACTAAGAAAAGGAGTGCAAAATGTTCAGTGAAAACATTTTGGAGCTGTGAGGACTATACAAGCAGGAGCACAGCAAAAGACATTGAATTCTTTCATCAGTCAGTTCGTCTCCTCATGTGAATCACCTGCAAACCCTAGTGTTTTCTTGGCTAAATTCTCAGGCTAATGACACATGAGGAGACATATTCTTGTTTCAAGAATAGGTAGCCATAATGCTTCCTGGGAGTCCAAAATTGTGAATGCATCCTCCACCTTGAACATTTTTGGGTCATATTTCTCTTCATCCACATCTCTAGTGTTGGCTGGTTTTACCAGGTTTGTGAGCCAAATACTCAGTTTGCCCTTACAGGCTGTACCAAGCACATTTCACAGCCACACCACGACACACACAGGAGTTACCAAACTGAATAATTAACACCACCACCCCATTAATGGCATCCATAGAGAGCCATTTCAGGGCATACATAAATGGGTGTCTGGTTGCATTAAGAAGCAATTTTAAAAAAGGATTCTTTACATTAATACTTCTTTTTAAAGAACAGCCCTTCCAACAGTTGCTGTCTTTGCTCATACAATATTTGATTTTGAATGATGATTTTCTGGTTTTCCTGAGCAGAAAAATGCTCATTTTTAGTAATGATTTTTAGATTTCCCTGTGGTGCAGTATGAGGAAAGGAGCAACACCACTTCAATGAGACAATCCTTTTTTTTGTCACTTACAGACACTAAGAATTACATTTCTCTTTGTTGCTCCTTAGTAAAGATTTTTTATATTTGTATGTCATGGTTTCTTTGCAGATATAGATGAATGTGAACGCAACCCGCTGCTGTGTAGAGGTGGCACTTGTGTAAACACTGAAGGGAGTTTCCAGTGTGACTGTCCCCTGGGACATGAGCTGTCACCATCACATGAGGAATGCTTAGGTGAGTTTCAGCTCGGAGTGGTAGTTTTCAGCTGGAATAATGGTCATTTCTGCTATGAAAACATCTGGTCTCTGGCAAGGATGGGGTCTCATGAATCTCTTACACAAATTTATGTTCCTTCTTTATATGAGTTCAGGTTGTAACCTTAAGAGCCTGCAAAATCTTCAGTGCCCTTAATGCCCTTAATGAGTTCAAAGAGGAGTGTTTTTACCAAGCCTCTTAGGGATTATTTAGCAACTCAAAGGACTGTACCACTCAGGGCAGCAACTTTAAGGTAGAACACATACAAACATGAAGTGAACTTGATTCCTACAGTCACCAAAAAGTATTGTCCCCTACTGAAATGCAGCTCTCTTTTTTGCACTCAATTCACCAAAATAATGGGAAAAAAGAAGAAAATTTTTAAAAAAATTAAAAATTGTATTACCTCTTTGGTTTCTGAGCTTGATGGAAAATAGCAGAGTCTAATTAATGTCCATAGCAGACTCTGTAACTGATGCTCACAGACCAGAATAAGAGAAGAGAAACCTTTGAACACTCCTTAAATGTGCTGTTCAGAACTCCATTCCTTGAACTGTAACATGCTAAGAACAAGAAAGAATTTTCAAAACACCTGAGAGGCCTCAGTGTACAATATTCCCTCTCACTTTCCCTGTTAGAGCCTGTATTCTGAACTGAAATTGATCTAAATTATTCTTTTCCAGATGTCAACGAGTGCTCATTGAGTGACAATCTCTGCAGAAATGGCAAGTGTGTGAACATGGTTGGGACATACCAGTGCTCCTGTAACTCTGGGTACCAGCCCACTCCTGACAGACAAGGCTGCACAGGCAAGTGTGGACCACCTTCATCTCCCTTTGTTTTTATTTAATCTCATACCTTCCTTTTGAAGCTGGGCAGCGCTGTCTTCTTACCTGTTATTAGGCTTATCATGAACTATTGTGGACATAGAAATATAGAGAGGGTATTAAAAGATGGTGGCTGTACTGAGCTCTGCAGAATACTTTGAGAAAAAATATTCTTATGGTTCTACTCCATTAAAATTAGAGGCGTGATATAACAACAGAAAATATTGCTAGATTTCTTGATCAAGGAAGAATAGCCCCATGTTGATAGTTTCTCTTTTCATGTTTTCTCCTTATCAGATACACCTCTTAAATCCTTCACTAATAATAATGAATTATCTAGTTACCTTCACATCCTCTTATGAAGAACGGAAGTGCTGAGAGTCTTTTATATTTGCTGGTTATGTTCATTTATTTGCATTAAGGAAATAATAACCTTCTCAGGGCTTTTCTTTTTCTCCTGTCAACCTGTTGGGTTTGCACTATTTTTACATCCCTAGCACCACATATGTACAAAACCCACTTGCTCTCACAGGTGAAAACGCATTTGAAAAAGAGAAAAATGAACAAAATATAAAGCAGAGACAGAAGAGTAAAAGTAAAAATTTAGAGTAAAACCACTGATAAATTGCTTCATCTACTAATTAAAACATCAAGAGAAGGTGATTTGCCTTACGAAAGCACACTTATTGCTACTAATGTTGTTTCCTCAGATATTGATGAGTGTATGATAATGAATGGAGGCTGTGACACCCACTGCACCAACTCAGAAGGCAGCTATGAATGCAGCTGCAGCGATGGCTACACTCTAATGCCAGATGTCAGGACATGTGCAGGTAGGTCTTAATACCTTAAAAGTTCCAGCATCCTGTCTTTCAGCCATGTCAATGTGGTGTTCTACCCATCCAAGCCAGAGTGACAGAATTATTCACTGCTTCTTTTCCCCCCAGATATCGATGAATGTGAAAACAATCCAGATATCTGTGATGGTGGGCAGTGTACTAATGTTCCAGGGGAATATCGCTGTCTCTGCTATGATGGATTTATGACTTCTCTAGACATGAAGACTTGTGTTGGTAAGTAGGTGTATGCACCAAATTTAATGCAAGTCTGAAAGTTCTGCAGCTTATTTCAAGCTGTTCTGCTGAATCCTCAAAAATGGGTATTGAAACTCTGTATATTATAAAAAAATAATCTCTCTCTTTCTTGCCTGTTGCTGTTTGTGTCAGGAAGGATAGAAAAGAATTGGAAAGTCTTAGAGATGAATCAGGTCATACAGTTTCAAAAAAATTGCAGTAATTTTATTACATTGGTATGATTCCTCTAGAGTATCTCTGCTGAGAAGGGATTACTTGAGTGCATCAGAAGGGCAGTCAATTTACTGCCTAAATTCTTCTGTTTTAAGAAAATGCTTTTGAGTGATTCTCATAAGAAGAAATTTACTTCATAGTCATTTCACTGACATTCTAAACAACACTGAAAATGCTGTGTTATCTGGACTACACATTTATGCTTATTTGTTTTTAGGGAATTTAAGGATTACAGGTCCCTAATAAATAAATGCCACATGTACTGAAAGTGCCACTGATGTTTTCACCTGAATTAAAAGTGTTTCAAAAAACCAAAGTATGCTGCTAAAGGACAATGATGTTCAAATAATAATCAATTCCTGTGCACTTCCAGATGTGAATGAATGTGATTTGAATTCCAACATCTGTATGTTTGGGGAGTGTGAAAACACCAAAGGTTCCCTCATTTGTCACTGTCAAGTCGGATACTCAGTCAAGAAGGGAACCACAGGATGCACAGGTAAAGCAGATTGACAGAATCACAGACTATTCTGAGCTGGAAGGGACTCACAATGATCATCGAGCCTCCAGTCAATGGCCCCCACAGGGGATTGAACCCATGACCTTGGCATTATTACAACCAAGTTTTAACCAACTGAGCTAATCTCAGGGTCATAGTGTGCCCTTACCTTGGTTGGCTTTCAGGTAAAATAAGTGCCCAAGTGTTCACACACAGCTCAGAGATTTGTATCTGTGCATAATAGTGTATATAAATGTTTAAATCTGTTAGCAGAGTTTGAAATTGAGCATTCCTTGACCAGAATCAGTGGGAGAGACCCCTCACAGAACTAATTTTAAAGGCAGAGCTTTTATCAGTATGGATTGTGTGAACACATCTGTGCAAAACATACCTTGGGTGGGCACAGCTGCATTTGTGTTAGAAGGATTTTATCAGGACTCTTTTGTCACCTGTACTCAAAGTATGAGCTCATCTGACAACTCAAGCTGCAGGAAATGGCTGTGTAAGCCTTAAGAACAGGACAAAAGGGGAAAAAAATTAAACAAAAAAAACATAATTGTCACTATTTTTTATTAGTATGGAATACGGAGTAACTTGCTTGAATTATTGTGGTCTTGAACATTTGTTTTTTAATGCCTGCACAGTGGAAATAAGCAACATGCAAAAGGAACAGAATGTGTAGTATTCTGGTGCTCCTGATGTAAATACTAATGGTTTATTTTGTGTTTGTAGATGTGAACGAGTGTGACATTGGTGCTCACAACTGTGACATGCATGCCTCGTGTGTCAATGCACCAGGAAGTTTTAAATGTAGTTGCAGAGAAGGATGGGTTGGAAATGGCATTAAATGTATTGGTAAGTGTTCAGGGAATAAAGCTTTTCTCTCTCTTTTATTTATTTTATCTTATATTTTTTCCCCTGAACTCTGTCATTACTCCATTAGAAACAAGGAATAATTCTTCTGCCTGCTATACTCTATGGATGGATATGAAAGATTCTTATGTTTCTGGGGTTTGCTTTTCTGAGGAAAACGTATGGGTTTGTCTCAGAAGCTTGACTGTGTAACTATCCATTTTACAAAGTTTACGCACAACTGCAAAATGTGAAAAATAAAGAAAAAAACACAGTAAAAAATGAAATGGACTTTGTTCTGTAATTTCCTCTCAGTAAGATATTATTTCTATTACTTAAAGCTGGGGATTTTTGTAAATGTCCAGTGGTATATTTAGTTTGTAGGCACTGACACAAACCAGTTTGGACTTGAGGGATGAGAAACTCGATTCTACTTTTGCTGGACTATAAAATTTGTGTGTGTCCCTTTGGCTTCACATGTGGGTTTGGTGGTTAAAAGACTGTAATATTTACCTATTTTTTCAAAATATTTTGGGGTCTATGGTAGAGGAGCTTTGCTTAAGAGTTAGGCTTTATTGATGTAATATGTGGAAGGAGAACCATATAATGAGGTTTCACTGCAGGCCAGATTTTCTAATCTTTTTATGTCATATATGAGAAAAAGTGGAGGCCCTTGGTCTTTATTATTATCAATTAATTAAAAGTACATTAAGTTCTATTTTTTAAATTTATTTTTATTTTGAAAGTCCCAGATGAAGGAGAAAATGTTAAAGAATTTTTCTGGCAGCACCCTGATAGCTAGAAAGAGCTCTTGGGTACAGAGTGTTATTCCAGGTGAGGATGGACTGATACCCCATAGCCCTGGCTAATGTCACTCATGTCATGGACCCACAGGGCCATTCCCATCAAATGTGACCTTGAGGGAAAGTGAAGTCTCTTCTTTTTCCTTTCCCCCCCCCCCTTTTTTCCTTTTCCTTTTTTTTTCTCTTTTCTTCTTTTTGCTTTTTTCTGTCTTCTTTTTTTCCTCCATCCAAGTTGACATCCCAGTGGTTTTTCACTGCTTTCACTTTCTTAATTACTTGAGGAGACTTTCTAAATATGTAGCAGATTTTTACCTCACTGCATTTCTTTCGTTTATTGGGTTTTTTTCACTAATTTTGAATTCAAGTTCTCTAACAGGATATTAACAACCACACAATGAGTGAGCTGAATTCCATCTGTTGCTTGAAAATACTTTTCCCAATCCCATGCATTTTAATTTAAAGGAAGAAATATTAAAATTAAATCCTTTTACTCAACCCTGTGTCATCTAGTGAGAACTTTGTGTATTTGTGGTGGCATAAAACATGTTTGCAGTTGTGCTGGTTATCTGGACAGTTAATTGTCAGCTAATTGCATACACTAATTGCTCTGTTGCTGCACTTTCAAACCCTTATGTGCAGATCTGGATGAATGTTCCAATGGGACCCAGCAGTGCAGTGTGGATGCTCAGTGTGTGAACACCCCTGGCTCCTACCACTGTACCTGTGCCCAGGGATTCACTGGGGATGGATTTACTTGTTCTGGTAAGAAGTTTTGTGAAATCTGACTTGTCTCTGAGTGTTCTCTTGTATGGAACCTCTGAAATTTAGATCCAAGCCCAAAGTGCAGAGCAACATGTGTGAAAGTGTCTTTTAAGATCAGGAACCTTCCCACCTGCATAAGAAATGCTAACAAAGGTATCTGATTTTCCTTTGGTTTGTTGGATGAAATTCCTGTCTGCTGCTTCCTCTTCCTCTTCTCCATGAGAATTATTTTGATTGCAGCAGGATCTAGTCAAGAACACTAAATGCAAGTTCTTATAGTTCCAGTCTTGTAGGTCACGTCTGCCTCTGCCATCACTTGTTTTCCCCTCACTGTATTAGTTAAACAGGATTTTATCATTAACATAGAACTCTTGAAAAAAAATTACAGTTGAAAAATATTGCCCATCACCTCTGCCTTTAAATTTTTTCATAAATGCTCTCTATTAAGAATGAGCTTTGCATGTCACACAGTGAGTGACTCAAAATTAACAGACATGTCGAGGGCTATATAAAGGTTAATGATTTTATATTAAACATTAGTGATCATGTAGTGAGTCACCGTAGTTTTTACCACTTACAGAGTGGAGATACAACACTGTCTCTGCTCTCAAATTCTGACACACCCAGTATGTGATCAGCACATTTGAAGGGCTGAAGAAATACATCCTAATGGTAGTAAGATACTTAGAAAGTAATGTGCATGCCCTCATTGTTAGATAACTGGCTAATTTTAAACAAAAATTGTTTTACTCCTTAAAAAGAAAGTCTTCTGTTTGTATTGTAAGGGATTTTGAGAATAATACTATTAATAAATAAAAATATTTGATTTTGTATTTCAAATTTGTGGTGAGCATGAACTATTGTCCTTATGTTTAACTCAGATCTTCTGGGGTTTTTTGTAAAAATCAGATGTGGTACTAATACTTATGACTAATAAAATGAAGAAAACATTTTTTTTTGATAAGCATATCTGACAAAATTATGAGTCCTTATGATGACTGCAATGGTCAGTGCCTTCCTTTTATAGCTCTTTAGGGGTGTACTAGAAGAATCCCCAGTGTTGTGCAAACAGTACTGGTAATTTTCATAATCTTCAAATAATGTTTTTTAAAATTAGTATGAAAATAATTTTTTGTGTGTGAATCACTTACGAAAATTTGCCTCTTGAATATGTTTTTATTGTCAAAATAACATAAAAATATGAAGCAGGAGACAAAGTTTTAGCTTTAACCAAAGTATTCAACTGATTTGTCAAAGCTAGAAGTAGAGTCTGAAAAGCTTGTGTTATTAAAAAAAAACTATATGTGTTAGTGAAAACAAGGAGTAAGGAATTGTGGCAAGGTGAAAAGGATAATTTGGGAAATGGCATTTGCTTTTCTGCATTATTCCAATTTACACCAACATGTAAATGTTCTGTTCTATGATTCCACTGCCCAACAGCACTTTTGTTCCATGAACATCAGGATATTTTTATGTTTATTCTTGCTGGTGAAACATGTCATTTCAGAGACACTTTTCTGTCTTCCACAGATGTTGATGAGTGTGCAGAAAATGTTGATCTGTGTGAAAATGGGCAGTGTTTGAACGCCCCTGGTGCCTACAGCTGTGAGTGTGAGATGGGCTTCACTCCTGCCTCGGACAGCAAGTCCTGCCAAGGTGAGCTGCAGTTTGTAGCTGGAGTTTGTTCTCTGAGCTGGGATCGGCTGCTGGAGGGACCCCCTGGAAGCAGAGAAATTAGCACATGCTTCACATATGGATAATTTTGTCAAGCAAGCATTATTTTGCAATGTGAATTATGCTGAACGTTGCTTTCCCCTTTTTGTGAAGTTTTCCTGGCCTTTGTCTCAGTTTGTTTTGTTTTGTTGTTGGGTGTTTTTTTAGCTTGTTTGGTTTGGGTTTTTTGTTTTCGTTTTTTTGTTGGTTTTTTGTTTGTTTGGTTGTTGTTGTTGTTTTAATTCTCTTCTTTTTGTTACTGCTGAATAGTGTGTGCAAAATCCTGTGTTCATCACTGGGTTTCTTGTAGTGTCTTTATGTAGGAGACACAAAGTGTATTATGTGACCTCATTTAAAAATAAATGTTTTCAGGAAAATCAAAGTAGACAAATCACTACATTGGACAAATTAGTAACAATCCTTAAAATGCTCACTGGAAGGTTTTTTTATCATCACCCTTTCACCTTCAATATTGTAGCAGGTTATCTGAAATGCTAAAGGAATTGCTATCTTTCCAGTCCAGTCCAGCTTCTATTCCCTCTTGTGTTCTTACACCTTTTTCTTGTTGTTATTGTTTAATATAAGAAGATGGTGTAATCATTGAAACCTTTTTAACTGTTGCTCCAAAATTTTTAACTTGTTTCATATTTAATGGCAAAAACCACATCTCATCTTAGGAAATTAAAATTCTTGATGAGACATGGAAAAACAAATTCCAAAATTAGTCTCTAAAGTTCAGTCTATAACATGGCACGTTCTGGCATTTGACACGTGAATCAGAATTTAAACTAATTCCAGGTGCTTCTGAAGGATTAGCTATACCACTGTGTAGTGAGATCTGTTGATTGTTACCAAATACTGTCCATCATCTTTAGTGAGTTTCTTTCCGCAGCTCAGTTGTATTACAGTCATGCCACTGTTCTAATAAAAAACTCCTAATATATCCAGGCCACTCCAGCCAACCAATGTTTTGAAAAACGTATAATTCTAATTTTTGGCACAGCGTGTCACCAGCAGTTGAAGAATTTTGGAGAAATGCTTGGTGTGTTACTGTGATTCCAACAGAAATCTGAAAGCATTCCATTGATTAAATTGTGTGGAGAACTAACAGATCTGTGTGCTGAATACTTAAAGGAGGTTATCTTTTGCTTTCTTTCATTTAAAGTTGATAGATTAACTTGTTCTGTGATAAGGACAGTCCTTGGCTGATTCTTGCAATCAAGGGTCAGAACCCAAACTGTGAATTTAGCACAATAATTCTAAGACAATTAACCCACTTTCTTCAGAAGTCCCTTGAGAAGTCAGTACTTTAGCTCCTCAATGACCTGATTTGGAGGGCATTCCATGGCTGTACTCCAAGGTACTTAGAAGCCATCCATCAATTTCCAGATTAAATTTACTCAGGACTTTGGGATATTGGATATTAGGCATTCATTTCCCCTTAAATATTTGTCTCTCAAATTCCCCTCAAGAGTTCACCCTTTCTTTCAGGAGGCATTATATCACTTCTCAACCTTGGCAAGCCAGCCAAGCTCAAAGTAGGTATTTTATAACTCTAATCATTTTAATACCCCTTTTTGTACATCTTGTGCAATTTCAGTTCATCATTCTTGAACAGAGCACTGTACTTGGAATTTCAAATGGAGATTTAGCTGTGCTTTGTGGAAGGGCATTAATGCTTCCCACTTCCCTGTCTGTACTAAAAATAATTCACTAGTACGTGCTAGAGTTGCATTTGCCTTTCCCACAGCTGCTTTATTCTGGCAGCTTGAAAAGTCTTGCTATCAGACAGTACATGCAGGGGTTTTTTCCTTCTTGTCTTGTTTACCTTCATCTCAGAAGCCTTTTATAGTTTGTGTCTAAACCCACAGCTTTGCCGTCTGTGCTGTCAATATTTAACTCTTTTTCTACTGCTGTATTTGACAAAATCATCTAATTTTCTGTCAGTGTGTTCCAACTTGATTTCATCTTCAATTTAGATGAGCACGCAGGCAGTCCTTTACATGCATTTCAGCCCATCTTTATGTAGTTACTATTTAGCTGGTTTAATGGGGGATGGAGAAAATCACAGGTAATTCATACATTGCTTTCCCCTGTATTCTTTCTCCAAGAAGATGTAAGTAACTGTTGATGACTGCAGCCTCTCTTTCTTCTTAGCACACTTGTGAAGGATATTTTGAAAATCTTGCTTGCCATTAGTAAGAGATGTTGCAGACTGTGAGCTAGGAAATGATCGATACCTTTGTGTGGTGTTACAGTTCATTCTGCTTAATGCACATTCTGAAAAAAACTTCACTGGTTTTTTGACTTAGCTTTCATTATGGTTCCCATAACTCAGTTCTTCTGTATTTACTTCACTCCAGCTAAAATCGGAATGAAAAACAAGCAGCTTAATGGAGAATGCCTAAAAAAATTCAAATTTTATGTAGTATTCTACACAAACTCAAAAATGTTGTTTTTAAAAACTTTATATGTGTCTTCATTAGTTTTTAGTAGTATGATACACAACAACAGTAATAATAATAATAACAATAGTAACAAAAAATAAATGATTAACAATAATGATAATTATTATGATGAAAATAATAATGGTGATGGTATAATGGTATGTAACTTTTTGTTCTTAACATATTCCTTCAGATACTGATGAGTGCTCCTTCCAGAATATATGTGTATTTGGTACCTGTAATAATCTACCAGGAATGTTTCATTGTATCTGTGATGATGGCTATGAACTAGATCGAACAGGGGGAAACTGCACAGGTATGTAATTCTTTTTCAGAAATACATCAACAAAAAGGATGGTTCCATAAATATGCAGCTGTGCAAGGGTTATTCTTAAATGTTTGGTTAATTTTTAGTAGTTATTTCCTTCAATTTCAGCTAAAATTCGCTTGCACTTGAAATTTTCTTGCTCATTTTGTTGTAGAAAGTAGAATTATTCCTTGTTTCTGTCCAAAGAGCAGATTTATGAAAGCAACTTTCCTATTTTAGATATTGATGAATGTGCCGATCCCATTAATTGTGTCAATGGTCTTTGTGTCAATACTCCTGGAAGGTATGAGTGTAACTGCCCTCCAGACTTCCAGCTGAATCCTACTGGAGTGGGTTGTGTGGGTAAGTTAAAGCTACTCAAAATATTACTCTAGAAGTCACAGCCAAGGGGGCTGCTTTGATGGGAATAAGGGTGGCAAGACAGAAAAATAATCCTTTCACATGGTGCATATCCTGTTATGTTAGTTTTTTAGTGAAAGAGTTAAAATAATTAACTGATTACTGGTGTTCATAGTTTCCTTACACAGTTTTAAAATTTGTCGAAGCATATATTAAACCCTGAAATTCCTGATGGACTTGCTACCCATATTCTGCTAGAGAATCACAGGCTCTGCCTCCATTCCAAGGTTCCTATTGTTCATAACGAGCCTGAGATCTTGTGCTGAAGCCTCTGCCTCAAGAAGGAGTCACAGAGTAATGATTGCCAAGTCACAACCAAAATATGGCAAATAAATACTGACACAGACCTCAAGCAAAGTTCTGATACTTTCTGGAGTGAAGAGCTGGGAGGACTATATGGGCTACATTAGGCTGTGATGAGACTTGGGAAGACATGACATTTCTAACTCATCTCCATGTACTTACGGACCTGAAAATGTCCCCATTTTCCCTGCTGGCTCTCGACATTGTTACCTATCAGCACACAGGTGTGCTTCGACCTTGCCAATGACTTCAAAAGCACAATGGTTGCCTGAATTCTTCCTCCTGGATATGAAATGTGAAATGAATACCTGCTGTTCCATTCCCTGGGTCACTGTCATATGTGCTTTGTACGTAGATAACCGTGTTGGCAGTTGCTACCTGAAGTATGGACCAAGAGGGGACGGGAGCCTGTCCTGCAACACTGAAATTGGGGTCGGAGTCAGTCGTTCCTCATGTTGCTGCTCCCTGGGAAAGGCTTGGGGAAACCCCTGTGAGATGTGTCCCCCTGTTAACAGCAGTAAGGAAATACTCTCTTGTTCTCCCCCTGCCCTCTTACTTTCGAGATAGTAACTAGGGATGGAAAAAGTAATTTTTACTGTGTTACTATACATGTGTCATTCAGGAAACTTACTTGCTTTGTAAGACAGTATTCTGGCACAATTATAAGACAATCTCCCTGTCACTGTCAGAGGGGATGATGCAGAGGTGTGGACCTGACTATCAGTATACCTGACCTTTAGTCTTTTGTCACTGACTTGCTGCCTGTTCTCACAACAGTAATTGAGTGGTATCGTTAGAAGTCATTTCCAGCTAGACCAGGCCCATATATTTTGGTTAGTTTTGGGCACTTAATTTTATTTTACTTTTCTCCCATTAAAAAAGATAAAAAAAGAAGCTTGCAGATGTGCTTATGCATCTTAAAAATTAAATGGATTGCATACATCTACTGTGAATTACTCAACAATTCCATGCTCCTGGGACACAAATTAATAATGGTTAGGACTCAAATCATGGCTTTGATTTGGAGAGCTGCAGGAGTTCTCAGAGAGTGTTCATGACTGTTGTGTGTCTGAGTCAGTCTCGAGTATTTTCAACGCTGTTACCCAAGGACAGTTATCACTTTTGTAGAGCTTTGAAGTTCTTTGAGTGAATAATGCAACAGAAATGTTCAGCATGTGGTTCTTAACAGCCTTGTAGTCGCATGAATTCCAATTTTAACACATAGATCTTTATCAAGGGTGTACTGACATTTCATATTAAGCAACTAGTCAAAACAGAAAAATACATTGTGCTTCCTTAAGAATATCTGAGCTTATGGTAACAAAGCAGAGCTCTTAATCTTACCTTGTTTTTCTATTAATCTATTGCACTTGCTTTAATACTGTGTAAGAGTTAAAAAGTAGAAAACCAATGAGTGCAGGAAAAAACATTTGTTATAAACACAAGGGAAGTTTTATATTTCTGATCTTACAGTTTTACTCTTTGTAAGACTGACATGTTCTTTTTTTATTACTTTAGCAGAATATAATACTCTCTGTCCAGGAGGAGAAGGATTCAGACCAAATCCTATCACTATTATTTTAGAAGGTGAGTTTCTCATCAATGACTGTGATGGCTGGTATTAAAAATTAAAAAAAAAAATTGAACAAAGTGTAATCTTTGGAGAGATGTATGCAGAAACTGCATTTTTCAGAAATCACTGACTTTAGTGCAAAGCAAAAGCCACTGCTATTATGAATTGGACAACAACACAATGTAAAGTCACTCTGTAAAAGAATATTGAAGAAGTCCAAAACCACTTGAGTAGAAAAATAACCTGATGCATATCTTTTGTGTGCTTCCTTACTTGAATGGGACTTAAAAATTGGATCCTGAAGGATAAGTCTTTTATGAAAATTATGGTATATCAGTGGATGGTATAAGTTTCAGGAAGTATTCTTCAGACAAAGAAAACTCTGGTTCCAATAAATGGACAGGAATGAGGAATTAGATGCCAAATATAGAAGAAAAAAAAAAGACATGTGTCAGTTAAAAGCTACTACTTGGTAAAATTTCGGGGTAGTGTTTAAAATGTCTGGTTTCTTTTCATTCTGGAATGAAAATATAGTGAGTTTTGTTCTCTGTTTTCAGACATTGATGAGTGTCAAGAGCTGCCAGGTCTCTGCCAAGGTGGAAATTGCATCAATACTTTTGGCAGCTTCCAGTGTGAATGTCCAAAAGGCTACTACCTCAGTGAAGAGACAAGAATCTGTGAAGGTTGAGTCCCTTGAAACCTCTTTCTCTGTCACAGTGCAATAGGAAAACCTCGAATTTTTAGCCTTAAATCCATAAGTGGATTTGGTATATGGAAACCCACACCCTTACCTAAAATTTCCTGCAATTATTATCTTTGGCATCCTTCATGTGATTGGCATAAGACTTGAAATTCAACATTTGAATATATTAATGTTTATGCCTACATGTTAGACCTCAGCTAGTCAGTAGACTAAGGTGGTTATTAAGGATTTCTGGCCTTAACACCTTGTATCTCCTGCTAGTTTCACTACATTCCCTGTATTTGGGGTGTGAAAAGATGTTCTCTTCACAATATTGAAGAGTAGCAGTTTAATTTACTCAATGTGAAATAAAAGTAATAGTGGTTTTCCTTTCATGTTTGAGGTTTTTCATAAGTGTTAGAATCAAAAATCCTAAACAGACCCAAAGGTGTAAAGAATCTTTCCTGGTTTCTCCTAGTTTGGGGTCTTGTAAGTAATTTTCTGCTTCTCCATTCAATTTGAGAGGGAATGAAAAAAACCCCCAACAAATGCCTCCTTTTCAAAGGAGAGCCTGTGAATTCTGAGGCTTTGCTAAATTTGGATGAAGAAAACTGACTGAACTGGGTTTAAAATTGAGATTATGTGGGTAAAAAAAGGTTTACACCCCGAAGAGCTTAAGTAAGAAATTCAAGAATAGAGCAGCAAGATTATTTAGCTTTCCTATTATAAAGAGTATTTAAAAGGCCCTTTATTAGTGGAGTAATGAACACATTACAAGAATTGAATAGTGACTAAACCCCTCCTGTGTGAAGAAAGTGTGAAGTCTTTTTTCTTTGTGAAGTTGATGCAGCACAAACTGCTGTAATTTTGGTAGTGAATTCAAGAATTTTGAATTATAGAGCTAAGGCTGGACTAGACATTAACAATACTGCTTTTCAGCAGCTGCTACAATAGCTGTTTATCCCAAATCAGAGCTGTAGTTTCCATGCTAATCTTTAAATAAAGCATTTTTGTTATCTTAGCATGGTTTATTGTGGTCATATTTCTCAGAAACATTTACTATGACTTAGACCTCTTTCCCCTTGTTAATTGCAGTGTTTTTGCTTGGTCTGTAGATATTGATGAGTGTGTTGCACATCCTGGTGTCTGTGGTCCTGGTACCTGCTACAATACCTTGGGGAACTACACCTGCATTTGCCCACCTGAATATATGCAGGTGAACGGAGGACATAACTGCATGGGTATGCAAAATGCCATCTTTACTAGAACTGTCTTAATATCACACTGTTTGGGTGCTTACATTTTCTTAGATGAGGCCAGTTCTGAAGCTGTGTGTTGATTTGGACTGTCTTTTTCTCCCATTTATGTCATGGAGATGGGAAATAGGTCCCAGTGACTGTAATGCACAATTCAAGTCCTCTTATTCAGCAGTAGAACTCATTGGTCACTAGTTTATTTTCACTAGTTGTTTCCACTTGCATATTCTCCAGCAACAGGGATTTTCTATAACAATGAATCTCATAAGTATCTACAATATGTTTGTGATTTCTTGGGAGTTTTCCTTTTTCCCTTTTATGTCTTTGAAAATATGTCAAATTTCAGATAAGTCTAAAACACACATCTTAGATCACCTCAACCCTTAAATTATTTTTAAATGCATGTGTTGCTGTTGCTTGCAGCAGCCAGAGTTAATGAACCATTCTCTGGTTTGGTAGGGGGTTGGTATTTATTTAAGTCAGACTGGTTACTTCACAAGTGATTCTTTTCTCACATCTAGACATGAGGAAAAGCTTTTGCTACAGAAGCTACAATGGAACCTCCTGTGAGAATGAGCTGCCCTTCAATGTGACCAAAAGGATGTGTTGCTGCACGTACAATGTTGGAAAAGCCTGGAACAAACCTTGTGAACCATGTCCAACTCCAGGAACAGGTAAATCTACTCTAATCCTCCTATTTTGTTTCTTTCTTTGCTTATTTGCTTTGTCCTATTAGCTAAAGTCAACATTTTGGCCCCAAAAAATTCTAACTGTGAAAGAAGACTGACCATGCCCTGCCATTTTCTTACTGTCTGGATTAATTCTTGTTGTGCTAAACAATAATAAGTATTCCTACTATATTTTTTCCACTCTATATTGAGTGATACAGATTGAACAGTGTAAAGGCACCAATCATTCCTCCTGGATGAAAAAATCCAGAGGTCTGGTATGGGCATAGAATAACTTTCAGTTATTTTGATTTATGTCAGAGTTCTGTGTTTTGTAGGTTAAGACCCACCAGGGAGGCACAGTAGGCATAAGAAAGTTTTCTTAGTACTTGATTACAGAACTCCTAGCTCCAAGGTTTTCAGCTTGAGGTTTCTGGAAAACCGCTCATCAGGCAATAGTTTTGGGGTTGAAGACACTGGCTGACAAGAGATGCCTCCAGTCTAGTCTTTCTTCCAGGATAATTAATTAAGGAGAGTATAGTTTAGTTCTTGACAGTTGGAGATACTTTTATCGTGGTAGTCCTGGTCTGTCAGAACAACACAACTGGGTTTCATTACTGAGTTTTTTGTCTTTCCAGATTTTTCAGTTGTGTCTCACATCTGAGCTTCATCTTGGTTGGTTTTACATTTCCTCTATTGAAGATGAACTTGAGAAAGCTCAATAAGTAGGGCATTGTAATGGGAAGTGAAAAATACTTTTCTATAAAGGGAAGTGAAAACAGTAAAGTACAATTCATTTTCAACTTGTCTTTATGGAGTTCAGTGCTTGGAATAAAACACCCTTGAAAGCTCAACTCATTAAAAATCACTAGTGGAAGAATCACCATTTTGGAAATCTGACATTCAATTGGATTTTTTTTACATTTGAAAAAAGAGGAAAGTTGCTTGGATAAAACTACAAAACTCAGGTGCCTGTTTATGGCAAACACATTTTAGTGCTTAGTTGACTTGCTCTGAGTTTAGTGCCTCTAAACCCATACCTCTGGTGCTGCATCATTTGTGATGTTAGTGTAAAGAACATACTGCTTTCATTCCAAGTGGTTTATCCTGGTGACATAAGGGAAACAGCACATAAGTTAAGACATTTTAAATTTTTTAAGTTTAAAATTTACTCACAAAAAGTAAGGAGGATGAAAATAGGGCTGAAAATAATAGAGAGCATCTTCTACCTCTTCTTGCTTAAATAGGAGGAGGGAGAATGAAGGAATGTTCCTATGTGCTGGTTTAAAGATAAATTGGCAGGAGAAATGGACCCACCACATGAGAGATTATAAGTCAGAGTTACAATTTAATGAAAGATATTACCATAAATACACTGACACAAAGAGAAATTGCTTTCAACTCACAAAACCCAGCAGTATAACCCAGTGTCCTGGGGCACAAACCCAAAGGGGTTTGTTTGCCCTTGTGCTGAGACCCGCGTGGTTCCCCCAAGTTCAAAGCAAAAGGAAGTGAAAAAACCTGTTGGTGCAGGCAAGGGCTGTGGTCTGGGTGAGAGTGGTGATCTCCTCCTGTCGAGGTCCTACTGCTCCTCTGGATCTGGCAAGAGGTTCCTGAGGTCTTCTTACCCACCACTTATGTACCCTCAGGGAGCACCCAGTCCCTTCCCCTGGGCGGGGACTCACACAATGGGTGATTAACTCTGGGAGCCAGGGGACATTGTTGAACTGTTGATGGCCCATTAGCAGCTCCGCCCCCTCAGGCTGGGTGTGAAGGTGCCAATGGCTCCCTGGGCAGCTGCTGCTAATGGTCATTGTCCTTGGGGAATGAACAGAGGGGCTGCAATACACAGCTTTGATCACACCCACACAGTGATAGTTGATCCCACCTGCTGAACTAGGACATCCTAGTGGTCAGGAATGGAAGATGGAATTAAGCTTGGGAAAGGAAATATGTGTTTGCTATCAGACAGAGCTCATAAAAATCTTTCCCATAGTCATTTATCTCAGTGCCATAAAATTGTCATCATGGTGACAACATGATGAGAAAAATACAGCAAACTACTATTAGGGATTCATGCACTTAATATTCATGGGTGGAATAAAGAGTTATCCTTTTAAATTGGTGAGACTGAAATTCTCAATAACTTCTGCAGCTTTTAACGATTTGTTAAAACAAAAGCTGCCTGTTACTGTGCAAGCAGCTGTGGGGTTAAAATATTTCCTGAAATATTTCAATATTGCCTTGTTAGCTCTTCTAAATGCCTTTACTGTATTTGCAGACCATGGAAAGGGGTTACATGAGGGATCAACCCCAAATTCCAAGTGTAAATGGTTGAATAGCTGCACTTTTGTGGTATAATCAGTTTTTCTGAAATCTGGGCAGGGGCTACACGTCACAGGCAGAGTTTGTGATACACTGACCTTAACCAGTGTGGCAGATTGAGCCCAGTAGCTCATTAAGAGAATTATTCTGCTCTGATGAGGATTGTGTTGTTCCTCTAAATGAACCTCACATGCCCATGCATTTGACTTTTTTCCTTGGTGAAAGGAAGTTTATTTTTATATTTATGCTTAGCTATCAGTCTCTGTTTGATGACTTTAGATAGTAAAGACTATCTTGGTTTTGCACATTATGCAGATTATAACTATTAGCATAGAAACTTTCAACAGAAGTAATAGATGTTTTTTTATTTGTTTTTCAACCAAAGAAATGTGGGAAAATGCTTCACTACTAAGAGGTAACAAAGAATTTACAGAACTCTTTCATTGCTTGATAATCTCAGGAGTGCCTGATCTCGAAGGGTTTTTTTCCTTTTATGTTACAGACTTTTTTGTCCTAAAAAATAATGTATGGGGGTTTGAAATATTTTTAAAGTCATTCATGCCAAGCCAAGCTTTCACAAAGTACATCTCTGCCATGTTTTTGTATGGATAATTTGACACTTTGTATAAGTGCATTATTTAGCTATATGCTCTTCTTCTACACAGTCCAAGCTGGAAACAAGTGAAAAACTGCATTCAGTGAAATGCACAAATGACGTAGGCATTATATCTTAGACACAATATAAGAAATAACTTAAAATATGCTAAAGAGAGAAATAAAATAGTAGAAGAATGCTGCACTGTGGTAGGCACCTCTATGACCCTGTGTTCTGTGCTGCAAGGATAACCTGGGGAGGCATTCAGCAATCCTTAAAAACAGTGGGACAGAAGGAAGGAGGAATTGCTGGAGTTTAGTTGTACTGGATCCTGCTTTGGCTTGCACAAATAACAAAGGATGTTTGAATGCGAGGAAAATACTTTGCCAAATGTCATTCAGCAATAGGACAAGGGGGCACGATGGGCTCAAGCTCTGACAGGGGAAATTTAAGTTGGAGTGCAGAAAAAAATTCTTTGCAGAGAGAGTGCTCAGGCATTGGAATGGGCTGCCCAGAGAGGGGGTGGATTCCCCATCCCTGGAGGTTTTTAACCTGAGCTTGGCCGTGGCACTGAGTGCCATGATCTGGGAAAGGGACCGGAGTTGTAGCAAGGGTTGGACTTGATCTCGGAGGTCTTTTTCCAACCCCATCGATTCTATGATTCTGAGCAACCATCCAACTAAATTCACTGACTTTCTAATAAATAAGAATGTTTGATGTGTGAGAGACAGGAATGATCAAGTTATAACACCAGGGGTTAAACTTCAGAGGATAACAAGCTACTGAAGAACTTCCATTAAAATGCAGATGAGCAAAACTCAAACTACAGCCAGTAAAGGCATAAACTATCCCTGCTCTGGATTAAAGGTCATTGCTTGCAAGAATACTCCTTTTTCTGATGCTGGAATAGGTGTCAGCATTTCAGGTTTAGAGATGCATTAAAAGCAGACTCCATACACTTCTAGTTGAATAACGGGTTCCCTGTAGGTCCTCAGCAGCACTAACAGTGGATCAAGCACTTGTGGAAGTCTCCAGATACTACACTTACGGAATCTCTTTGAATTTTATGTCACTGGGACATTTTTGTAAATTTTATCCACTGTTTTAGAATTTTATGTTACTTTTGCTTAATTATGTACAAATATCTGCCACATACTTTGAAATGCTTCCTTAACAGTAGTTTGAAAGTTAATAATGAAGAATACTTTTTCTGGATAATTTGAATGTTGATACAATCTGAAAATGTTCTGAGTAGCAGCTGCATCGTTATTGTTTGGAAACACACTCTTAAAGCAAACTTACTCATTCAAACTGCTTGTGTCTTTATATTGAAATTATTTCATTCAAGTACACAATTCTACTGGTAGTGCTATGCAAATTTGACATCATTATAGTTGTAGGCCTCTCATTTTTCATATTTCTACCTAGACTAAAATTTACCCCTATACTGGAAATGTATAACTTTTTTTACCTGAAGAGCACTGTTCTATTTCTAAAGTATCATCCTGCAGTGATGAATAGAACCCATTCTAGAAATTTTTATGTTGCAAATCCACTCAACTTCATACAACTTGCCTGGAAAAATATGGGTTAATTTCTTTTATACTTTATACTATGCATTTTT